>NW_006399820.1:12653055-12655181 GCF_000299155.1 Elephantulus edwardii | reverse complement strand
TTCAATATGGATTGAAGCTCAATATCAAGAAAACAAAGATTCTCACCACTGGGCCAATTGGCAGCATCAGTATGGATGGTGAAGAGATTGAGATAGTAAACAGTTTTTGTTTGCTTGGCTCCACAGTCAACACTCTTGGTAACAGCAGCCAGGAAATCAGGAGACAAATTGCATTGGGAAAGTCAGTTGTGAGGGACCTCTCAAGAGTCCTGAAGGGCAACGACATCAGGCTGGAAACTAAGATGCGCCTGATCCAGGCTATAGTCTTTGCAATTACGTGCTATGCATCAGAGTTGGACAGTGAATAGGGATGATAGTAAGAGAATTGATGCCTTTGAGTTGTGGTGCTGGAGAAGAGTGTTGAATATACTGCGGACTTCTAGGAGAACAAACAGGTTTGTCTTGGAGAAGGTGAAGCCAGAATGTTCCCTGGAGTCAAGGATTCTGAAGCTTTATCTGACATATTTTGGGCATGTTTCAAGGAGGGACTGATCCTTGGAGAGGGACATCATGTTTGGGAGAGTGGAGGGACGGCGCAGGAGAGGAAGACCCTCGATGAGATGGATCAATTCTGTGAGTAGAGTGGTGGGAATGAATGTGTTTGAGACAGGGAGGTTGGCACAAGATAGAACGGCATTTAGGGCTCTTGTACATAGGGTTGCTATGAGTTGCAAAGACTCGATGGCACATAACAACAACAACAACAACAACAATACTATACTATACTTGACATGTTAGAGATTTGAGTAGAATATTTCTTTTAGATATTCATGTTTTCCATGCCACTTGGGTCATAAGATAAATTCCCACTTTCAACTGTCTGTCTTAGGGAAAATGCTGATGTTGGTGTTCCTTGGGATCCAGCACCTACCACCCTGATTGCCATCCTCTGTTTCTTCCTCAATTGGAAAATGGTGAAGCCATTTTTGTATTGTCATTCTTTCCTGAGATTTTATATTTTTACGGGAAACATGACCTTACTGTTAAAAGTACAGTGGTTCAGATGTAGGGTTTTAGAAAGAGTTAACAGATATGAAAGTAAAAGTTGTAGTTAATAAAGCAAAGCCCAGTTGTGGATAAGCAAATATAGTTCTTATCCTTTGAAGGTATATGGCCTTACTGCTTGCAAGCCCTTCAGTAAACAAAGTCCCAGTCTCCTGAATAATGCAGTTGGGATTTCAGCCTATGTTGATTTACTAAATAAGAGATTGAGATACAAATAAACTGTAAATATGCACCAAAGTGTGTGCTTGTAAGGCGATTCCAACTCAAAGTAACTTAACTATCTGAGACAAAATATAACCTCACATGAGTTTCCTAGTATGTAATTCTTATCAGAGCAGATTGCCTTGTCTTTTCTTCCATGGAGCAATTGGCAAGTTAGCAGTCAAGGTAATTACCATTGCTAGACCAGGGCTTCTTGTAACACCCACATTGAGTGAAAAATAACTATATGATCTTCCATGAAGTTACTGAAAGGCCATTAAGTAAACAGAGAGAAATAAAAAGACCAGAACAAATATCAGAATAGACTCTGGGTAAAGCCACTGGCAATAAGAGACACACAAATCAGAACCACAATGAGATACCATCTCACTCCAGTAGAAGCGGCAAAGTTTAACAAGACAGCAAGCAATAAATGTTGGAGAGGATGTGGTGAGATAGGAACTCTTATATATTTTTAGTGGTATTGTAACATGGAAGAGACTAGAGAGCATTATGCTGAGTAAACGAACTCAGTCTCAGAAGGAAAAATACTGTATAACGCCATTATGGTAGAAGGAGTCTGAGAATCCAAGGGGGAGAGGAGGGTGCAAGCAGAGGTGTGAGTATGGGCAGCAGGAGGAATGTATGTTAATCCTAGGACACACAATTTGATTGCTGTTGGGGAGGGGTGAAGGAAATAAGAAAGATCCAGGGTGAAAAACAATGTATTTGAACTTTGTAAATAAATTAGTATAAAATATTATAAATAAAACAGCTATAAACATGGATGTGCATATATCTGTTCGTGTCATTGCACTGGTTTCTTTATGATATATTCCCAGTAATAGGATAACTGGGTCAAATGATATTTTTATTTCCAAACTTTTGGGGAAATGTCTGACTGTCTTCCACAGTGGTTG
>NW_006399820.1:12584408-12652771 GCF_000299155.1 Elephantulus edwardii | reverse complement strand
AGATATAAATCCCTTATCAGATGTGTCATTACCAAATATTTTTCCAAGTTTGTGAGTTTCCTTTTTTATCTTGTTGTAGAAGATTCTTGATGTGCACTGAAATTTTATTTTAGAAGGTTACATTCATCTATTTTTTTTAAATTTTAAAATTATTTTTTTATTTTTTATTTTTTTATTTATGTGGGTGTGTGTACTATTGAATTAGATCTAACTGGTACGGGAAGAGATTGCCCCTCCTTCTCCAGTGGAGTATCTGGTGGCCATTCATCTATTTTGTCATGTCCTGGTTGTAGATTTTTTATTGTGCTTGGATCGACAAATGAATAGAAAGAAAAATGGCGGTACACCCACACAGTGGAATACTATGCAGCATTGAAAAATAAGGAACTAATAAAAACATTACACACCTGGGTGATGCTAGAGAATATTATGCTCAGTGAAAAATCTCACACAGAAAAGGACAAATACTGCATAACACCACTGTTATAAAACAGGACTGACATGGAGGTTGGGCGGGGGGAGGGGGGGAACTAATAAAAGAACACTGCATTGGAACAGATGAAGGCAAAAACTGTTTAAAAGGAATATATGATAAGGAATTATTTGTTAGTCCAGAATAAGGGGTGCACTGCAAAGTGGACTGGAGGAGAGAAGAGGAGGGAGGAAATTATGTAACAATGAATGAATATTTTTTAAAAAGAAATGATAAGTTAGGGAGGAAAATGTGCAATAATGAATGAATGAAAATCTAACTTTTCTGTAAACTTTCATGAAAACCACAAAAGTAGAGAAACAATAACACAAAGTAATAAAATCCCCAAAGACTCTGAAAATTGCACTAGAGTATTGAGAAGCCAAAATACAAAAGTGAAGAGTTACAGTAGGAAAAGAGATGAAAATATTTCAAAGGGTAGCTTGAAAAGTCAAAGCAAACTATACAATCAAATGTGCAAAGAGTTGCAGTTGGAAAATAAAAAGGTAAGAATTTGGTTGGAATTTTTTCAAGCTGAAAGAACTGAAAGACAAATTCAGCCTCGAGCTACAATACTGAGAGATACTATGGGAAAAATCTTGAATGATCCAGGAAATGTCAAAAGAAGGTGGAGGGAATACACAGAGTTACTATACCAAAAAGAATTGGTTGACTCTGAAACATTTCCAGAGGCAATGAACAAGAGCCAAGGGTAATGAAAGAGAAGTTCAAGCTACATTGAAGATATTAATAAAAAATAAGGCCCAGGAACAATGGGATACTAATTTGTTCTAGCTAACAGATGCAGCTCCATACATGTTACCAGTCTTTGCCATGAAGTTAGAAAGACAGCAACCTGACCAACTGTCTGTTAAAGAACCATATGTGTTCCCATTTCTAAGAAAGTTAACAGACTGTAGAAATTATAGAAAAATATCATTAATATCACATGTAGACAAAATATTGCTGAAGATTATCCAAAAATAGCTGAACAAGTACATTTACAGAAAACTGTCAGAAGTTTAGGCTGCATTTAGAAAAGATTGTGGCTCAGTGATATCGTTGTTGATCTCAGATGGATCGTAGCAGAAAGCTTAGGATGTGAAAAGAATGCCTATTTGTGTTTTATTGACTATGCAAAGACTGTGTGGATCATACCAAATTATGATTAACATTAAGAACAGTTAATTATGCTCATACAGAACCTGTTTCTATACCAAGAAGCTGTTTAGATAGAGCCTGGTTTAAAATCAAGAAAGTAGTAATTTAGAGATGTATTATTTCTCCATATTTATTCAATCTGTATACTGAGCAAATAATTTGAAAAGCTGGAGTATCTGAAGAAGAATGTGGCATCAGGATAGGAGGAAGACTCATAAAAAACATGCATTATGCAGATGGTACACAATCATCTTGCTTGCTGAATGTGAGGCAGATGTAGAATACTTGCTGAAGAAGAAGACTTGAATATGTATTGTATCTCAACATCAAGAAGACAAAAAATCCTCATCAGTGAGCTGATAAGCAACATTGTAACAAGTGGAGAAAGTATTGAAATTGTCAGATTTCATCTCTCTATGACATCAACAATCAACATCTTGGCACCAGCGGTTAAGAAGTCAAAAGATGTGTTGCAATGGGAAAGTCTGTTGTCAGGGACCTCTTCAAAGTACTGAGGAGTAATGATATCAGTTTAAAGACTAAGGTGCACCTGATTCAGGTAATAGTCTTCTCAATCACCCGCTACACATCTGGGAGCTAACAATGAATAAGGATGACAGAAGAAGAATCAATGCCTTTGAGTTGTGGTACTGGAGAACTGTACTGAATCTTTTATAGACTGCCAAAAGAATAAACAGGTATGTCTTGGAGAAAGTGAGGTAAAAGTGCTTTTTTGGAGGCAAGGATGAGCAAGCATCATCTCACGTACTTTGAGCATGTTGTGAAGAAAGACTTTTTCTTGGAAAGAGAGATGATGCTTTAGAACGTGGAAGGTCAGCAAAAGAGAAGAAGACCTTCAACAAAATCGACTGACTCAGTGACTGCAGCAATAGACTCAAATATATCACATAACGAGAATGGGACAATAGGATAAAATTCAGAGCTATTGTTCATAGGGTCACTATAAGTTGTACTTGATTTGATGACACTTTACAACAATGTAGTCTTCTGTGATGCTTTAATATTCACTCTCTCATTTTGGAATGAGATTTTATTGTGATACATTGTTTGCATTAATTATTCTTTGATTATAGTGGTCAGATAGTATTGAAATAGTGAGAAGACCTGCTAACCTCCCAATAATCTGCTGTAGACTGCAAGCCTTTTACATCTGAATATACTGTCCTGAACTCTGCCTCCACCACCTATATTGAGAATAATATAAAATGAACTGCACCCAAGGTTTATTGGTTTTGACTCCCTCTGTCCACTCTCTGAGATTCATGTAAACAAAAAGACAGTTTAAATATTTTTCTTTCTTATTGTTTTTGGTCAAATATATATGACTCCAGGACAAGCTGCTTAACCAGACATTGGATAAGGTGGGAAAAAAATGCCATATCTACTGTTGTCAATTCAATTTTGACTCATAGTGACTCATTCTGACTCATAGGTTTTGCAGCCTGCCTAGTGGCAAGAAGTGCACTGCAATCCCAAAGGCATACAGTTCGAATCCACCAGCTGCTCGGCTGGACAAGGATGAGCAGTCTCCTGTGCAATTAACTGCCTCTGAAAACCTACAAGAGGTCAGCTGATGGTCATTTCTGACTTGATGGTACACAACAAGTCTTAACTGGAAGAGACTGATCTCCTCTTTCTCCTACAGAGGGGCTTGTGAGTTCGAATGGCCAGCCGTTTTGTTAGTAGCTCAACTCTTAACCTACCATTATTTATCTTTTGCTTATTTGGGGTCTCTTCATAACAGCAGCCAGGAAATCAGGAGACAAATTGCATTGGGAAAGTCAGCTGTGAGGGACCTCTCAAGAGTACTGAAGAGCAACGATATCAGGCTGGAGACTAAGGTGCACCTGATTCAAGGTATAGTCTTTGCGATTACATATTATGCATCGGAGAGTTGGAGAGTGAATAGGGATGATAGAAAGAGAATTGATGCCTTCGAGCTGTGGTGTTGGAGAAGAGTGTTGAATATACCATGGACTGCTAGGAGAATAAACAGGTTTGACCTGGAGAGGGTGAAGTCAGAATGCTCCTTGGAGTCAAGGATTCTGAAGCTTCGTCTGACATACTTTGGGCATGTTTCAAGAAGGGACTGGTCCTTGGAGAGGGATATCATGTTTGGCAGAGTGGAGGGGCGGCGCAGGAGAGGAAGACCCTCGATGAGATGGATTGATTCTGTGAGTAGAGTGATGGGAATGAGTGTGTTTGAGATGGCAAGGTTGACACAGGCTAGAACGGCGTTTAGGGCTCTTGTCCATAGGGTCACTAGGAGTTGCAAGTACTCGATGGCACAAAACAACAACAACATTATAATTTATGTATTCTAGAGTTATTAAAAAAGATATATATATAATATTATTTTGGGGGATAGGGCCTTTCTGAGGAGTTTCACTACCAGCCCACTACCAAAGGCAGACAGTTTGAATCTACCAGCAGCTCTACAGAAGAAAGATGCACCTCTGAAAACCCACTGAAGTGTCAGTGATGAGTTGATTCCAGTTTAGCAGCACAAAGTGGTAACAATGGCTGGTAGCAAGAGAACTCTGGTAACCTCACTGGTAGGGAGTTGCACTGTTAACTCAAAGGCTACATCTCTTTGGCAGTTCAAATCCACTAGCAGTTCAAGAGAATTAAGATGAACACTCTACTTTTGTGCTATTTTACAACCTCAATAACTTGCTAGAGGATTAACTATGAGTCAATTCTGAGTTTATGGCAATGAAATAGAGAAGAGAGAAAACACACACACACACACATACACACACACACACACACACACACAGAGAAAAAGTCAGAATGTTGGAGGACTTACAGGAAAAAGAAAACACATAAAAACCAAATAATTTTCCAGACTCATGGTGACCGTCCCCAGAGTAAAATTGCTCTTCACAATATTTGCAGTGTCTGTGTCCTTTCAGAAGTACATCATTAAGTCTTTCTTCCAATGTACCCATGAGTATATTTGAACTGTGAATCTTACAATTAGTACTGAAGCATTTAAAAAGTTGTGCTAGCCACAAACTCCTGTGGTGTGTTTACCTTTTCCTTTCATTTTGAAAACAATGACTTGAGAATCAAAATGCTCTAGAATAGAGCCAAAAACCCTATCAGTATTTGATATTTTAAAATAAGCAAGTAAATAGAAAAAAATACCACAAAAAATGGACCATGTATTGACCATGTACATGTTGTCAGAGGGAAAGCAGTATCCCACTGGGAGTGGGCCACTCAGTGGGTGAGGTCCTGTGAATCTTGGTTAGTTGCTATATTAGAAATTCTGTTAGGGTTTGAGAAGAAGTGCCAATAGGTGGGAAACAATCTTTAAAAGTGTAAGGGACTCAAGGAGGGGAGAGATGGATGCAAAGGGATGAGGATAGGTAGGGGTAAAATCAAGGGGTTGCAAAATTTGGTGAGTGGAAGGAGAGGGTAAAGGAAGTAGGAAAGATCTGACAGGGACCTGAGAACACAGGGTTATGGTGGACATAGTCTAGTAGTGATTGATTTTTTTAAAGCATAATGAATGGGAATGATTGTATGAAACACAGTATGAATGAAGAATAGTGTAAAACACAATGTACATAAACTTTGTAAGCAAACCAATATAAAATCTTTTTTTTTTTTTTACTTTCACCATCCCTTCCTTCTCTCTCTCTCTCTCTCTCTCTCACACACACACACACATGCGCGCACACACAGTGCATCTCTCTCATTCTCACAAATTTTCTCGGTATTTTCCCTTTTGTGTACTTTACTTTTCTCTAGTAAATTCCTCACATTTATTTTTTTAAAACCTAAAACTACCACCACCAACAAAAGTTGCAGGGGCTAATGGAACAGCTTTCATGTTTTTGTTGTGGCATCTCTATCTTCAGCAGAGTATTGCATAGAGACCCCTCACACTCTTATTGCCTTTGATTCAGTCCCAACTCAAAACTGACTCTTCAGCAAATATTTGGAGGCTGTAAATCCCATGGGAGGAGATTGCTTATCCTTTTGTGTGTGGTTTCTGGTAGGTTAGCAGAGCAAATCCTTACAGACTTCTTCTGAATTCCTATATTTGTCTTCTTAGGCTTAATACCTCAACAACATGCATGTGTGTGGCAGAAGTTTAAAACTGTGTATATATTTTATAAAGTAGCTAGAGGTTAGTGAAAAATAACCTCATGTGCAGAGATTGAAATGTGAGCTAACACAACACCCCAAAACTTCAGACTGGTCTAAGCCCAATGAATAAAACATTTAGGAAACTTTTTAGACTTTATAATCTTTGCTTTCCCTCTCCTTTTGCAGCTTGTTTTGGACTTCAAGTGTTTCTTATGTGTCTCAGATAAAACTGTAATGCTCTCTCATCTACTCCATGATGCTACCATAATCAGTACTTTGCAAACTTTTGTATTAAAATACTCTTAGGGCATCCTCAATGGCAGAAAGAGAAAAAAAAGAAGAAGAAAGAACTGGGGGGGGCGGGGTGGAGGAGTGGGAGAAGTCAGATACCAGCTGCTACTGAAGATAGTAATATTTTTGGAGACTAATATTTTATCTTAACAATGTGAAATTTCCATCCTATTTAACAATATTTTCATGGCTCTTCCAACTTAAAATCTTTTCACCAAAGATCTTTTGAGTCCAGGAAGAAAGTCCATATTTCAATATTTTAATGAGGAAGGATGACCAATCTTAAACAGCTGCAGAGGCATACTGGTATCCTGTTTGGGGAAAGAAGCACCTTAATTTATTATTAATTTCTCAAAAGTAGTCATGGAGAAATACTAGGAAAAAAAGATAAGTGAATGGGTAATTTTCTTAAAGATTTATTTTTGTGATTAGAGAAGAGTATAGGGAAGTTATTGACATATTCAATATACCAACCAGAGATAATTTCCTAATAGTCTTCAAGATTTGATTATAAGATCTTTTTTAATTTTTAATATTTTTTTACTACTTCAAAGCTTTCTATTGCCAAGCAAAGCAAATCAGTTAGCCTTCCTCTTCTTTTTAGGAGTGGGACTCAGAATTAAAGAAGCCATGGCAAGGTAAGTCCACGTTTTTTGCTATAGCAACTGAGAATATGGACTAGTGAAGGGCATGCCCTGTTTCTGATGGGCAGCAACAAAATGAGGAAAACTATGAGATCTGAAACAGTTTTAGAGTCTGCTTATTATACTGGATCCTTCTTCCTTCCTTACAATGAACTCAAACTTTTCAACTCTTTCTGTAACTCTTTCTTTCAGAGGCCACCTGGACCAAGACCTACCTCACTCACTCACTCATTCATTCCCTCACTCACTCATTGACTTTGAATAAGAACCAACCCATAACTGACCCTCTAGAAAATTTCCAAGGCTGTAAATAATTTAAGAGGTGTTTACATGTCCTTCTTCCAACTCGCCTCTGGTAGATTTGAACTGCAAGAAATGTGTGGCCTTTGGGTTAGCAACACAGCTCCCTATGGACTAGGCCAAGAAAGTTTCCTTATCTTGGGATTTAGGGTAGGAAAACTGCATAAGGACTTGCATAATATGTTCCAAGAAACAGAACCATAGGAATATATCTATATTTGTATCTATATCCATAGTCATATTCATGTTTATCTATATCTTCATCTCTATATACAGAAAGTGTGACTTGAAGGTGTACAGGTTCTACACTACTCCTGGTAACCAAAAAGTTGATGATTTGAATAAGAAAGATTGGAGAAGAGTTGATGCCTTTGAATTATTTGTTGATGAAGAACATTGAATATACCATTGTTGTATTTCTGTGCACTGTTGGGTCAGAACTGACCCATAGTTGGTCATCTAGCAGGCATTCAGAGGCAGCATATCACACAGGAGGATATTGCTCATCTTTCTCCCACAGAATAGCTGATAGATTCGAACTGTGTGCTTTTGGGTTAATAGTGCAACTTCTTACCACCAGACCACCCTGACTGAAGAACACACTTCTGGGGAAATTCTACTTTGTCCTATAGGGTAATTATGAATTGAAATTGACTCAATAACACCCAAAACCAACAACAACATGCCCATTGCTCATTTTAATCTGTCCTGGAAAAAGTGTAGCTAGAGTACTCCCTATAAGCAAGCTTATAAGGACTCCTATACTTTGGATATGTTGTAAGAAGGAACCAGTCCTTGGAATCAGTCCTATGTTTGAAAAAGTAGAAGGTCTGTAAATAGAATGACTCATCAAAAAAAGTAGATTGACACAGTGACTACACAATAGACACAGAACAGATTGTGAGGGTTAGGCTGAGTTTCTTTCTATGTACATTGGGTTTCTATGAGTTAGAATTGACTCCAGGGCACTTAACAGCAATAGTGTATGCACCCGGGTTAAGAAACAAAACAAAACAAAAGCTAACTGTCTGCTCTTGTGAAGATTACATTCTAGAAAGCCCCCTGGGGAAGTTCTATTCTATTCTGTCCAATGGGGTCCTTAGGAGCTGAAATGGACTCAACGGTACCTAATCACAATGTGCCCATCACTCACTCCTCTGGAGTTAATTCTGACTCATAGTGACCCTGATGGACAGTATAACTGCCCTACAGAGTTTCTGAGACCATAAATCTTCATGGAACCAGTTGTTTCCTCTTTCTCTCATGGACAGGCTGGTAGGTTTGAAATGCAAACCTTTTGTTACCAGTTGAGCACTTTCTCCTGTACTACAGGACATACAATAACAACAATAATTTATGTGTTTATATGACATTTACTGTAAAGAGTTGGTTCCTTTGATTGTTATGGAAGTAACATTTTTCCCCCTTTTATCTCTAGTGGCCTGATGGTAAGGAGTTATACTGCCAACTCAAAGGCATGCTGTTTGAATCCACTAACTGTTCTGTGGGAGAAAGACAATAAAATCCCCAGTGATTTATGTTTTCTGAAAACCTGCTGGAGGTTTAGCTATGGGTTTGTTCCTACTTAATGGTACACAACAACAACAACAATCCATTATATGGTATTGGTAGGCTCTGAAATATTACAATCTGATGGGTTTCAATTACATGGTACCCTTGGTGGTATAATATGTTTTGTGTCGGGCTGCTAACTAAAAGTTCAGTGGTCAGTAGATGCACGAACATGATTCTACACTTTAATTTTTCAAGTCTTCTTTTATTCCCTTCATGTTTTCAAAGATACTCACATTCTTTTTTGTTTTGGATTGTTTTTTTACCCTATTGTGAATGACATTTTTTTTTTTCTCTCCTTATGATAAGAAGCACTTTAGATTGCAGGAGCTTTCTTATTTGTTCCAAAGTTTGTCTCTGGAGTCTCTTCAACTTTTAAGTTATATTATTTTCACATGTGCACAGTTCTGTCATTTCCTTTGTGGGATGAATTTTTCTTACTTATTTGTGAGATTTTTTTTTTTTTGGCAATGGTTGGATCCTTTAGTATGACACTGATGTAAAAAACAATGATAGAGACAATTTTCCTTTGTTTCTTGTTTAAGTTTTTTTTCCCATTGGGTGTGATATTTTAATTTAAATAAAAACCAAAACTCCAACACCACATCCAAAAAAATAATTCTTATGTCTATTGAGTCTGTTCTGACTCAAGACCCTCCATTGGATTTCCAAAGGTGTGTTTAACCAGGCCAAGGAAATGAATCTGCTGTGCCTGTTTCTAATGGTGCAAGGACTCAGCTTTTCATTATTAATCAAAATGATAATATAAACCTGCTCACTGATTTACCTGGTGATTTGCTTCCGTAATAATATATATAGATATAAAAAGTGAATATTGAACTTAATAGAATTTTTGAATGTGTTTATTGGGTTAGCCTATATTTCTTTTTTTCTCTGATAATAAAGTGTATGAATGTTATAGTTATTCTAGTACTCTAGTGTGGAAATACTCTATTTTTCCCGGGGGAGATAAATTCTAATTACATGTATAGCAGCTGATGACTTCGAATGTTCAGGAGTTCACTTACAACTGCAGTAAAGACAGGCACTAACAGCCTTTTGTGAGCCCTAGCTCTTTCCTTTTGCCTGAGATCTTTATCCAGATAATTCCTCAACTGGAATGATTCTGTGGTGTGATTCACCTGGTTCTACGGAAGAATAGTAATTCATTCAGTACACTCCTTATTTATTTTGTTTATTGCCTGTTTGCTTTTCCCATTTACTCTGCTAGGACAACAAACATTATCTCAAAAATGAAGTACCTCTTCTATACTCAGCTTGCGCTTCTGGAAGTTCTCTGCTGATGTTCTCTGCTGATGTACTGTATTATTTTTGAATAATCTTCAGCAGGATCTTGCTTGTGTGTGTTATTAGTGATATTGTTTGACAATTTCTGAATCTTTTATTTGAAATGGGAATAAGTACAGATCTCTTCCGGTTAGTTGGCCAGGTTATTGTCCTCCAGATTTCTTGGCACAACTTATGAGTTCATCCAGGGCAACATCTGTTGAAATGTGTCAATTGATATTCCACCAACTCCTGAGTCTTCCCCCACCCCCAATTCCTTCAGAGCAGCTTGAACTTCCTCCTTCATCACCATTGCCTCTTGATCATATGTTGTTTCATGAAATTCTTCTGTATCAGCCACTTATTTTTGATACAGTGACTCTCTGTATTCCTTCCATCTTCTTTTGATGATTGCTGGGTCATTCAACATTCTACCTTCAGCATTCTTACGTATTGCAACTTGAGACTTAAACTTGTTATTCAATTCCTTCTGTTTAAGACATGCCAAGCAAGTTCTTCCCTTTTGATTTTTCAACTCCGGATCTTTTCACATCTCATTATAATATTTTGTTTTGTCTTCCTGAGCTACCCTTTGAAATATTCTGATCAGCTCCTTAACTTCTTGATTTCTTCCCTTTTATTCAGTTCCTTCTGTTTAAGACATGCCAAGCAAGTTCTTCCCTTTTGATTTTCCAACTCCAGATCTTTTCACACCTCATTATAATATTTTGTTTTGTCTGTCTTCCTGAGTTGCCCTTTGAAATATTCTGGTCAGCTCCTTAACTTCTTTATTTCTTCCCTTCTCAGCTTTCTATTGCAACATCCAGAGTCTCTCTGACATCCATCTTGGTCTTTTCTTTCTCCTTTGTCTTTGTGATGACTTTTTACATTCTTCATAAGTGATATTCTTGATATCCTCCTTCAACTCATGTGGTCTGTGCTCATTAGTGTTCACACCAATGTGAACAGCTCACACCTGTTGCTGAGATGGTCCTTACATTCTGGTGAGAGAGACTCAAGGTCAGACTTTGGTTCTTGTGGATTTGATCCTATCTTCTTTAGCTTCAGTTTGAACTTGCAAATGAATAGTTGATAATAAATAATTTTCATAAATGAGTCTAGAAACCCTTGTTAGAGCTCTGGTAATGTAGTGGTAGAGAGTTACACAGCTAATCCAAAGACCTTGCCTTTCTGGAAGTTTGAATCTACCAATGGCTCCAGGGGAGAAAGATAAGCCATGTCTTCCCAAGTGACTTACAGCCTCAGAAATTCACTGAAGGTTCCACTAAGAGTTCGTATGTCTCAATAGCAATGAATTGAGTGAGTTTTCTGATCTAAAATAGCTAATCATTCAATTACTAACCAAAAGTTTGGTAGTTTAAATCCACTAAAGGACTCTTCAAGGGACCAACTCTGCTACCATAAAGATTACAGTCAACAAAACTCCATGAGGCACTTATACTTTGTCACGTAACATTGCCATGAGTCAGAATTGACTCAACAGCAACTAAGAACAACAAAAGGATAGGAATCAGAATATCTTCAGTTGGAGGGAGAATAAATTACCAATCAGATTGTTTGCACCTACTGTCTCTTTGATGACAGAAGAATCTTTGAACTATGGTGCTGGAGAATAGTACTGACTATCTCATGAACTGCCGAAAGAGCAAGCAAATAGGTCTTGGAGAAAGTACAGCCAAAGAAAGTACTTCTTGGAAGCAGATAAAGCTTCAGTCCACATACTCTAAACATGTTGCTAGGAGAGGTTATTCCTTGGAGAAAGATATCAAACTTGGGAAGGAGGAGGGAGGGTGAAAGAGAGGAAGACTCTCAACCAGGTAGATTTACACAGTGACCATCACAATGGGCTCAAGTATATCAGAGATTGTGAGGATAGCACAGGATAGGACAGGGGTCAAATCTGTTGTTCATAAGGTCACTGAATCATACTAAAAGGCACCTAACAATAACCATCTCTTTTAGGAGTGCATAGCATAGGAAGGAGATTTTGGTTATTTATTGAATCTAATTAAAACACTTCATTTTATCTAGTTTTTTTTAAAGACGTGTTTTATGATTCACAATCTATTTCATCTGTTGTTGTTATGTATGATCTAGTTGGAAGTGACTCATAGCTCAACCTCTAGTAGGTTTTTAGAGGCAGTACATCACACAGGAGGAGACTGTCCATTTTTCTTCCATGGAGCAGCTGGTGGATTTGAAATTCATGCCTTTGGGTTGGCAACATGCTTTATCTAAGTCTTACATTTATTAGTACATTTCTTTCCTTTTCTTGTTTAGTGTAGACTGAAGGAGTTTAAAGGTTCATAGGAACAGTGGGATGAGATAATATCGAGGGTAAGACCTGATGAGGCAAGTGCAGAAAAAAAAATGGATTTGTTATCACTTGTTTTAAGATGGGAGAAAGTGTGTGTGTGTGTGTGTGTGTGTGTGTGTGTATTTACCCATGCATGGCAATTGTTGAAGAAAAAAAAAATGGCTTAGTGTGAAAAGGAGATAATTCCTTAGTATCCTTTAGCTGATATCAGATCAGTGGTAAAATTCTCACTTGCCATGGATTAGATCTAAATCGAGTCCTATTATACCTCATATGGTTACCATTCATCTGCCAGCGGAGACATGTATGTTGAATAGGTTACTATGGAGCTTCCAGACTCAGAGTAGGAAAAAAGCCCTGGTGACTTCTCTCAAAAGTCAGCCAATGAAAATTCTATTTATCATAATGGTTCTCTCCACAACCAAACATGTCAGTGAAGTAGGACCAGGCAATGTTTGGTTCTGTTGTGAATGGAGTATCTAAAGGAGTCAGAAGAACAATAGTCTTTTTCAGTACCCAAGCAGATTGAACTGAAAAGACTGGTTCTAGAGAAGAATAATCAGGAAATAATGCATGTAACTGCAGATTTTATAGATAAACCCACCTGAGAAACGAAATGTACTCTTGTTTGCTTCAATATCTCGAGGGAAAATAGAAAATTGGGTCATCAGCTGAGACAGTAAAGTGAAGAGTTTTCGAAGGTATAAGAAAGAGACAGAAAGAAAGTTGAAATAGAAATACAGGAGAAAAATCTTGTCTCTGTTATTGCCCTTGAGTGAGAACTGACTCATAGTTGACCCTCCAGGGGGTCTTTGAAGGCTGTAAATCCTATGAGAGAAGACTTATTGTCCATCTTTTCACCCATGGAGCTGCTGTGAATTCCTCCTAGCAGAGAAGTACTTCCTCTAGAGAAAATGTGTGATTGCTGATAGCATTAAAACATGATTTCAAGATTGTGTAGTTATTTTCAGTTATGTTGCTGTGTTGTGATTAGCTACCATGCAGTAGGTTCCTGGTCCAAGGAAATCCCTTTTGCTACAGAATAGAATTTGTCCAAAGAGTTGGGTTTTGGTTTTGATTTTGTGGTGTGGTTTTTCTGGTTTTGTTTGGTGGTTTTTTAAATTTACTTATTAGTTGTAAACTTTACAGAAGCAGCTCATCAGGTCTACACAATAGTTTGTTTTTTTTTTTTTTAATTTACTTTCTGGTTGTGAACTTTACAGAAGCAGCTTATCAGGTCTACAAAATTGAACTGTGTACTGTACATTTAAAATGTGGTGCTGGAGAAAAGTGTTGAATATATCATGGACTGCTAGGAGGACAAACAGATTCATCCTAGAGAGGGTGAGACCAGGCTGCTCCTTGGAGGCAAGGATTCCGAAGCTTTGTCTGACATACTTTGGGCATATTGTAAGGCGGGACCAGTGCTTAGAGAGAAATGTCATGCTTGGGAGGTTGGAACAACAGAGCAAGAGAGGAAGACCCTCGATGAAATGGATTGATTCAGTGACTGGGGTATTGAGGGTAGGTGTGTCAGAGATAATAATATTAGCACAGGCTAGGGGAGGGTTTAGGGTTGTTGTGTATAGGGTCACTATGAGTTGCACGTGACTTGACAGCACATAACAACAATAACAACTTTATATGAGTGAATTGTATACCATGTGACTTATATCTCAATAAAACTGTTATTATATGTGTTTTTTCTATTCCCTTTTCTCCTGAGCTCTCTTATTGTTGTTAGGTGCCATAGAGTCAAGTACAACTCATAATGACCTTAAGAACAAAAGATCTGAACCCTGTTTTATCCTGCACCATCCTTATAATACCTGACACACTAGACCTCATTGTGATAGTACTGGTTGAAGGTCTTCCTCTCCTTCGCCGACCCTCCACCCTTCCTAATATTATGTCCCTCTCCAAGGAATAGCCCCTCCTAGCAATACGCCCGAAGTAAGTGAGACAAAGCCTCATTCTTCTTACCTCCAAAGAGCACTCAGGCTGCACCCTCTCCAAGGCATATCTATTTGTTCTCTTGGCTATCCATGGGATGGATGCTCAGTGCTCTTCTCAAACATCACAACCCAAAGGAGTCAATGATTTTTCTGTCATCCTTTTTCCTCAATTCTAGTTGTACCATAAAACACCTCTTATACAGGATTCAGACCACCAGTGATCCTTGTTTTGCTACGTATGATCGCCTCTTGTTTAGTCTACCCTTTCTTCATCCATATTCAGTATTTGATACAACTGATCATTCTCTTAAAACAATCTTTTTAAATTTGTTTTCCAGGATGATTGATTCTCTAAAACTCTCAAGCTTGTCCTTTTCATTTAGTTGATTTCTAATCTGAAGTGCTACAAGTCTTTTTCCTAGTACCTATGTGATTCTTCAACTGTACAGATTTTCCAGGCAATTTCATTCAGCTTATGGTTTTTGAATGCATCTACATGTGATAAAAATCCAAATTTATATATTCCACCTGCTTTTGCATCTTAATACTCTAGTTACTGTCTTAATTTCCTAAAGTTGTTGTAACAAAAATTCTACAAAATTAGACTTTGAAGAGCCAAAACTTATCTTCTTACAGTTGCAAATAATAGAAGTTCAAATCAAGGCTATTGGCTACATGAATTCCACTTCAGGGTTTTGAAGAAGAACCCACTTTTTGCCCTCTATTTCTGGTGGTTGCTGGCAAGCCTCGACATACTTTACCTGTTTTTTAGACACGTTTGTCTCCATCATCACACCACATCTGTCTTTCCCGGGTGTGTCAATTCCATATCTTTGTTGTTGCATTTTTATAAAACACTGCTTAGAAGGTGTTTAGATTTAAACTTACCATACTCTTATCTGATATAATGGATAATATCTTCTAGATTTTCTTTTCTAAACAAGATCATACTTATCCATACAGCTGTTAGGAATTCACTCTATCTTCTTCGGGAAATACTGGGGGGTTTTTACGCAAGTAACACTCATCTTCTGTGTTGCCAACAACTTCCTCCCCTAAGAAAGTGCTGATTTTTGGTGATGCTATGTCAGCTTTTGCCTCTAATTCAATCCAACCATTTGAGTACACTACTTGAGTGTCTAACAGTCAGCTGACCAACCAATATGTCCACTTATATGTTTGATACTCATCTCAGGTTTACATATATATTCTAAATTAAATGCTTTCCTCACCCAAAATACATCCTTTTGGGGGGCAATGACAATACTATTCTTCTGTTGTTTTAGGTGAAAAAAAAATGCTGATGTTCTCAGTCTCTCTTGCTTTACAGTCTACAGGTCCTATTCATGATCTGACCACTTGGTCCCACGGCTATAACTTTCCTAGACAGCATCAGCTTCTCTCTCTTTTCCATTTGGTTTATATTTGAATTAGTAACTAAAAGAATTTTTTTTAATTATGTATGTCAGATCATCCACCAGGATACCCATCCACTTCTACCCCCTCCCTTCACATCTCCCTTTGACCAAACTGCCATCTAATAACTTATATATGAAGCTTCCTTGGCTTCTGTGATTCCAAACACAGCAGGCGACTCGATGGCACATAACAACAACAACAACAACATGTCAGATCATTTTGTTTCTTTGTGAAAACAATGGAATTGTTGTTGTTATGTGCTGTCATGTAGCCTGTGACTTATAGCAACCCTATGTACAGTAGCTCTGAAGCCTGCCCTGTCCTGAACCAGTCTCACTGACTCTGACACACCTACCCCCATTACCCCAGTTACTGTATCAATCCATCTCATCCAGGGTCTTCCTTTCCTGTGCTGTCCCTCCACCTTTCTGTGCATGATGTTACATTTTCTTTGCCAGACATTCAGTACATTTAAAGGATTTTTTTCCCTACAGTCAAAAGTTGTTGTTATGTGCTGTCAAGTTGAGAACCAACTCACAGCAGATCCTCCAGTGGGTTTTCAGAGGCAGTTAATTGAATGGGGGAGAGTTCCCATCCTTTTCCTGAAGAGCAGGTGGTGGATTTGAACTGTGTGCCTTCGGGATGGCAGCAACATTATTTTTTTTGGTAATGTAATCCACTCAATTTATGTATCTCATATACTTGCAAACTCTTGGAATCTTTTTTTCTTCAATTTCCTTAGGTACATAGGTGATATATAGGTGGCAATAGTCCCTTGGCTATTAACCTAAATGTTGATGCTTTTAATCTAATCAGCAATGACATGGTAAAGGCATAGTAATCTGCTTCTATAAAGATCATGTTCAAGAAAACCCTATGGAGCACAGTTCTCCTATGCTAATACTTGGGATAACTTCGAATCTGAATTTGTTTGATAAGAGCAGGTTTTGATTTGACCTTTAATTTTATTTAGACGTAGAATCTCTCTCAGCCTGGATTGGAGGCTTGCTGAGAGCTGAGTAACCATCACCAGAAACTTCATCTGATTCTGCTCCTAGGTGATACATCCAACTTGCTTGATCTCATTGTTCTCTACTTCAGCATCCTTACAAAATTTGTAGGGATATGTAAAAAATAGTTTCTAAGAAATAAAGTGATGTGTTTGTTCTGATTCAACTATTAAATGTTTGGCTAGATGTGTAACTGTAGACTGAGAATAATTTTTCCTCTTAACTTTTAAAGACCTACTCCACTGTCTTCCCTATCTGTTTACTGATGGTAAATGTGAGGTCCTATGATTTTGAATCTTTATATTGTCAAATAACTTTATCTTCCTGGAAATTTTTATAATATTCTCTTTCCACTTTCTGTGTCTTTAAATTCATAATTATTGTTTAACTGTGCCTTTCTTCAATCTGGAGATTTAAGACTAGAGATCTGGGATTTTTATTTTGAATTACAATTTTTAATTTTCTCTCTTCTGAAATTTCCATTTACTAAATTTGGATAATAGGCACTTTTCCCTAAGACCTTTAATTTTCTTTCTTAGTCTCTTTCTCTGTTCTATTTTCTAGGGAAATTCTTTAGCCTCAATTTTTAGATTTCCTGCTGAAAATATTTAAGATGAGTTTATTGAGGCATATTTTTTCATTCTTAGATATCTATTCTTTTCCGTGTATCTCAAAAAATCCTCAAACTCATTATCATTACATTGGAATTAACTCAAAGCTGACCTCCCCACCCCCCATGAGTTTTCAGAGACTACAAAATTGTATGGGAGGAGATTAACTATGTTTCTTATGCAAAGAAGTAAGTGGTAGATTTGAACTATGGACTTTTGGCATAGAAATGCATTTCCTTCCCCACTAGGCCATCATTATTAAGTTCTGTGAATTTGACAAATGGACACAGTAGTATAATAACCATGAAATCAAATGTGAATTAGGAAAAATAGAATCCCTTTTGCCCTTTTCGTCAACTCCTGCCTTTATTTTCAGCTCTTGGAGACTAAGAATCCATTTTCTGTCCTTATAACTTTGTCTTTTTGAGAATGTCATAAAAATGGAGTCAACTAGTGTGAAGACTTCTAAGTCTGACTTCTTTCACTTAGACTAATCTATTTAAATTGCCCTCATGTTAATACATGGTTTCCTATTTTTCATTTATGAGCAATAGTCCACTGTATATATATTGTTATTGTTGTTACATGCTGTCAAGTTGCCTGTGACTCATAGTGACCCTATGTACAACAGCCTTAAACCTTGCTCTATCCTATGCCAATATTATTATCTCTGACACATCTACCCCCCATTAACCCAGTCACTGAATCAATCCATCTCATTGAGGGTCTTCCTCTCCTGCACAGTCCCTTCACTCTCCCAAACGTGACATCCCTTTCCAAGGACTGGTCCCTCCTTGCAACATGTGTTTATGGATATATTAGTTTAAATTTATTGAATTTAGAATGTATTCAGAAGTAAATGAAGTATATTTGAGTGTTTTTCCAATTTTGGGGTTCTTTTTTCTTGTTATTTTACTGGATTATTTACAAAGTTCATTTACATTGTTTTTCACACCAGATCTTTCCCATTTGCTTCACCCATCCATTCCACCACCCATTAAATTGCATTATCCTGTGATAAAAACACCCCCATCCACTCCCATACTCACCCCTCACCACTCTGCTCTACCCCTTGCCCTCCCCTTGGATCCTCCTATGCATTTTATAATAATGGTCTTATATAATATTTGTCCTTAGGGGACTGAGTTAGTTCACTTAGCATATCTCCAGTCTCTCCCAAATTAGGTAGTAATTTACAAAATCATTGCTCCATAGTATTCCATCATGTAAATGTACCATAATTTCTCTATTCATTTGACTGTGGTTGGACATTTGGGCTGTTTCCATTTTCTTGCAATGATGAAAAATGCTGTTATGAACATTGGTATACAATGCTTGTACTGTTTGTAGCTCAGTTCTTATTTTCTCAGGGTATAATCCAAGTACATTTGGATATTTTCCAACTTTATGATTATGCCAACACATTTGTTAGGTAAACATATGAGATTTACCCTTCTATTCATTTAAATGAGTATGGTGATGAAAGAAGAAGTTCAGGCTGCTTTGAAGGAAATGGCAAAAATTAAGGCCCCCGGAATAGATGGTATACCGATTGACATATTTCAGCTAACAGATGCTGTCCTGGATGGGCTCACCAAGTTGTGCCAAGAAATCTGGAGAACAACCACTTGACTGGAAGAGATCAATGTTGTTTCCATCCCAAAAAAGGGTGACCCAACAGAGTGAGGAAACTAGAACAGTATCATTGATTTCACATGCAAGCAAGATTTTACTGAAGATTATCCAAAAACGACTGGAACAGCACATCAGCAGAGAACTGCCAGAAGTCCAGGCTGGGTTTAGAAGGGGTTGTGGTACTAGGGATATTGTAGCTGATGTCAGATGGATCTTAGCTGAAAGCAGGGAATATCAGAGGAATGTCTATCTGTGTTTCATTGACTATGCAAAGGCGTTTGACTGTGTGGATCATAACAAACTGTGGCTGACTCTGAGAAGAAGGGGAACCCCAGAACACTTGGTCGTTCTATGCGAAGCCTATACTCGGACCAGGAGGCAGTTGTCAGAACAGAGCAAGGAAATACTGAAGGTTCAAAACTGGGAAGGGCATAAGCCAGGAATGCATCCTATCTCCATAACTTTTCAA
Source organism: Elephantulus edwardii (assembly GCF_000299155.1). NCBI lineage: Eukaryota > Metazoa > Chordata > Mammalia > Macroscelidea > Macroscelididae > Elephantulus > Elephantulus edwardii. Next base: position 12,633,485 of record NW_006399820.1, on the reverse strand, counting down.
CCTGTATGCAGAACAGATTATCTGGGAGGCTGGGCTCTATGAGGAGAAATGTGGGGTCAAGATTGGTGGAAGATCTATCAACAATCTGCGATATGCAGATTTATCCAACCCTGCTTGCTGAAACTGAGGAGGACCTGAAGCACTTGGTGCAGAGGGTCAAGTACTGCAGCCTCCAATATAGATTGAGGCTCAATGTCAAGAAGACAAAGATTCTCACCACTGAACCAATTGGCAGCATCAGGATGCATGGTGAAGAGACTGAGATTGTTCATAGCTTTAGTTTACTTGGCTCCACAGTAAACACTCTTTGCACCAGTAGCCAGGAAATTAAAAGGCACATTGCCATAGGAACGTCTGCTGTTAGGGATCTCTCCAAAGTACTGAAGAGCAATGGTGTCTATCTGGAGCCTAAGGTGCGTCTGATACAGGCCATGGCCTTTGTAATCACTTGTTATGCATCAGAGAATTGGACAATGACCAAGGAGGATAGAAGGAGAATTGATACCTTTGAGCTGTGGTGCTGGAGAAGAGTATTGAGAGTACCATGGACTGCTAGGAAAACAAACAGATTCATCCTGGAAAGGGTTAAACCGGGTGGCTCCTTGGAGGCAAGGATTCTGAGGCTTCGTCTAACATACTACTTTGGACATGTTGTGAGGAGAGACAGGTCCTTGGAGAAGGACATCATGCTTGTAAGGGTGGAGGGACAGTGCAGGAGAGGAGGGCCCTCTGTGAGGTGGATTGATTCAGTGACTGGGGTAATTGGGATGGGAGTGTCAGAGGCAGTGCAATTGGCACATGATAGAGCAGAGTTTTGGGCTGTAGTACATAGGGTCGCAAGTGACTCGGCACATAACAACAACAACAACAACTCATTTAAATACTGAATTGTTAAAAATCTCACTTCTACTAAGATTCATCCTTGACCTACATTATACAGATGCAACAACCTTACTTGCAGAAACTGAAGAAGACTTGAAGCATTTATTTAAGAAGATCAAAGATATCTCAACATTAAGAAAAGTCTTCATAACTGAATAGATAGATAAAGACTGAACTTATCAAAATTTAATGTTACTTCCACCACAATCAACACTCAGAAAAGCAGCAATCAGGAAATTCAGTAACTAAAAGAAAGACTAGAGAGCTTGCCTATTGGTGAGAAGCTGTACTTCTTACCAAGAGTCATGCAGTTAGAATCCACCAACTACTCCGTGGGAGAAAAATGAACAATCTCTTCCCATGTGATTTACAGCCTCTGAAAACCCATTGAAGGGTTCAGACTCAATGGTGCCTAACACTCACAGCAAAATAAATGACTAAGGTGTGGCTGGTTCAAGTCATGGTATTTTCATCTGCTTTCTATGCATGTGAAATGTGGACAATGAATAAGAAAAACTGAAGAAGAATTGGTGGTTTTGAATTGTGGTATTGGTGAATAATAATGAATATAGCACAAAGTGCCAAGAGAACAAATCTGTCTTGGATCAAGTACAGTCCAAGGACTCCTTAGAGGCAATGATCACTAAACTTCCTTAGGAAGAAATGTCCTATTTAGAAAGGTCAGTGAAGGGAAAGAAAACCCTCAGGGTGAAATGACACCCTAACTGCAACAATGTGCTTTAGTAAGGATGACACAAGGCAAGGTGTCCATCTATTTTCCTGTGATTGCTGCGAATCAGTCTACTCAATGGTCCATAAAAACAATATTATTCATTTCTACAATCTTTTCCTATTTTCTGTGCAATCTGTTTTGTTTCATTTACACTTTTTTGTAGTTTTATGGATAGATTATCTTTTCAAAGGTCTGAGGGAGAGATTAAAAGTCATAAAGCATTTTCCTTTCTTTCAGATTTATTTCCTCTGAGGTTCTTACTCTTCTGTTCAATATTTTTAGATATTTCATTTAATAGTTGATTTTTTCAATTCATATTTGAATTTTGTAAGTAAACTAGTACAAAAATAATTTAAAAAAGAGTGTGTATGAATGATAGTATGAAAAAATGTAAATGAAAGATTGTATAAAACACAATGTATATTACTAAAACATACTGAAAAACAATAAAAAGGTAAAAATCTGTCCATGGTATGTTCAATACTCTTCTCTAGTACCACGTATCAAAGACATTAATTTTTACTTCTATCATCCTTCTTCATTATCCAGATCTCTGATACATAGCAAGTAATTACGAAGACCATGGCTTGAATCAGGCACACTTTAGTCTCTAGACTGACAGTATTACCCTTCAGTTCTCTGGAGAGGCCCGTGACAGATGATTTCCCAGTGTAATTTGTCTGTTGATTTCCTGGATGCTGATACCAAGAGTATTGATTGTGGAGCCAAGCAAGTTGAGGCTGTTAACAATCTCTTCTCCATCTATCATGATGTTCGCATTTGGCCTACTGGTGAAAATCTTTGTTTTCTTGATATTGCGCTTCAATCCATGTTGAAGGCTGCAGTCCTTGGCCTTCTGTAGCAAATGCCTCAGGTCCTCCTCAGTTTCAGTAAGTAAGGTTGTTTTTATCTACATAATACAGGTTGTTGAGGAGTCTTCCTCCAGTTCTGATGCCACATTTCTCCTCATAAAGTCCAGCCTCCCAGATGATCTGTGTTGAATATTCATTGAAAAAGTATGGAATACACCTTTCCTGATTGTAAACCATGCAGGGTTTCTTTACTCTGTTCTGATGACTGTTTCCTGCTCTGGGTATAGGTTTTGTCTAAGCACAAGCAAGTGTCTGAGATTCCCATTTTTCTTAAGGCTAGCCACATTTTTTCATGAGCCATACAGTCAAATGTCTTTGCATAATCAAAGCAACATAGGTAGACATTCCTCTGGTACTCTCTGTTTTCAGCTGAGATACATTTAACATTGGCAATAATATCCCTAATACCATGGTCTCTCCTAAACCCAGTTTGCACATCTGGCAGTTCTCTGTTGATGTACTGTTTCAATTGTTTTTTTTGGATAATCTTTAGCAGTATCTTGTTTGCATGTGATGTTAATGATACTTTTTGAAAATTTCCACACTCTGTTGCATCAACTTTTTTAAAAAATGAGAATAAATATGGATCACTTCCATAGATACTCTCTTTTTTGGCAAAATGCTTTTCAAATATTATTCTAAAGCTGAGTACTCATATTAAGACATACTAAAGAGAAGGATTGAGCATCCACTTTCAAAATAAAGAGCCTTCAAAAATTCTATATACTTAGATTAACAGATATGACACTCAGATATGAGGCTGAGCTTTCATATTGGGAATCACAAAGGAGGAGGAACAGTTGTAAAAAGACACTAGAGATTGCAACATGGAATATCAGACATACAAATGTAGGAAAATTGGAGAATTTTAAGGAAGAAATGGAATGAGTAAATATTGACATAGTAAGCATTGGCAAAATGAAATTAATTGGCATGGGACTTTTTTTTTCTTTTCCTTTTTTAAAATTTTCTACTAGTTTATTTTCAATATTCAAATACATTGTTTTTAAGAACAAATTCTTTCAATTTCTCTCACCCCTCCCCCCCATCAAATTGTACGATCCCATGATTAACCTCACCTCCCCCTGCACATCCTCACCCCTCGGCTTACACCCTCTCCCATTCCTCCTGAATCATTATACTCATTCTACAATAATAGTTTTATACAATATTTATCCTTATGTGACTGAGTTAGTTCACTTAGCATAATGCTCTTCAGTCTCTCCCAAGATAGGTAATAATTCACAAAGTTATTGCTCCTGTGTACTTCATTGTATTCCATTGTGTGAAGATTCCATAATTTCTCAATCCATTCATTTGGTGTTGGACATATGGGCTGTTTCCATGTTCTTGTGATGGTGAATAATGTTGCTGTGAACATTGGTGTACAAATCTCTATTCACACCTCAGTTCTCATTTTCTCAGACTGGTCCTTGGAGAAGGACATCATGCTTGGAAGTGTGGAGGGCAGGTGCAGGAGGGGAAGGCCCTCTGGGAGGTGGATTGATACAGTGACTGGGGCCATCAGGATGAGTGTGTCGGAGGCAATGAGATTGGCACAGGGCAGAGCAAAGATTAGGGCTGTTGTACATAGGGTCGCTATGAGTAGCAAGCTTTTTGAGGAAGCTCCACTCCAAACTGCCTTCCAGAATGATTGTACCATTTTACAATCCCACCAGAAATGTGTAAGAGTTCCTTTCTCACCACATACTCTCCAACATTTATTACTTGCTGCCCTGTTAAACTTTAGCACTGTTACTGGAGTGAGACGATATCTCATTGTGGTTTTGATTTTCAACTGCAAGTGATTTGGAGCATTTCTTCATGTGTCTATTTGCCATTTGAATATCTTCCTCTATGAAAATTCTTTCCACGTCTTTTGCCCATTTTGTAATTGAGTTATCAGTCTTTTTCTTGTGGAGGCCCAGGAGTATTCTGTAAACTTTTTTTATAAGACTTTGGTCTGAGATGGCATTTTGAATAAGAAAATCATATGATCTTCTATGATGGAAATAAGAAAGTGAGGAAAAATGGGGTTACATTCAGAGTTAAAAAAAACCCCACAACATTTCTAGATTTATCTTGATATACAATGTTGTGAGTGATAGGGTAATATTCATACACATACAAGAAAGATCTGTTAATGCCACCATTATTCAAATATATGTACCAAAACCAGAGCCAAAAGAGGAGGAAATAGATGACTTCTACCAAGTGCTGAAATTGAAATTGAACATGCAATCAAGATGTATTAGTAATCATGGAGACTAGAATGAATGCAAAAGTTGGGAACAGGGAAGAAAGATCAATAGTTTGGATACTTGGACTTGGTGACAGAAATGAGGCTGGAGACAGATTGATAGAATTCTTTACAGTCAATGATCTATTCATTGCAAATAATTTTTATAACAAACACTAATGGAAATTATACACAAAAAGAACACATATTTACTTCACCGAAGACGACATTCAGATGGCTAACAAGCACATGAAGAAATGCTCAAAATCCCTAGCCCTAAGAGAGATGCAAATTAAAACAACTATGAGATATCATCTCACCCCAGTTAAAATAGCAAAATTTAACAGAACGGCAAGCAACAAATGCTGGCGAGGTTGTGGAGAAACTGGAACCCTGATTCACTGTTGGTGGGAGTGTAAAATGGTGCAACCCCTGTGGAAAGCAGTATGGTGCTTTCTCAAAAAGTTGCAAATAGAGATACCATTTGACCCAGCAATTCCACTACTGGGAATATACCCTGAAGAGACCATAGCTGACATCCAAGCAGATATATGCACACCCATGTTTATTGCAGCTTTGTTCACAATAGCAAGGAGTTGGAAACAACCTAAGTGCCTATCAACAAACGAATGGCTAGAGAAGCTGTGGTATATTCGCACAATGGAATACTATGCTGCATTGAAAAACAAGGAACTCATGCAATATTATTCAAAATGGTTGACTCTGGAGAACATTATGCTGAGTGAAATATCCCAGTCACAAAAGGACAAATATTACATGATGCCACTGTTGTAGAATGGGACTAACCTCGGGGTTGGGGAGAGACTGAGTAAGATGGGTTCAATAATGTATACTGCACTGAAACAGAGGAGGGAGAAAACTGTTTAAAAGAGATATGTGACTAGGTATTTCTGTCATCATAGGAGTCTAGAGCGATGGCTCCATGGTGGAGAGGACCTGGGGGAGGGTTTGTAAAACAATGAAAGAATCTTTTCTTTTACTTTTCCATAATTTTTGACTCATGTACTTATAAATTGTTAGTTAAATTTGTGTCTTCTAGGTTGCAACCCCCCCCATGATACATCTTCAAGGATATGAACATGTACGGCCAAGCACAATCAATAAGAGTGCATCTAAATTCCAAAATCAATCTCCATAATAGTCTATGTGTTTCCTACTGCCAAAGGGGCCCTTTAGAGTAGTGAGAGAAGATCTTCACCCTGAAGCCCACAGCATCCCTTTTCATCAGGAAGTAGCTAAGAGAATACGCCATCCCCTTTTCCTTATGAATCAAGGTGAAGTCTCTCTCAGGGAGGAGTGATAGGGAATGGCAAAGGACACACTGACAAAGGAGATTAATCAGAACTGACTTTGACAAACACTGTGGAAATTGGACAATTAAAACAGACATTCGGAATACGGGGGAAGAAGAACAAACTGGGGAGGAGGGTAGAGAGAATGGTGCAGCAATGAAGGAATGAAAACCCAAAATCCCTGTAAATGTTCATTAAAACTAATAAAATTTAAAAAAAAAAGAACACATATTTATGGGAACAGTTTGTGACTTCAAAGACTTTGGAATAGGCCATGGACAAAATTTGCCTACATTCAGCAGAATGGTTAACTTTTAAAATGACCAGTGAGAGAGAGGCATTGAGCTACAATTGTCATATGAGTTCTTAGCAACTATTGAATTTACTCTTTTTTTAGTTTAGAAGTATAGGAAAAGAGTGGCAGAGTAGGGGGTTTTTTGCTGGTGATTTGATTCTCAGTAATATATATGCTGCGAAATATTCTCCAGTTGTGGCTTATTGTAATTTGCATCTTTTAATATTATTTTATCTAAGTATAAATTTATTTACAACTCCTATCCATTATTAACTTCTTATTTTCCTCACTATTTTTAAATTAAAATTTTAGTTTACTTTTGCTATTAATTTGGGATCATAAGTTGGGAAAGAAAAGTTGCGTAAAGACTGTGTTGATCACAACAAATTGTGGTTAACATTGAGGAGAATGGAAATACCAGAATACTTCATTGTGCTTATGCAAAACTTACACTTGAACCAGAAAGCAGTCCTCAGAACAGAGCAGAGAAATATTGCATGGTTAAAATCAGGAAAAGAGTACATCAGGAAGGAATATGTCCTGTCTCCATACCTTTTCATTGTATACACAGAACAGATCATTTGGGAGGATGGGTTTTCTGAGGAGGACTGTGGCATCAAGATTGGAGGAAGACTCATCAACAGCCTACATTGTACAGATAGCACAATCTTGCTTGCTGAAACTAAGGAGGACCTGAAGTGCTTGCTGTAGAAAGTCAAGGACTGTAGTCTTCAATATTAATGGAGGCTTAACATTAAGAAGACAAAGATTCTCACCACTGGCCCAACTGGCAGCACCATGATAGATGGAGAAAAGATTGAGACTATTAACAGTTATAGCTTGCTTTGCTCTACAATCAACACTTTTGGCACTGGCAGAAGCAACAGACAAATTACTTAGGTAAATCTGTTGTTAGGGGACCTCTCCAGAGTACTGAGAAGTGGTGATAGAAACCTAGAGACTAAGGTGTGTCTGATATGGTCTGATGAACACTGTTAGATATTATCTTCATAATTAATTGCTATGTATGAGGCACCTGGATAATGACTAAGGAGGATAAAGAAGAATTAGTGCCTTGAGTTATGGTACTAGAGAAAAGTCTTGAACATACCATGGACCACTAAGAAAACAAATTGGTTTCCCATGGAAAGGGTGAAACCAAGTTTCTCCTTAGAGGCTAGGATTTTGAAGGTCCATCTTATACACTTTGGATAGTGGCCAGGAGGGATCATTCCTTGGAGAAGGAAATGGTGCTTGGAAGGATTGAGGGACAGTGAAGGAGAGGAAAACCCTGGATGAGATGGAATTATACAGTAAGTAGGGCAATGGGGGTAGGTGTGTTGGAGTCAGTAAAACTGGCTTAGGACAGGCCAGGCTTTATAACTCTTGTACAAAGGGTCACTAGGAGCTGCAGGCAAATTGACAGAAAATAACAACAACAATAGATATTGAGAAAGGGTACCCCCATACATACTTTTCTTGATTTTTAAACCATGCAGAATTCCTTCGCTTTTCTTCCCACAACAGCTTCTTAGTCTAGGTTGTGCATGGGCACAATTAAGTGTGCTGAGATTCCCATTTTAATCAATATTATCCATAATTTGTTACTGTCCATACTGTCAAATGGCTTTGTGTAGTCAATAAAACACCAATAGGCATTCTTGTGGTAGTCTCTGCTCTCAGCCAAGGTCCATCTGAAATCAGCAATGAAATCCCTGGTAATACAACAGCAACAATAGGAAGAGGAAGGACTGATCATCTACTTATAAAATAACAGGCCTTTGAAAATTTTATGAACAACAGAGAACACTGTTAGATATAGTACTAGAGGTAGAGCCCATACTGGAAATCACTAGATAAAAAGAAGAAACAACTTCCAACATCCAGTAATTATTGGAATGTGGACTTTACAAAGCAAGAATCCAGGAAAACTGTAAGTTTTTAAAAAGGAAATTAATTAAATATGTAAAAATGAACATTATACTCATTAGTGAGCTAAGATATACTCTTATTGGTCACTTTGAATCAGAATATGAACTATTGTGAAATGATGAACAGTTTAAATTTTTTATCTATCATGATGTTGCTCTCTGGCCCAGTGGTAAAGACCTTTATCTTGAAACAAGCTCTTCAGGTCCTCACTTTCAGCAAGCAAGGCTGTATCATCTACAAAGCACTGGTTGTTGATGAGTCTTCCTCCAAGCCTGATGTCACATTCTTCATAGAATCTAGCTTCATAAATTATTTGTTTAACATACAGATTGAATGAGTATGGAGAATTGACACATCCCTGTGACACACAGCCTTCCCTATTTTAAACCATATGTTCCTCGTTCCATTCAGAATAAACAACTTCTTGGCCTAGGTATAGATTTCACATGAGCATGATTAAGTGTTCAGGTAGTCTCATTCTTTTCAATGTTAACCATAGTTTGTTGTGATTCATATTATCAAATGCCTTTGCAGAGTTAATAAAATATAGGCAGACATTCTTCTGATAATCTCTGCTTTCATCCACCACCATTTGACATTAGCAATGATATCCTAGTGCCAACGTCCTCTTCTAAATCCAGCTTGAATTTGTTGCAGTTCACTGTCAATATAGCATATTCTCCAGTAATTTTTTTATTATCTTTGGAGGATTTTGCTTTTATGTTCTATTAATGATATAATTTGATAATTTCTATGTTCTTTTAGATCACCGTTCTTGGGAATGGGAACAAATATGGATCTCTTCCAGTCAGTTCACCAGTCAGCTGTCCTCCAAATTTTCCTAGAATTGACTGTTAAGCACATCCTAGTTTGAATCTAATAGTTGAAAAAATGTCAATCATAATCCTATATATTCCTGGAACCTGGTCTGTCTTAATCTGGTAGCTCCACAAAACATCTGTCCCCCATTGGTGATCCTGCTGACATTTCAAACAATGGTGTCATGGTTTCCAGTGTCACAGCAATCTCCAGTCACCCAAGCAAAGCAAACTGACAGAGAAGCAAACTGACATATGAGCAAATGATAAGTAAGCAAGCATATAGCCATCTATGCTAAAAATAAGCAACATGCAAATAATTTTTGCAATATACCAAATTAACATATAAAGGTCATACTCCTAAAAGCAAATAGCAAGAACAAAAGCACAAATATCATGGAAGATGGCCTCTCTGGCTCCAGCCCATGCTAGGAGTGCCATAGAGGGGCCCTCTGTGGCTCCAAGCCGACTTTGGTAAGAGAAAACAAGTTCTGGCAAGGATGTGGACACTCTAATATAGTGCTGATGGTACTGTGGAAGGGTGTAACCACTATGGAAGCAGTTTATTGTTGTATTTTTGTGTATTATTGAGTCATAAGTGACCCATAGCTGACCTTCTGGTGGATTTTCAGAGGTGGAAGGAGATTCCTTATCCTTCTCCTTCAGAGCAGGTGGTGGATTCAAACTGCTTATTTTCGGGATTGCAACACATCTTACCACTAGGCCACCAGAGCTCCTGTGGAAGTCATGTAAAAAGCTCAAAAATAAAAAGATTCTTTTATTTGATGCAGAAATAGAAATTCCATTAATATGGATATACCCTGATGAATTTTTAATTCAGAGAATTTTATGTCTATATGTTTATATAAATAATAACATACTTAGTCATATTAAAAAAATTATGCTTTGAACAGATTAGTAGAAATCATGTCCCATTACTGATGGACTGCATCCCGAGAAAAGAAAAAGGAGCACTGAAACAGAGAGTCCTTAAAAGCTTAAATGAAATATTTGAAAAAACTGTTTAAACGCCAAGCACCCATAACGGAGGGAGAACATTTGGACCAAAAAGGAATGTGTGTGCCTCCTGTAGCATGCAAGTAACATACATGTGCACTCAGACTTAATTTTATCTTAAAGAAGCTATCTACACATAAAATGAGTCATTAAGTGAAAACAGTGAAGTAATTTGCAAATTTTCCTACGGCACAATAAATTAAGCATGGAGAACACTAGGAATGCAATTTGCAGTCATTTATAATGCAGTGTTTTATGTTAATAATTCAAAATCACATAATGTTATGGATTGAATTGTGTCCCTCAAAAATATGTCTTGTAAATCCTAACCTTTTGCCTGTGGTCATAACTCTCTTTTGGAAATGAGTTTTGTTATGTTAATAAGATAGGATTAGTGTAAGGTGTTGAGTCAATCTTTTTTGAGATATAAAAAAGATTATACAGGAAAACTAAGGAGCTGGGTGGGGGGAGAAAGATATCAACTGACATAAAGATTTCTCAGGATAATCAGCTCAGAATAGAGAAATGAAGACATTTTTGCCAGGGCTAGCAGAAAGAGAAAGCTTTTCCTCAGATCTTGCACCCTTCCTTTAGATTTTAACCTCCAAAACAATAAGAAAATAAATTTCTTTGTTAAAACTACCCACTCAGCTGTTTCTGTTACAGCAACATTAGATGACAAAAAAGCGTGATATTTGGAGACATTTCTTATTAATGTACTTATAAAATTGTCCGTTGTGACTGCTGTAGTTCTATTTGGATAAAAATTTCAACAACTTGCTTGTTGCCATAGAGCGTTTGCTTGATGACACTAGTAACAAAATAAAGGAAAACAGAAGTTGTGTGTGCCTACCTTATTAAAACTCCTTCCTTATCCCAATTCCAAAGAATTGGGACAAGCCAATATCTCCCACTTCTTCTAGCACCAAACTTAAATGCTTGAGACACTTTGTTTAGAAGTTTTAATGAAAGGGAAATGAGTGCCTAGATCAATAATTAATTGAAGAGGAAAGTTCATACCTTGCTAAAGAGTCTTTTAAATATTAAATACATTTCATTTCTCAAATCCATAGACACTGACATTTCCTTAGAGTTGATAATCATGCCTGTTAGGGGCCATTTCTTTGTATTCACATCTTTATTTGACTGTTTTGGAACATGAGCAGAAGACTAAATATTCATAAATTGACTTGTTGAAGTTGTGTGATAATTAGAATTCTTCCAAGCAAAATTTAATTATCCTGTGGATATTTAGCAAAGCTAAATTTGTTAGCTGTTGTTAGGTGCTGTTGAGTCGAGTATAGCAACCCTGTGAAAAACAGCTCTGATACTTGCCATATCTTGTGCCATCTTCACCATCTCTGACATACTTGAGCCCATGTCAAAAGAAGTTTCAGAATTCTTGCCTCCAAGGAGCAGCGTGGTTTCACCCTCTCGAGGATAAATCTGTTTGTTCTCCTAGCAGTCCATGGTTTATTCAACATTCTTCTCTGGTACCACAGCTCAAAGGCATTAATTCTTTCTATCATCTCTAGTCACTGTCCAGCTCTCTGAAACATAGCGCACAATTGCGAAGACTATGGCCTGGATCAGGCACACCTTAGCCTCCAGCCTGACATCGTTGCTCTTCAGTACTCTGGAGAGGTCTCTAACAGTGGACTTTTCCAGTGCAATTCGTCTCTTGATTTCCTGGCTGCTGGTTCCAAAAGTGTTGAGTGTGGAATCAAGCAAACTAAAACTGTTAACAATCTCAATTATTTCATCATCCATAATGATGCTGCCAATTGGCCGAGTGTTGAGAATCCGCGTTTTCTTGGTATTGATTTTCAATCCACATTGAAGGCTGCAGTCCTTGACCTTCTGCAGCAAGCTTCAGGTCCTTCTCAGTTTCTTTTTTTTTTTTTCCCTTCTCAGTTTCAGCAAGCAGGGCTGTGTCATCTGCATAATGAAGGTTGTTGATGAATCTTCCTCCAATCCTGATGCAATATTCCTCTTCATACAGCCCAGCGTCCCAGATGATCTGTTCTGCATACAGATTGAAAAGGTAGGAAGATAGAATACATCCCTGGCAGACATCCTTCCCAATTTTGAACCATGCAGTGGTCCTTGCTCTTTTCTGATAACTGCTTCTTGGTCCAAGTATAGGTTTCGCATAAGCACAATCAAATGTTCTGGGACTCTCATTCTTCTCAGAGTCAACCAATTTGTTGTGATCCACACAGTCAAAAGTATTTGCACAGTCAATGGAGCACAGATAGACACTCTTCTGGTACACTCTGCTTTCTGCCAAGATCCATCTAACATTAGCTTTAATATCCCTAGTACCACAACCTCTTCTAAACCCAGCCTGCACATCTGACAGTTCTCTGTTGAAGTGTTGTTGCAGTTGGTTTTGGACAATTTTCAGCAGAATCTTGCTTGCATGGGATATTAGTGATATTGTTTTTTTCTGCACTCTGTCAGGTCACCCTTCTTTGGAATGGGAACAAATATGTATCTCTTCCAGTCAGTTGGCCACGTGGCTGTATTCCAGACTTCTTGGCACAACTTAGTGAGCTCTTTCAGGACAGTGTGTTAAAATGTCGATTGGTATGCTGTCAACTCCTGGAGCCTTGTTTTTTGCCAATCCTTTCAGAACAGCTTGAATGTCCTCTTTTATCACCACAGGCTCTTGCTCATAGGTTGTTTTATGAAATTCTTCTGTGTCAGACAATTCCTTTTGGTAGAGTGACTCTGTATACTTTTTCCATCTTCTTTTATTGCTTCTTGGATCATTTAACACTCTGCCCAAAGCATCTTTAAGTATTGCCACTCGTGGCTTGAATTTGTTTTTCAATTCCTTCAGCTTAGGAAATGCTGAGTGATTTCAGCTGTTTTGATTTTCTGACTCCAGCTCTTTTTGCACATTTCATTATAGTGTCTTGCTTTGTCACCCTGAGCTGCCCTTTGGAATCTTCTGTTCAGCTCTTTAATTTCTTCCTTTAGCTTTCGCTTCTTGCTGCTCCAATATAATATTAACAGTCTCATCTGACATCCATCTTGATCTTTTCTTCCTCTTTAGCCTTTGTAATGATCTTTTGCATTCTTCATGGACAATATTCTTGATATCCTCCCACAGCTCATTTGGTCTTCATTCATTGGCATCAAAGCCTCAAACCGGTTACTAAGATGGTTTTGAAATCCGAGTGGGATAGGCTTAAGGTCAAATTTTAGTTCCTGTGAATTTGATTTTATTTTCTTCAGCTTCAGATTGAACTTCCATATGATTAGTTGGTGGTCTGGTCCACAATCAGCACCTGGCCTGTTTTTTACAGCTGATACTGAGCTTCTCCAGTCATTATTTCCACAGATGCAATAGATTTGATTCTTGTGCATACCATCAAAAGAAATCCATGCATATAGCCTGCATTTGTGTTTCTTTAAAAGGCATTTGCCAAGAATAAATCATTGAATGTGCAGAATTCTATCATTCTATTTCCAGCATAAGCCATTCAAAAATTTTCTCCAACACAAAAGCTCAAAGGCATTGATTCTTCTTATGTCATCCCTAGTCATTGTTCAACTTTCAGAGGAGATTATGAAAGAACAGATTGCTTCACAGGAAGCAGTCAAGAAGACTTCATTCTATTTATTTGCCTATTTGAGATATTTCATATAAATGTAATCATATGATAAGAAGTTTTTCATGTTTGATTCTTTTATTCAGCATGTTTTTATATTCATCTATATTGTAGTATGCTTGTGTTATTAATTTCATTTGGTGGCTAAATAAAATTCGTGTGTGTGTGTGTGTGTGTGTTTACTGGTTTCTGGCATTTGAGTTGTTTACATTTCTTGACTGTTAAGAATAATGCTACTTTCAACATTTTTGTGCATATTTTATATCAACAAAAGTTTTCAGTTCTTCTATGTACTTACAAGCATAGCTCAGCTATGTTGTGTGTTCCCTTCCAGACCTCCGCAATGAAGCAAATATCACAATAATGCAAGCTGCAAGAATATTTTCTGGCTTCTCTGTGCATATAAATTTTATATCTACACTACTCTGTAGTCTATTAAGTGTGCAATAGCATTATTAAAACATTTGAAATATGATGAGAATAGACCACAATGTGAATGCAAAGTTGTGAGAGTGTGCATTTGGAGAAAAAATGATGTTGATGGCTTTGCTCAACACAGGGTTGCCACAAATCATTAATTAATAAAAATGCAATATCTGCAAAATGCAATAGAGTGAAGAATCGTACAATGAGATACGCTTGTACCCAAGAGTGGAACCACTGGATCTTAAGACATCTCTATTTTTACTGTTATGTGGAACTGATAGCGTTTTCTAAAACAGCTTCATCATGTTGTGTTCTCACCATCAGTGTGTGAGGGTTCCTACATCTTTGTTAACTCTAAACTATTTCTGTTGTTTCTGTATGTTCATTTGAAGTCCTAACTGAGTTATGACTAACACCTCCTGTAAACAATAAAGTTCTTTTCCAGTTCTCTTTTTAGGGAGGACCAACATTTGTCAGAATAGAATTATATTTACTGGAATTTTTAATTGCTTCTTTTTCAAAAGTAGATCACCAAACTTTTCTTCAGAAAATCTACTTAATATAGTCCAGGAAAAATGTACTGCTGTCAAGTTTATTCCAGTCTCATAGTGACCTTTCAATACAGGGTTGTTGCTGTTTGCCATCAAGTTGGAAATGACTCATAGCTGACTCTTCAGTAGGATTTCAGGGGCAGTAAATTTCAGGGGAGGAGATTGACCATCTTTCTCCTATGGAGAAGTTAGTGGATTTGAAACATGTACCTTGGCATTGGAAGTACAGCTCCTTAACTTTAAGGTACCAGGGCTTACTCTAACACAGAGTAGAATTCTCCTATAAGATTTCTAAGCCTATAAATCTTTTTGGAAGCAGATTGCAAAATCTTTCTTTCTCAGAGCATCTGTTAGGTTTGAGTCACCAACTTTTCAGATAGCATTTAAGCACTTAATCACTGTATCACCAGGGCTCCCCAGGAAAATCTATTTACTGACTGAAAAATGGAAGTACAGCACATACTAATAATATAACTGACAATGGGGATGGGGTAGCACTATAATATACTGATAATTGTGGAATAATTAAAAACATGTGATAACCTTTAAAAACATGTTGTGGTTTTGAAAGCAAAACCATTTATGTTGTAAGTGCACAAGGGTAGGATTATTTTTAACCACAGGATGTTCTTTTAGAATTATGAATTAAAACATTCATTCTGTTGTCAAAGTAGGAAAATCATAAAAGATCTAAATAAAACTAGAACAGTAATAATTTATTACTATTGCATTTTTTTTACCATAAAGCACTTATCTGGAAAAAAGACTGAGATCATACTAATACATCCTGGGGTATTAAAATTACATACTTACATATACACTCATTGCTGCTGAGTCATAACTGAATTTTCAGAGAGTTTTCAAAAGCAGTAAATGACCTAAGAGGAGATTTCCCATCATTCTCCCTTAGAGTTTCTGGTGGGTCCAAACAGTCCAACAGCTGTGGCCTTAGGATTAGCAATGCAACTTGGCATCACAGAAGTCACTGTGTAACGTTGTGACGGATTGTGCTCAGACACATATGAAAAATCTATGGCTTGTGCATTCCTTCCCTCCATTTCTCCTTCTATAAAAATAACTGAATAATGACTTCAACGAATCTTCAGATTTTTAAAAGGCTACTTACTATACTTACTACCTGGAGTCTGAGAATGAAGTATTAGAAACTTCAATTGTTTCAATGATAGAAAGTTATCTATAATGTTGAATTTAATGATATGAGATTCCTCACTCTACCATTCTTTATTCTAATAAAACTTGTCCTTAAATTAATATGTAGGATAAAAAAATGCAATTGAAGGGAAAATGGAGATGACAGTGATAATAAAGGGTAAAGTTGGAAAAGTAAAGTTAAGCTAGGGATAGCATTAAGGCACAGAATGAATAAGTACTAAAAATGAGTAAAAACCTAACTTTCAATTTAGTGAAAGGTAGTATTATGAGAAAACTATTTTCAGTTAGAATTGTTTCAGTGCCTCTAAGATACGAACAAATGAGTTTCTCTAAAGAAACTTGTCTCCTGTCACTGACAAAACGCCTCTGAGATCACTCGTAAAAGGAAAAAATCCATGTGATGTGATGATCTCTGTTCTTACCCACACAGCAGTTATCTTTACACTAACTACAAGAAGCCCAAGCCAAACTCACTACAGACCAAACAGATTCTGGCTCCTGGAGAGCTTCCATTGCATTTTCTGGAGTCCAAATTTTTAAAGATGCCTTCAATCCCTTTCCTATTGAGCAATCTTTCAACTTTTTGGTTAGCAGCCCAACACCTAATACATTCTACCACCAGGGCTACTCCTGTAAAGATTATTGTTGTGTGCCATTGAATAGGAACCAACTCAAAGCTTGACCATCCAGTGGGTTTTCAGTAGTAAATCACATGGGAGATTACTCCTCTTTCTCCCACAGAGAAGCCGGTGGATTCCAACTGAATGCCTTTTTGATTGGCAGTGCAGCTTCTTGTTTCTAGGTGATCTGAGCCCCCCCTTGTAAAGATTACAATCTTAAAAATGTCATTACCTTCAGGTTGAAATAGACTCATAGCTGCCCCTCTTCTAGATTTTTGTGGCTGTAAATCATATCGTAAGAAATCACCCGTCTTTCTCCCTATGAGACTTTCATAGATTCAAACCACCAGAGACATGGTCTTTGAGTGACCCTTACTACTCCCTATGGACTAGGTCACCAGCACTGCTTAAAAACTACAATAGCCATGTGTTAAGTTCTTCAGTGTTGACTGAACATGGTATGCGAAAGTATTCTCTACTTCCCACCATCTGACATCAGCAAGGGCACCCATAGCCACTTCAAAATCTAACCTGTTTTCATACAGTGCCCTATAGCTATTACTATATGTGATTAAATTATACTTTTTGAATTGTTGGATTAAATAAAGTATTAAAATTTGTTTCACCAGAGCTCTCCCTTTTTTATTATAATTAGTAGAAAATTTAAAACTGCATCTGTGACTTGCATTTATAGTTCTTATTGGATGGCCCATGACTCGTGGCTGAAAGCTGAGAATATTAGAGGGATGTCTATTTGTATTTTATTTATTGTACAAAGGCTTTTAACCATGTGGATCATAACAAGTTATGACTAACATTGATAAGAATAGGAATTCCAGAATGGATTGATTTGTGCTCATACAAAATTAATACCTAGACAAAAAGGCTCTTCTCTGAGCGGAGAAAGGGAAACCTGCATAGTTTAAAATCAAGAAAAAATGTGCTCCAGGGTTATATTCTTTCTCTATACCTATTTAATCTGTATTCTGAGAAAAAAATCATTTGATAAGTTTATGACGAAGAATGTGGCAGCAGGATCAGAAGAAGGCTCATCAACAACCTGTGACGTGCAGATGATACAAGCTTGCTCACTGAAAGCATTTGCTTTATAAGAACATTACTTCAGCCTTCAATATGGATTACAGCTCAACATCAAGAAAGTAAAGGTCCTCACCACTGGACCAATAGCCAATAATGATGACTAATTAATAAAAAATTAGCAACAGCATCTATTTTTTAAATATTATGCATTTCTTATTAAGTATGTTTTACATTTGTAGTAAATCCCAATCTGAATTATCTGCATTTCACTTGCTTAGTATCTACAAAAGAAAGTGGCATGTGGGCACTATACATGACAATGTATGTGCAAATAATTTATCTCCAAGAGAAGTAAAGATCATTATTGAGCATTTTAAATCTCATATTCCTAAAAAAAAAGAATGGAGAGCTTCGTGAAATATTCTTATTCTCCTTGATTTATACTTTTAACCTTTGAACTTGAGAATAGTTCTTTCTTGAAGTTGTTAGGTGTTGTTGAGCAGGTTTCAGTTCACATCATGATCTAAAGTACAGCACAATGAAACAATTCCTCATCCTGCACGACCATCACAATTACTGATTTGCTGTCTTTCTTGCTTTCTTAAAAATTCTTTTTCTTTTCCTATTTACTATTATGTTATCAAACCTGCCTGTGTTAGAACCTCCTGTTTCACGTAAGCCATATTCTACTTCAATGTTCTGTATCAGGGGTATAATTTTATTTTATTTTCTATCAGCTATCTCAATTTAATTTTCCTAAAATCTAAGGTGAAAATTGCTCCCCATTTCTATAAACTGCTTCCTATTCTTTTGTATCCTGTCCTCAGTGCCTTTTTCTGTTCCCTCCATTCTCTGAAGGATGGATGAATTGTCAGTAAGACAAGCATTTATCAGATGCTCTACTTTCAGGAGAGTGAGACTCTGATACCTTGATAGTGCAGTCCCCCATTGCTTCCTTATCTTACTTCCGTGACAATTTTGCAATTTCTTTTGCAAAAAAAAGTTATCTATGTCCTCTACTTGTCTTAGTGAACTCTGGAAAACATCTCTGAATGACATTACATTAGTTCGTTCTTTGTACTCATGGAATTGCTGTTGGGTGAATTGAAATACAAACTTACGTACATCTATCTAAGATCTAGTATCTAGTATCTAGTGTCTAGTGTCTAGTGTCTAGTGTCTCGAGTCTCGTGTCTCGTATCTTGTATGTAATAGCTAATATCATATTAGATATTATAGTAACATCTTATGTTAGCTCTGTTGGCTTAGTGGGAAGGGATTGTGGTTTCAATGCAAAGGTACATGGCACGAATTTACCAGCTGCTCTCAGATAGAAAGGTGAAGGATTTCCTTCCATGCAATTTACTGCCTCTGAAAGCCCTCTGCGATGTCAGCTATAGGTCTGTTCTGACTTAATGATAGACAATAACCACAGAAATATTTAAGATTTCCTCGTCTTCCTTTTAACATTTGTGATTATTGAACTTAGACATATCCCTTTCATATTAAACATAAGTCTCAGGCTAATAGATCTTAGTGTTGTTGTTAGATACCATTGAATCGGCTCCCACTCATTGCAACGATCTATAAAGCAGAGTGAGGCACTGCCTCTTCTTACTCTAGCCTCACGTTAAGCCTATCGTTGCAGTCAATGTGCCATTTGATCTCATTGAGGGTCTTCCTCTTTTGTGCTGATCCTCTATTTTGTCACTTCTTTGCACCCCCCGTCCCCCCTCCCCATTATTTCTTTCACAATCAGCTGGCCTTTTCTAATGACATGCCCAAAGTCACATCCTGGCCCATCTTTCTCCTGCAGAGTGAATGGTGGATTTACATTTCCAGAGAGGTGCCATGATTTGCATTAGCAACACAACTTTCTGTTCACTAGACCACAAAATGTCTCATCAGTGATGTGTTGTTGTTGTTGTTGTTATGTGCTGTCGAGTCGCCTGTGACTCATAGCGACCCTATGTACAACAGCCCTAAACTGTGCTCTGTCCTGTGCCAATCGCACTGTCTTTGACACTCCCATCCCGATTATCCCAGTCACTGAATCAATCCACCTCATAGAGGGCCTTCCTCTCCTGCGCTGTCCCTCCACCCTCCCAAGCATGATGTCCTTCTCCAAGGACCGGTATCTCCTCACAACATGTCCAAAGTATGTTAGATAGAGCCTCAGAATCTGTTTGTTTTCCTAGCCGTCCATGGTATTCTCAATACTCTTCTCCAACACCACAGCTCAAGGGCATCAATTCTTCTTCTATCCCCCTTGTTCATTGTCCAACTCTCTGATGCATAACAAGTGATTGTGAAGACCATGGCCTGTATCAGATGCACCTTAGTCTCCAGAGAGACACCATTGCTCTTCAGTACTTTGGAGAGGTCCCTAACAGCAGACTTTCCCATGGCAATGCGCCTTTTAATTTCCTGGCTGCTGGTGCCAAGACTGTTGACTACAGAGCCAAGCAAACTAAAGCTGTGTACAATCTCAATCTCTTCACCATCCATCCTGATGCTGCCAATTGGTCCAGTGGTGAGAATCCTTGTCTTCTTGACAGTGAGCCTCAATCCATATTGGAGGCTGCAGTCCTTGACCCTCTGCAGCAGGTGCTTCAGGTCCTCCTCAGTTTCAGCAAGCAGGGTTGTGTCATCCGCATAACGCAGATTGTTGATTACTCGTCCACCAATCTTGACCCCACATTTCTCCTCATAGAGCCCAGCCTCCTGGATAATCTGTTCTGCATATAGGTTGAAAAGCTATGGAGATCGGATGCATCCCTGGCACACGCCCTTCCCAATTTTGAACCATGCAGTGTTCCCTTGCTCTGTTCTGACTACTGCCTCCTGGTCCAAGTATAGGTTTCACATTAGCACGATCAAGTGTTCTGGGATTCCCATTCTTCTCAGAGTCAGCCATAGTTTGTTATGATCCACACAGTCAAATGCCTTTGCATAGTCAATGAAACACAGATAGACATTCCTCTGGTATTCCCTGCTTTCAGCTAAGATCCATCTAACATCAGCTACACTTAAAAATAATAATAAAAATCATAGGGCTTTAACTCATGCTATAAGATCAGAAAAGAAAGATCTAAAAAAGGACAATTTCTAATGATCACTGATATCATGGAGACCTTTGATAATCTTTTTCTAAACTTTTCTTGCTCTGTAACTTTTACAAATGTATTAGTTTGTTGAAACCTAAGGTCAAGTCATTGTTCTGAATTTGTTTTAATACTGCCAAAAGCAATCTACAGGTTCAACCCAATCCCAATACAGATACCAAGTTCATTCTTCAAAGAGATAGAAAGGGCAATTTCCCGTTTCGTTTGGAAATGAAAGGGACCCAGACAAAGCAAAGCTTTTCTGAAAAACAAAAAGAAAGTAGAAAACGTTTTATTCCTTGATCTCAATATGTACTACATAGCCATAGTAATCAAAACAGCATTAGAACAGAATTGAGATCCCAGAAATCAATACCTACACCTAGGGTCAACTGATATTTGACAAGGAAACAAAACTAGTTAAATAAGGAGACAACCACCTCTATAACAGATAGTGCTGACAAACTGGACATCTACCTGCAGAAAACAGAAACAAGCTCCACATCTCACATTCTACACAAAAATCAGCACAAGGTGGATCAGAGACCTAGGGGTAAACCCAAAAACTGTAAAGATAAAGATCATAAGAGACACAATGAGACCAAATTTAGAAGCCTTGACCTATAGAATAAATAGGCTTGCAAACACAGCCAAAAATATGCAAGAGGGTAAAAACAAAAAATGAGACCTTTTTATGTGCAACAAAACCTTCTCCAATAAGGTAAAAATAAAGTCCACACACTGGGACTTATAGCAATGACATTTCAGACAAGGATCTCATAGCTAAGGTTTAAAAAATATTTTATAGTCTCTACAAGCAAATGTTTGATAACCTAATCCCAAAATGGAGGAAAAAAAACATTGGAAAAAAAGCATCAAAAAAGAGAATATATGGATGGTTAACAAACACATAAAGAAATGTTAAAAATCACTGGCAGAGAGATGCAAATCAAAACAAAAATGAGATACCATCATACCCCAGTAGCAGCAGCAAAATTTAACAATACAGCAAAAAAAGAAATGTTGGAGAGGATGCAGAAAAATTGGAACTTTTTAAATGCACTGCTGGTGAGATTATAAAATGGTGTAACTACTCTGGAAGGCAGCTTGACATTTCCTCAAAAAAGCTGAATTTAAAAATCACATATGACAGAGTTCTTCCAATGGTAGGAATATATCCCAAGGAAATCAGAACTGAGATATGGGTGGACATAGATACACCTGTGCTCATAGCAGCGTCATTAATAATAAGAAAATGGAAACAGCCCAAATGACTATCAATAGACAAGTGGACTGGAAAATAGTGGTACATTCACACAATGGAATTCTACTCAGCACAAAGAACCAACAATTTTGCAAAAAACAATATAACATGGGAGAGTCTAGAAAACATTAGGCTGGGTTTCATAAAGACAAATACTGCATAAGACTATTATTATGGAAATAGGAGGATAAGTGAGCAAGATATCTATACATGCTCAGAAGGGGAATGTGAATGGGAGAAGAGGGGGTCTAAAAAGGGGAAGGGAGAAATCACTAGCATAGTGAAGTTAGTTAGTGGAGGAATAGAAAGCATTCAATGTAGACCTGAAAAGATTGGGTGGTAATAGGCATAGATCAATAGTAATTAATTATATAAAATACAATGTATGTGAATCCTTGTATGAAACACAATGTATATGAATGACTGACTGTGTGCAAACCAATCAAAATTTTGAAAGACATTTGAAACTTTTAAATAAATTTTAAATTTAGTGATGTCCCAGGTATACAGAAAAGGTATACAGAAAATAGGAAGAGGCCTCATAAACCTTGCTTTTCCATCTACAATATTCTGTATTACCAACATCTTTTATTTCTGTGGTATATATGTTATAATCAATAAATCAATATTGATATATTGTTAATAATTAAAATTCATATTTTAAATGATACTCTTGTTTATTACAAACCGATCCATATCATGTATTCCCCATTCACGTTATGGTGCACAAGAGATTATCTGTCCTAAAAGTGTTCTGTGTTTCACATACTTATCACTTTCATCCTTTCCCGAAGTCCTTGAAAATGACAAATACTCGCTTCCTTAAATGTTTTTATGCCTTAGTTTTGTCTTTTACAGCAAGTCAGAAAATCAGACTGGCTTTGTTCACTTAAGAAATGAATACGCATAATAAACACATAAATACACATTTAAGGTTTCTTCAGAATCGATGCCTTCAAATTGTGGTCCTGGGGAACAGTTTTGAACATACCATGGACTGTCAAGGAAACAAATAGGTCTGTCTTGGAGAGGGTGAAACCAAGTTTCTCCTTGGAGGACAGGATTTTGAAGCTCCATCTCACATACTTTGGGTACACAGCCAGGAGAGACGAGTCCTTGGAGAAAGACATCATGCTTGGAAGGTTGGAGGGACAGTGCAGTAGGAAGACCCCAGATGAGATGGATTGATAGAGTAACTAGGGCAATAAGGGTGGTTGTGTTGCAATCAGCGAGACTGGCTCAGGACAGGGAAGGATTCAGAGCTATTGTATGTAAGGTTGCTATGGGTCACAGGCGACTCATCTGCACATAACAACAGCATGTCTTCATGGGTTGACAATCCCTTTCTTTCTGTTGCTGAATAATATTCCACTGTGTTGATGTACCACAGCTTGTTTATCTCTCCAAATATTGGCAGTTCAAACATAACTATTGTTCTGCGAGAGGAAGATGTAGCAATTTGCATCCACAAAAATTACAGCCTTGGAAAACTTAAGGAGCGGTTAGTTCTACTCCGTCATCTAGGGTAAAAACGATGAGTCATTGATAGTGAATGCTATCCAAGAGGAAGACCTCAGATGAGATAGATTGATACAGTACTGGGGCCATGGGGGTTAGTTTGTCAGCATTATTGAGATGCTCAGGACAGGGTAAGGTTCAGAGCTGCTGCACATATGGGGCGCTGTAGGTTGCAGGTGCCTTGACAGCACATAACAACAACCATTTTAATAAGCCTGTGAATTCGTTTCCAACCTTCACAAATACTTATCTGTTCTCCACCCCACCAACTCAATAGTACAGACAAGAAGGCTAGAAGGGATTAGAGTTGGATGTTGTCCTTCCATTATATCGGATGAATAGACTCTGGTAAGAGGTTTCCTGAGAGAAAGTTCAGGGTGTATTTCAGAATGGTTATTTTTCTCCTCCTTCTTCCAAAAGCATGAAGGGGTATTTTTTTCTCTAGTAGTCATCCTGAAAATTCTGTTGGGGTTCCTGGATATAAACTCACACGTGTGTCCCATCAAAGGACAATCTTCCAGGAGTTTCTATCTTTAAAGGTGAAGAAAGCCAAATCCAAAACCAAACCAACTACTGTAAAAATAGATTTTTATTCATAATGACCTTGTAAGACGCAGTAGAATTTGAATACATAAACCAGGTGTAGTTTTCAACGACTACACAAGTATTCTTTTAATGTTTCAACTCAAGGGCCATTGAGTGAGAAGAAGATGGGCAGTCTCCTCTCACGTGATTAACTGCCTCTGAAAACCCATTGGAGGGTCAGCTATGGGTTGGTTTTGACTTGACAGCACACAACAACAATGGCCATTGAAAGTCTTCCCCCTTTTGTTTGATCTATTTTATCATGAATGCGTTGGTGACCTAGATCAGAGGGGGCTGGGCTGTCAGCCCAAAGGTGAAGCCTCTCTGATTGTTTGATTCTACAGGCTGCTCTGCAGAAGAAAAAAAAAAAAAGAACCAAAACAAAACATAGTCTTCTTTCAAATGATTATAGCCTCTGAAAGTTCTCTAGAGTTAGTTATGAATTGATTACCACTTGACTGCAATTTGAAGGGTTTCCCCCCATTTTATAATTTTGCTGTTATTGTTATGTGTTGTTGAGTAGTTTGTGAGTCATAGTGATCCAATACACAGTGTCTCTGAAGCCTGTCCTATCCTGAGCCAACCTCACTGCATCTGAAACACCTACTCCCATTACCCTAGTTTCTATTTCAATCCATCTCATTCAGGATCTTCCTCTCCTGCACTGTCCCTCCATTCTTCCAAGCATGATGTTCTTTTCCAAGGATTGGTCCCTCCTGGCAACATGAACAAAATATGTGAAATGGAGCCTCAAAATCCTCGCCTCCAAGAAGTAACTTGGTTTCACCCTCTCCAGGTTAGACCTGTTGTTCGTTTGGTAGTCCACAGTATATTCATTACTCTTCTCAAGAACCACAATGCAAAGGTATTGATTTTTCTTCTGTTATCTTTAGTCAATCCAGCTTGCAAAAAATTGTGAAGACCATGTCACATATAAGGCAAAACAGTGCAACTGATTTCAGCACTCTGGCGAGATCCTGGTAGTAGGTTTTCCTAATGCAATTCGTATTTTTATTTCCTGACTATTGATGCCAACCAAGCATAATATAATGTTATTCTTCAGCACTGACCTCTCATGTTAACATGCCCAAAATATGTGAAAGTCTTGCCATCCTTACTTCTAAGGAGTATTTTACATGAGATGAATTGACACTGTCTTTGCAATAATGGGCAGATTTGCACAGCAGGGATTGTGAGGTCAGCACAGGATACGGCAGTGTTTTGTTTTGTTGTTTGTGGAGTCACCATGAGTTGGTGCAACCTCAATACCACCTACAAGCAACAACAAATGCTTCTTCTTTTTTTTTTAAAAAAAAAATAAAAAGCTGTTTCTATTCCAGGTAGGCTCTAATTTTGCTTTTGCCTTTTTTTTTCTCCAGTTTTTGTTTTGTTTGTTTGTTTTGGGGGTAGCCATTTTCTACGACCTTAGTTTTTTAATGGAGTTCGAAGAATTTTCAGCTTTCCAGTGTTTTTCTTACAGTGAGAAAACAAAGAGAACATCTAAGTTTTTATATGTCAGACCATGGATGAGTGTATGACACTTTAAATAAACCTATCTAGAGGACACTTTCATTTTTCACATAGTGAATCCTCACATAATGAATAATTGAAAAGAACATTTCTTTACTTCCATAACTTTCAGTTCTACATAGATTGGTTTTGGGTTGTTGGGTTTTTCCCTGTTTTAAAGCTCTCTTTAAGGTGATGCTGATCACATCAGATTAAAAGCAGTCTTTAACTGCCCATAAAATGCTCTGCATTGCTACTCTCCTTTCTTAGCCAGCTCCAGCCACCCAAGCTATTCCTCAAATTCAGCAAGAACGTTTCTATCTCAGGACATTTGCACTTGAAGTTACCTTTAGCTGTAATATTTTCTCACAAATATCCACATAGTCGAATTCATCCATCATTTCCTCACTCTAAGAATCTATGTTAACTGGAAAACATGCACAACTATCTCTTGCTCTTAGACACCTTTTCTTCCTAATCCTGCTTAGGAAGGACTGACATAAGTCCCTCTGCAGATTCTGGTCCTTTTGCTCTAACCACTGCAAGTCAGATCTCAGTCCAGGAGCTGAACATTAAATGAAGTAAAAGTCAATGATCTCCCTTTTCCCATCCCCTCTCACATCTCAATTCATCCTTCCTAAAAGTTACTATTCTTCCTAGAAGAAACGATCTACTCCTTATATTTTCTTAACTTATCACAAAAACAGGTTTTTGGATGTTTGTAGATGACAAATTTCTTTAATGGCATTCTTTTCATCCCAGGGTCTTCATAATGTACAAATAAATACAAGGTCTGTTGTTGTGATTTTCCAAGGATAAAAATTGGCTCTAATTGGTTATTCAAATGTAAGTGGATTATAAATATTAAAACATACATGGGAAATCTTCCCCTTTATTTCACTTTCTAAAGAAGATTCTTTGTTTTTATTTCTTTTTTTTAACCATTTCTGCACAAAACATGGTATGAATGGTTACGTAGATTGGGCAAATTCAAAGGTTTTCCATTATATCTATGAAGAAGTGTGAGAAAGTGTACAGATGACAGACATTGAGGTGAATAAATGAGTTTTGGGTTTTATTTATGATGGCTGATAGTAGGAGTGGATCTTTAGGAAAAGGGAGATATGGCCAAAGAAGCTATTTAGGAATGCTTTAAAATTCTGTGCTTCTAGACATAGGACTTTAACCTTCATCTGGAATAAAAATATTTTTTAGTGATCTCTATCAATTATGATTTAAATGTCTTATTTTCTTAATAAACTAATTCTGGAGGAGGTTGCTTGGCATGATAGATCTAATAAACTCCAGGGTCAAGTAGAGCTAAATTTGGGTATAAAGCCTTACAGTCTTGTGATTTAGGGTCATTTTATGAACTTTTATTTTCCTCAATTTTAAAATGGTGGTGGTGGTGTTTTGTGCAGTAAAGTGGGAATTAACTCATAGCTGACTCTCCAGTTGTTTTCAGAGGTAAATCACACAGGGGGAGATTGCTTTCTTTCTCCCATGGAGCAGCTGGTGGATTTGAACTGCATGCCTTCACAGTGGCAGAATAACTCCTTACCACTAGGCCAGTTGTAAGAACCAAATAGCATAATATATGGAAAAGACTTAGAAGTGTTGTCTCATAGCGGGCATTCTGTCAGTAACAACAGTTATTAGGAAGTACCACCTTCCTTTGCTTTCATGCTGTCCTGATGACAGAGTTATTAGCTCTCTCTACATGTCACACATTTAATACCCATGGTTGCTGTTGTGTACAATAGAGTTGTAATTGACCCACAGCTGACCCTTTTCAGAAGCAGTTAATTGCATGGGAAGAAAAGGTCCATTCTTCTCTCACAGAACAGCGCATGTTTCCGAACCCTGTGCCTTCAGAATTGCAGTGCAGCTACTTGCCAGTAGGCCACCTACTTAGTATGAATTAATCTTCTTTGTAAATAACATTCACAATGTACCTAGCAGTCAGATGGAGGAAGTGGAATACAAAAAAAGGATGACTAAATAACAGAGAAAACATGAACCCTGTTTTTGCCTCTGACAAAGTAAGTGATTTGCAAAAACACTTTGATGACCCAAATGCCAGTGTCGTGACATGATGCCTCACTTTCATATCTTTACATGATTTATATTTTTGTTTTGATTTCTTTCCCTTTAACATTTGATGGTTTAAGTGTCTCTTTCTTTCAACTGTTCACATTAAAAAAGATGGTTTATTTTTAAAAGCAAGTGCTTGGATTATTTCAAGGGTCTGCCATACATCAAATAACATCTCCAAGGCCGTGTGGAGTGCTCCTCACAGGCCTAAAATAACGCTTCAAACAGGCTGTGTTACGGGGCTTGCTCAGCTTGCTCTCCACAGCCAGTTTCAATTTCACTAAAAGGAAAGAACTGGTAATTAATTATCTAGGCCATGTAATGAGTTTCCATTACTTGGAATTCAATAAAGCTCTTTCATTGTGACCAGGCTGATCAATAGCAGAGAAGGGTTAATAGAAACCACAGATAGAGCTGGGATAATAGAATGGCTATAGGAAATTAGGCTGGGTCTCTGAAGCACTCCTCTCTCCAGGGAATGGAAGCTGCTCAGTAACTCCTTTTTTTAGAACACTCTGTGAGGCATTGTGAAATGAATGGGCCATTGTGTTCCTGCACCAGCTAATGGAAATTACCTTTACAAAATCTATAGACACTTGGAACTGGAATGACTTTGAACATTATTTAGTTGTATTACTTGTGGATCACTGTGCCTTCTAGATAGCTGCTTTTTTTTTTAAAACAAATGATGTCATCTTTATCGTCAGAGTCAACCTCCATTCTTTAACTGCCACAGCTGATTCGATAAAGGGTCTAATTGGCAAAAAGCAGTCAGCCCTTGGAGCAACACGAAACTTATATAGGTACTTACAGGGGGAAGAGAAGTAGAAGGTGATGGGGTGAGGAGATTGATTTTCTGTGGAATTTTAATTGAGAACTTGACAGAAAATGTAATTTTTTAACTAAGGATTAAGAATGGCAGACCCTATAAATGGAGTCACTGTGTCACAATTGTCAATGAGCTGAAATGTTGGTAGTGGAAACTCCCGCAGAGGCCAACTTGGAAGATGGGCTTGGGAATCAACTTCTGAAAGTCCACAGCCTTGAAAACCCTATGAAGCAGCTCGGTCCTGCACAAATAGGGTCACCATGAGTCAGCATTGACCTGACAGCAACTAACAACAGGCCCTATAGAGAGTGAATGAACCTGTGGGCAGGTGTTACAGCATGGATCAGATAAGATTAATGATGTCGAAGAGAAGGTAGGCCTAAGAGAGAAACACTACGCATCCCAACATTGGTGAAGAACTCAGAGTGTGTTGCAGGCTTGTGATGACAGTGAGTTTTGGTTTGGTTTTAATGATGTTTAGTATCTTTTCTAATACTTTTTTGCTATCTGTATGTTTTCTTTGGAGAAATATCTATTCGAATGGTTGGTCGTTTTAAAAGTGGATTTCCTTTTTAGTGTTGAGTAGTAGAAGTTTTTTTATGTATTCTAGTTCTTTCCTAAATCATAGGTTATTAAATTTTTTTTTTCTGTGACCTACAACCTGTTTTCCTTGAAGAGGGAAATGCTGCTTGGAAGGGTGGAGGGTCAGTGAAGGAGAGGAAGACCCTAAATGAGGTGGATTGAAATGGTAACTGCCACAATGGGCTTTTGAGTGAAGATGGTATAGGATAAGATGGGGTTCAAATCTGAGTTCATAGTATCGCTGAGTCATATTCAACAACCACACAGCCCATATAAATCTGAGGAAATGCACAGCCTCTAGACATTTTCAGAAATTTCACAATGATCCTGAGGTTTTGGAAATTCTAAGTGTTTATACCTCTCCCTTTTATTCTAGGTGTTACTTTTTTTTTCTGGTGCCATAAAGTACATTTCTTGAAAATAGAAATACATTGTAATGGCTTGAAGTAAACTGTTTTTAGGTCAAGCTATCTTTATAATGCTACCTCCATCCAGTGTGATAGAAACATAATTTTATAACCAAAAGGCTTATTCATGTATGAAAAAAATTTTTTTTGTGGTTAAATGTTAGCTTGACTCTAAAATTCATAGTGACCCTATGAACAGAATTCCTATCTTTGCTCTGTCCTCACAATCTCAAGTCCATGGTTCTAGTCATTGTCAATTAATTTCATTGAGGATCTTATCTTTCTCTGACTCTTTGCTTTTTCAAATATGCTGTCTATTGCCCAGGACTGGACCCTCCTGACAACATGCTGAAAGTATTTGAGATGACCTTTCATAATCTTTACCTCCAAAGAGCATCCTGGTTGCTCTTCCTCCAAGCCATATATATATATATACACACACACACATACATATACATACACACACACACACACACACACATATATATATACATATATATTTTTTTCCCTCTATTTTTGGCAGTCCAAGAACATAGTCAATACGCTGTTGCTGGGAAAGTGTATAGTCAATGCATTTCCCTAGCATCACAATCTAAAGGCATCAATTCTTCAGTTTTCCTTTATTGCCCAACTTTCAAATGCATATAAAATACTCATTGGAGCTCTGGTGGCCTAGTGATAATTAGTTTCCCTACCAACTCAAAGACAGGTTGTTCGAATCAACCAGCTGCTCTCAGGGACCAAGATGGACACTCTCCTTCTGTGTGAGTTAGTCTATGAAAACCCATTGGAGGCACAGAACAACAACAACAACAACCATAAAAAGCAGTTGGAATTGCAGTTGTTTAGTTGGATGCACCTTAGTCTTTATGCTGACATCCTAGCTCTTTAGCACCTTAAAAAAGTAATTTAGAGCAAATTTTTCCAAAGCAACATAACATTTGATTACTTGACTGCTGGTACCACAGATTGTGGATTCAAGTAAAATGAAATTGATATTCCTTCTTGGATGAGGATTTCTGTTTTCTTGATGTTGAGATGTAATACATACTGATGCCTATTCAGTATTTGATCTTCTTCAGTAAGTGCTTCAAGTTGTCTTCACTTTCTGCAAGCAAGGAGGCTGTGCCCTTTGAATAACATAAGATTGTTGAGATATTTTACTTCAATCCTGTTGTCACATTCTTTGTCATATAACTTTTAAGTTAGTGCATTTACAATAGATGAAAATGTTTTGATAATTTCCACATTCTGTTAAGTCACCTTTTTTTTTTAAACTGGGAACAAATATGTGTCTCTTCCAACTGGTCATTGATCTATTTATCTTCTATCTATCTATCTATCTATCTATCTATCTATCTATCTATCTATCTATCATCTATCTATCTTTCTTACAAATGTTTTGGCACAGGCTACTGAGACTACTATCTTGATAGGTATTTCATCAATTCCTGTTGTCTTATTACTTGCAAGTTCTTTCAGTGCACTTTCGACTTGCTCCTTCAGTTCCATCAGTTCTTGATCATACGCTAATTCCAGAAATTGTTCAATGACAAATAATTCTTGGTACAGTGACTTTGTATGTATCCCTTCCATCTTCTATTTATTCATTAATTGAATATTTTGAGCCATGTATCCTTCAAATATCAGGAAATTCTATTACTGATAAAACATCCCTAGATGGTGCAAGTGATTAGAACTTA
This sequence comes from Elephantulus edwardii, assembly GCF_000299155.1. Taxonomy (NCBI): domain Eukaryota; kingdom Metazoa; phylum Chordata; class Mammalia; order Macroscelidea; family Macroscelididae; genus Elephantulus; species Elephantulus edwardii. Next base: position 12,602,358 of record NW_006399820.1, on the reverse strand, counting down.
AAACTACTAATTTGAAGATTGGACATGCAAAGTCTACCCAGAGGTACCTTGGAAGAAAGTTGTGGTGATCTTTTCTAAAATATCATTCATTATGAATGTTATGGAGCATAGATCTACTCTGACACACATGGGGTCACCATGAGTCAGAGTTGACATAACTGTGACTGGTTTGGGAGAGTTTGAGAGGATAGGCCGTGGAACGGCTTATTCTATACCTTCCATAGGCCACAGCCTCCTCTCATAGATCAGCTAATACATTAGTAAATAAATTAAATCCAAAAGTAGAGAAAAATTCCTGGATGAAAAAGGTGGTTCTTGGAAAAATCTTCCATTTATTTAGAGATCCAGTGGTCTAGTGGGAAGGAGCTGTGCTGTCAACCTAAAGGCATGTGGTTCAAATTCACCAGCTTCTCTGTGGGAGAAAAATTTGCAGTCAGGAAGATTCTGTACGTAAAAACAACACACATTGATAAATAGTGCAGAGATTTGAAAAAGGCTCAGGTTTTATTTGGTTTTTGTTTTTATTTTTCTGGCTTCAATAGCTTTATTGTTGTACATAGGGTCGCTATAAGTCGCAAGCGACTCGACGGCACATAACAACAACAACAACAACAATAGCTTTATTAGATATTTTATCAAACATTCAGAGACACAAATACACTAATTCTCCACAACCAATTCCACAGCACAGAAAGGAAAGAATAAGACTCATAGTATCACATGAAGTCTGAATAAACCTAGTAACAAATCTAGACAAAAGCAAAAAAAAAAAAAAATAAACTCACAAAAAACACACTCATTTAGTCAAATCTTACTCAAAGTAACTTTTGGGACAGAAAAGAACTGTCTGTACATAACTTTTTTGAGAATGTAACTCTTTACACAAACAGACCAATAAACCACCGAATATACTACATAAAAATTTAAAGAACGATACACCTCTTCACTGAACTGACAGGGAACATCATGACACATACAGTAAAGATTGAAATTTTTAATGAGTTCATTGTACATGATGCACAATCAACATCCATGATAGCTCCCATGAAGAATTCTAAAGACATTAGACTAATCTGTTGCTAAGGACTTACAGACAAATGTGACACTTTTTCCCCCCCAATGGTGACCTTCTCCCCCATTCATTCACTGTTGCACACTTTCCTGGCAGGGTGGGTTGTATAACAAAGAAATAATTTTTCTTTTCTTTTTTTCTTTTCCAAGGCTCAGTTTTGAGGGATGCTTCTGCTAGCAATTGAAGGGAAATCTGTTTTCATTTTACCTTTTTTATCCCATGACTCAAAACAAAGTTTCTTTTAGGATTCACATTGAAGAGAAAGGTTCCAGCATGTTCTCTTCACCACAGAGTATTCCAGGTTTATTTCAGCACCATTTATAGCAGCCAAAGAATGTTTGGGGTTATGAATGGAAGTGGAGAAGAATGGATTTATTATTTTGTGCTGGAGTTAATGGAAAGGAGACACACTAAAGTGTAATTTAGAAATGGAACTTTGTTTCTTTCTCTATGAAAATTATATAATGGGGTTTATACCCAAAAGCAATTGGATTCAATTTTTATAAATAATAACCTGTGTTCCCAAGCATCTGTCACATAGTTTGGTCTTAAGGCAGGACAATTATTTAGATGATTAAATGAAGTACATTTCTCCCCAAATCATTCCCTAATTTAGTTATGCTTAAAGCTCCTTTAATAATATAGCCCTGGAGTCTCAGGTTCAAAGCTCAGCCAATGCATCTGATGCACTGCTAACCCATGCCTGTCAGTGGAGGCTGGCATGATATTATGTTGCTGAGTAGGTTGTAGCAGCACTTCCAGATTATGAAGGACGAGGAAGAATGGCCTGGCAGTCTACTTTAGAAAATAAGCTGGTGGTGCAACCACTGTGGAAGGCGGTGTGGCACTTTCTCAAAAAGTTGCAAATCGAGATACCATTTGACCCAGCAATTCCACTACTGGAAATATACCCCATAGAGACCATAACTGCCACTCAAGCAGATATATGCATGCTCATATTTATTGCGGCTTTGTTCACAATAGCAAGGAGTTGGAAACAACCTAAGAGCCCATCAACAAACGAATGAATAGAGAAACTGGTATATTCACACAATGGAATACAACGCTGCATTAGAAAACAAGGAACTCGTGCAATATTGTTCAAAACGGGTGACCCTGGAGGACATTATTCTGAGTGAAATATCTCAGTTACAAAAGGACAAATACTGCATGGAGCCACTGTTGTAAATCAGGACTGACCTCAGTGTTGTGGGGGAGACTGAGAAAGATGGGATAAATAATGTATACTGCATTGAATCAGATGAGAAAGAAAACTGTTTAAGAGGGATATGTGATTAGGTATTTTGTCATGACAGGAGTCCAGAACGAAGGCTACATAGTGGAGTGGCCAGGGAGAAAAGTGAAACAATGAATGAATGGAAATCCAAAATCTCTATAAATTTTCATTGAAATTAATAATTAAAAAAAGAAAGTAAGCTGGGAAAAATCCTACAGATCACAACTGTTTGTTCTATAATAGATTATGGAATGGACTAGGACTGGGCAATATTTTCGTCTATCATTCTTGAAGTTGCCATGGGTGAGGGCTAGATTTGACAGCACATAAATAACTATAGTTAGAAGACAGAGTTGTCTTCTCTTTTAATTTTCCCAATAACGTTCTGTATTATGTTAGAGAAGCCCTGAACTGTTCCATGTCTTTGTTTTCTCGTCTATAAAATGGAAATAATAACCACACAAAAACTACCTAAGTCACCCTTTATAATGTAACTAAAGCATATTATTTTAGAAAAAATACTCTCACTTGTACTAGAACAGGATAAATTGCTATAGATATTCAAAGATTACTTCTCATTTTTAATATCAATATAAAACAAACTTAATTTTCTTACAGAGCTTTGATGGCTTAGTCTGTAATGTGTTGTGAGGCTATCCCAAAGGATTTGAACCTGGTGGTTCAAATATCAAATACTCCAGCAACACTACACAACATGGGTGACCCTGGGGGACATTGTGGTGAGTGAAGTAGCTCAGTCACAAAAGGACAAACACTGCATGACACCAGTGTTACACAGCAGGTTGACATGGGGGGCAGGGGTGTTGGAGGAGTATTGGATAAGAGTGAATAGATAATGAATGAACATTGCATTGGAGCAGATAAGGGAAAGAACTTTTTAAAAGGAATATATGATAAGGCATTATATGTACGACAACAGTCCAGAATAAGAGGTTTAAGAGGTACATTGCAAAGAGGACCTGGGCGGAGGGAGGTAAATTGTACAAAAATGACTGAATATTAAAAGGGAAAAAAGTGAACTGGGGGATGGGAGGCAGAGGGGTTAATAAGTGCAACAATGAATGAATGAAAAATCTAAAATTTCTGTAAAGTTTTGTTAAAATGACAATTAAAACGAAAAAATTATTAAAAAAAATAAAACAAATAGCAGCTCCAAGGGAGAATGATAGGCAGTCTTCTCTTGTCAGGGATCCAGCCTTGGAAATGCAATAAAGGGTCACCTCTTCCCTCTTCGGCTTCATCTAAGGGTTCCCTCTTCGGCTTCATCTAAGGATTCCCTCTTAGTGGCAATGAATTGAGTTGTTAAGTCGAAAGCAGATAATATTTGAAGATACAATACTGTGTTAAAATATTTTTATTAATAATATAACAGCATTTTCATCCTAAGAAATAATCTACTAGATCTTGAAAATTCAGCATTTCATGAATGTTTTTGAAAAGATCATTTTCTGCCTTTTAAAGTTTTTTTATGTTTGAATGATTTCTTTCCTGGGGTGTAAGTTTTGTTAAAGCGATTTGACTGCCTTATTCATGACTTTAAGTGTCTTGGATTTTCCACAGCCTACATAATAGCCAGAAGAGAAAAACAAACCTTTTTGTTCTTTAACATTATGAGACATAGCCACAAAAATCCTTTTAGTAGGTCTAGCCCTTCATTCACCACTCCCAAATGAAATACTACGACCAAATCAAACCGTTTCACAATTGTCTCCCCTTATCTAAAGGAATGGTTAATCCAAAATAACACTTTGATAATATCAAAAAATTTATTAGGTTGTAGGGAATATTGTGATTTTTTTGGCCCTTTGTAAGACTCCTGGTGATGCAGTGGTTAAAACACTTGCCTACTGGGGAGCTCTGGTGGCCTAGTGGCAAGAAGCTGCAACTACAATCCCAGAGGTGCACGGTTCGAATCCACCAGATGCTCTGCCGGGGAAGGAGGGGCAATCTCCTCCTGTACCAGTCAGATCTGATTTGACGGTACATGCACACAAGAATAATAGAATTTAAAAAAAAAAAAAAAAAAAAAACACTTGCCTACTAACCAAAAGGTCATTTGAACCCATCAGACATTTAAACCCATCAGCTACTCTCTGAAATAAGGATGTAGTAGCTGTAGTTACATACCATAGATTCAGAACCAACCCATAGCTGACCCTCCAACAGTTTTTCAGAGGTAATGAATCTCATGATTGGTGATTGCTCATCTTTTCCCCATGGAAGAGCTGGTAAATTTGAACCCTGTGCCTTTGTATTAACAATGCAATTCCTTACCACTAAGATACCAGTTAGGGTGTACTGGTGACCTTGTGGCAAGAAGCTGTGCTACAATCCTGAAGGCACATGGTTTGAATCCACTAGCTGCTCTGAGAAAGAAGGATGGCCAATCTCCTCCTGAGCAATTAAATGCCTCTAAAAACCTGCTAGAGGGTCAGTTATGGGTCAGTTCTGACTTGACAGTACACAACATAACAACAAATAAGACAACAGTAGTATGCTTCTATAAAGATTACAGCCTTGTGGACCTTATGAGACAGTTCTACATTGTCCCACGGAGTTCTTATGAAGTACAATATACTCAACAGCATAGAATTTAGGTCCTTTCTGCATAAGCCCTGGTGGTACATGGAATAATAGGTTATGCTGCTAAACAAAAGGTCAGTGGTTCAAATCTACCAGCTGCTCCAGGGAAGTCAGAGGGAAAATCTCTTACAGCAAAGGTTTATCACCTTGAAAACTCTTTGGATGGATTGCTATGCATCCAAATCCATTCAAAGACAGTAGGTTTGGCTTTGTGATATGGGAAGCTCTGGCTTCTTGTTGTTGTTATGTATCATTGAGTGGGAAACAACCCATAGCTGACCCTCCTGTGGGTGGCTTATGGGTAAGTAATTGTTCTGCTACCCAGAGGCAGGTTTGAATCCCCTAGCAGAACCATGGATAAAAAATGGGCAATCTCCTTCTGAGTATTTGGAAACAGACTATAGGGTCAGCTATGACTTGATTCTGATTCAATAGAGACCATCACCATCATCATCATCAATCATCATCATTATCATCATCATCTATATGAATGGGAGTAATGATGGGCTATAATAAGAGCCATATCACATCTTTATGATCACTATATAAATATACACATATGACTATTTTTATTAACATATATAATATTATGAATATAGATAATTATAAGTGGATCCTCTTTATTTACTGTGGGATTTCTTTAACCAACTAATTGATTTCAGCAGAAGAGAAGAGAGAGTTAAAAGTAACAGACTGAGAAATGAGAAACTTTGGAGGTCATCTGGTTTAAATCCTCTCATTTCACAGATAAGGGAAGCAGAGCATAGCTGCTCAGTGACCTGTTGAAGGTTGCATAGGGATTTGGTGACAGAATAAAATTCCAGTTACCTGACTTCCAGCCCAGCACTTTTCCTTCACTCACACCGCAGTGGCCACACAGACCTGGTATTATTTCTTGGATCGCTCACTTATTAGCTATGTGACCTTGGATACAACATTTAAATTCTTAAACATGCCCTTTCTAGTTTGTAAAATGGGAATGAAAAACCAGGCTGGTAAAAGATGGATTGAAATCAAGACAGAAATATGCAGCCACAGAGTGTTACCCAAGTTGAACCAGGCCAGCTCCTAACTCCCGCACTCCTATGCCACATGAATGCCTGTCTGTCCTTTCTGTCCCTGGTGAGGCATCATGTTCTGAGACATTTCTTCACTGACTCAGAAAGACTTGCATAGGACCTCCATTCTGTACCCTCAGTCTCTACCCTTGTTCCTAGTGTATAAGACTATTGTAGATGCCTGATTATTAAACTGTAAGCCTTTGATGCAAGTGTGTTCAATTCACTGCTATACCTTAGCACACAAAACAGGTCCTGACCAAAAAAAAGAAAAGAAAGTCTGTTCAGATAACATTAATGACTGCTCAACAACAAACTATGGATTGTTTTCTTTTCAAGTACTAGTAGGAGACGGCACATCTGAGATATGTCCTTATTTTTAAAGAAGAAAATGTGTTTTCCACAGTAGCTAAAAATACAAAAGTTTGATGAGCTCTCAAATATTATGACTCATCTTCTCTATCACCTCAGTGATTTATCTACATTTCATTGACTATGCAGAGGCATTTGACTGTGTGGATCACAACAAATTGTGGCTAACCTTGGGGAGAATGGGAAACCCAGAACACTTGATTGTACTCATGTGAAACCTATACTCTGACCAGGAAGCAATCCTTGGAATACAGCAAGGTGGTTGTTGCTGTTATTGTTAATGTTGATTGCCGTCCAGTCAAGCACGACTCATAGCGGCCCTATGAACAAAAGGCCTGAAGCCTTTCTATAACTACTGTCATCTATCAAAGTTCATAGAATTTCCAGAGGCATGTTATTTAGGAAGTGGATGCCACTCCTGTATGGTTCAAAATCAGGAAAGGAGTACATTGGGAATGCCTCCTGTCTCCATACTTCAATCTGTTTGCAAAATAGATAATTTTGGAGGCAGGGCTTTATGAGGAGAAATGTGGCATTAGGATTGGGAGAAGACTCATCAACAACCTGCATTTTGCAGCTGACACAACCTTGCTTGGTGAAACTGAGGACGATCTGAAGCACTTGCTGCCAAAAATCAAGGACTGTAGTCTTCAATATGACTACTTCAATATGTAGTCTTCAAGAAGACAAAGATTCTCACCACTGGGCCAATTGGCAGCAGATAGATGAAGAAGAAATTGAAGTTGTTAACAAATACAGCTTGTTTCGCTCCACAATCAACACTTTTGGTACCAAGGAGTTAGGAAATAAAAAGGTGAATTGCACTGGAACTACTGGCAAGGACCTCTCTAGAGCACTGAGAAGCAACAGTGTCAGTCTAGAGACTAATGTGCACCTGATCCAGGCACTGGTCTTTGCAATTACTTGCTATGCATGAGAGACATAGACGATGACTAAGGATAACTGAAGAAGATTCAATGTCTTTAAGTTTTGGTGATGGGCAAGAGTGTTGAACATACTGTGAACTGCTGAGAGAACAAATAAGTCTGTCATGAAGAGAGTGAAACCAAGTTTTTCCTAGTACACAAGGATTTTGAAGCTATGTCTCATATGCTTTGGGCACAGGCCCAGAAAGAACCAGTCCTTAAGGAAGGACATCATGCTTGGAAGAGTGGAGAGACAGTATAGGAGAGGAAGACCATGGATGAGGTAGATTGTTGCAGTAACTGGAGTACTGAGGATAGATGTGTCAGAGTCAGTGTGACTGGCTCAGGATAGGAGAGGGTTCAATGCTATGATACAAAGGATTGCTATGAGTTGCAGGTGATTTGATGGCACAGAACAACAACAACAACATGAAGTTTTTGTGAAACACCAGTAAGAAAATGGTCGAGGTCATTATAAATTGTGGAGTATTGTGCAAATGTACCTATTCAACTTGTATGCAGAGCAAATCATTTTATAAACTTGGCTTATAGAGAAGGATGTGGCATTAAGTTTAAAAGAAGACTCATCAGCAACCTGAACTTTCAGATGACACAAGCTTGCTCTCTGAAAACAAGGAGGATTTTGAGGTGCTTGCTGCATAAAATCAAAGATCGCAGCCTTCAATATAGATGATAATTCAACATCAAGGAAACCAATCTCCTTACCAATAGGTAGTATAAAGATAGATGGAGGGAAGATTGAAGTGAAATATTTCGTTTTAGTTGAATTCACAGTCAACACCCTTTGTACTAGCAGTTGGGAAATCAAAAGATGTGTTGTATTGGGGAAATCTGCTGTCAAGGACCTCTCCAAGGTGCTGAGTCATGTCAGTTTAAAGACTAAGGTATGCCTGATTTAAACTCTTCTTTTATTACTTCTATACATCTCATAGTTGGATGAGGAATAAGGATAACAGAAGAAGAATCCATGTCTTTGAGTCATAGTGTTGGAAAAAAGTACTGAATATCCAAAGGACTATGAAAACAACAAATACACTTTGGGAGAGTGCAACCAGGCAGCCAAAGTGTTCCTTAGAGGCAAGGATGATGAAACTTCATCTCACAGATGTTGGGCATGCTGTTTGGCCAGTCTTTGTAAAAAGACATCATGCTTGGAAGGGCAGAGGATTAGAGAAAGAAGAAGATCTTCAACAAGATGGATTAAATAGTGACTGTAGCTATGAGCTTGTGTATGTCAGAGATGGTGAGGGAAGCACTGGATTAAGATCCGTTGTTCATAGGGTCGCTATGAGTCATAGTTGACTCCGCAGCATGTTACAATAACACCATATAAATTAAATGATACATGAATATAAATTTGATTGCTAAACTGGAAAATGACCACTAATTCTTCCCTTTGAATTTCTTTACCGGTAGGGGAGAGGGATTACTTATTAGAAAATTTAGAGCTCTTGGTAGTGGGGTGTGGCCATTCATGCTCTATGGGTCTGCTACAATGATCAATTTGGGTCTCAAAGGATCTCAAAATGACTAAGAAAAGCAGGGCAATTGAAAACACCATGCCTTGGTTCAGGTGCTGCTGAACCCTTAAATTGATATCCTTACTATTTAGCACTTTGATCCTTGATAGGGTATTTTCCCAATTTAACGTTTCTTTTAATTTTTTTTTTAATATATGGGCTGCCAAAGCAAGCACATCTTTTGATTTTTGACTACTGCCACCATGAATGCTGACTGTGGATCCAAGTGAAATAAAGTTACAGAATCTCGAGCTAGCAAAAAACTAGAGGTTCACCAAAACATCTGTATCTAGGAGCTGCATTGCCAACCTGAAAGCACACATTTCTAATCTGCCAGCGGCTCCATGGAAGAAATATGGGCAATGTCCTCCAGTGAGATTTAGTGCCTCTAGAAACCTGCTGGAGGGTCAGCTATGGGTTGGTTCTGACTTGATGGTGCATAATAACAACATACATGGCTGATCTGGTCATGAAGATTTTATCTGATCTGTGTCTGAACATTTTATCATATTTCATCCTGAAGGTTTGTTAGGTCATTATATAGAGGCCAAAATCAGGGAATCACAGTCTGCTCAAGTTGATACAAACCAGCACCATCGTATTGTCTTAAAGTGGCTCCCCTTTTACACTACTTTTTTAAGTTGGTAATACACTCTTGTTGTTGTTGTTAGGTGCTGTTGAGTCAAGTATGAACAAAAGATCTGAACTCTATTCTATCCTAAGCCATCTTCACACTTCCTGACATCTTAGAGTCCATTGAGGCAGTCACCATTTCAATCCACCTGGTTTAGGGTCTTCCACTCCTTTGCCAACTTTCCACCCTTCCTAGCATCAAGTCTCTCTCCAAGTAATAGAGCCTCCTAGCAAAATGCCCAAAGTATTTGAGGCAAAGCCTCATAATTCTTGCCTCTAAAGATCATTCTAGCTACACCATCTCCAAGACATATTCATTTGTTCTTTTGGCTGTCCATGAGAAATTAAGTGCTTTTCTCTAACATCACAATTCAAAGTCTACTTCTGTCATCCTTATTCATTGTACAGCTCCCAGGTGCATAGCAAGTGATCAGAAAGACCATGGCCTGGATCAGACACACCTTAGTCCTCAAACTGACATAATTTTTCCTTAGTGATTTGGAGAGGTTCCTAACTGCAGATTTTCCCAGTGCAATGTGTCTCTTTATTTCCTGACTGCTAGTAGATGCAAGAGAAAGCTGTTGACAGTTTCAATCTCCTCTCTATCCATCATGATGCTGCCTATCACTCTAGTGGTAAGAATCTTTGTTTTCTTGTCACTGAGGTACAATTCACACCAAAGGCTGCATTCCTTAATCTTCTGCAACAAGTGCTTCAAGTCCTCCTCACTTTCAACAAACAAGATTGTGTCATCTGCATAATGCAGGTTATTCATGAGTCTCCCTCCAAACCTGATACCACACTCTTCACAGAGTCCAACTTTTTAAATAATTTTTCTCAGCATGCAGATTAAATAGGTATGGAGAGAGAATACAACCCTGGCACATTCCCTTCTTAATTTTAAACCATGCAGTGTTCCCCTGCTCTGTTCACACAACAGCCTCCTGGCACCAGGGATATCACTGCTGATGTCAGATGGATTCTGGCTGAAATTAAAGAATACCAAACAAATATCTATTGTGCTTTACTGACTATGCAAAGACGTTTGATTGTGTGGATCATAACAAGCTGTGGCTGACATTGAGAAGAATGGGAGTCCCAGAGCACTTAATTGTGCTCATGTGGAACCTATGTCTGAAATACACACTAGACAGGTAATATCCCATCAGGATTGAAATGGGGGGGGGACCCTGGATCTTTGTTACTTTACAGCTTTTTTTACATTTGTGCTATGTTGGGAAGGTGAAGGAACAGCACAGAAGAGGAAGACCCTCTATAAGTTGGATCGAATCTATGATTGGTATGGTGGGAGTAAGTATGTCAGAGATGGTGAGGTTGGCACAGAATAGAGCAGGGTTTAGGGCTCTTGTACATAGGGTCGCTATGAGTTGCAAGTGACTTGACAGCACATAACAACAAGCATAACTACAGCATCTCTAATATCTCCATTTTTAAGAACTTATATTGATAACCTACATCTCCCATTAAAAAAAGTGTTGACAAACATCATATTCTTTGATTACTGAATAAAAGACATCATAACAAAAGTGACAAGAATGAAACTGTCCCTGAGCAAACCTTCAGCTTTCCAGTGGTCAAAAAATCTTATATCCTTTGTACTTGAAAAATGTTTTCATTGGTTGGAAGTTGTAACAATAAGGCAAGATCATAGAATATTTTTAATTACCTGATGTTGTTGTTGTTGTTATGTGCCAACAAGTCACCTGAAATTCAAAGCAATTCTAGGTACAACAGTCCTAAACCCTGCTCTGTCCTGTGTCAGCCTCAGGATCTCCAACACACCTACCCCCATTATCCCAGTCACTGAATCAATCCACCTCATAGAGGGTCTTCCTCTCCTGCGCTGTTCCTCCACTGTTCCAAGTACGACATCCTTCTCCAAGGACTGGTCCCTCCTTGCAACACGTCCAAAGTATGTCAGAATTCTTGCCTCCAAGGAGCAGACTGGTTTAACCCTCTCCAGGATAAACCTGTGTGTTTTCTTAGCAGTCCATGGTCCATTCAATACTCTTCTCCAGCTCCACAGTTCAAAGACATCAATTCTCCTTCCATACACCCTATTCATTGTCCAGCTCTCTGATACATAGCAAGTGATCGCAAAGACCATGGCCTGTATCAAGCACATCATAGTCTCCATTGCTCTTCAGTAGTTTGGAGAGGTCCCTAACAGCAGACTATCCCATCTCAATATGTCTTTTAATTTCCTGACTGCTGGTGCCAAGAGTATTGACTGTGGAGCCAAGCAAACTAAAGATGTGAACAACCTCAATCACTTCACCATCCACCCTGATGCTGCCAGTTTACCCAGTGGTGAGAATCTTTGTCTTCTTGATGTTGAGCCTCAATCCATATTGAAGGCTGCAGTCCTTGACCTTCTGCAACAAGTGCTTCCAGCCCTCCTCAGTTTCAGCAAGCAGGGTTGTGTCATCTGCCTAATGCAGATTGTTGATGACTTTTCCTCTAATCCTGATGCCACACTTCTCCTCATAGAGCCCAGCCTCCTGGATAATCTGTTCTGCATACAGGTTGAAAAGGTATGGAGAAAGGACACATCCCTGGTGTATGCCCTTCCCCATTTTGAACCATGCAGTGTTTCCTTGCTCTGTTCTGACCACTGCCTCTTGATCCAAGTATAGGTTTCACATTAGCATGATCAAGTGTTCTGGGATTCCCATTCTTCTCAAAGTCAGCCACTTTGTTGTTCCCATTCCAAAGAATATAATGTGGAAATTATTGAACAATATCATTGATTTCACATGCAAGCAAGATTCTGCTAAAGATTATCCAAAAACGACTGGAACAGCATATCAGCAGAGAACTTCCAGAAGTCCAGGCTGTGTTTAGAAGGGGCTGTGGCACTAGGGATATTGTAGCTAGTGTTAGATAGATCTTAGCTGAAAGCAGGGAGTACCAGAGGAATTTCTCCCTGTATTTAATTACCTAGTGTATTAAAAATATGGGATACTCCATGTTCTACTGGAAGTACAAATAAATCTGTCTTTGAGGAAGTGCAGCTAGAATACTTTATTAAGCAAGGATGGTGAGACTCCAACTCATTTATTTTGCACCTGTTATAAAGAGGGACCCATTACTAGAGAAGATCATAATGCTTGGTAAACTAGGGGGCAAGCAAAAAAAAATAATAGAACTTCAATGAGATAAATCAACATAGTTGCTGGAGCAGTAAACTCCTACAGCAATTACTGTGATGATATCTCTGGACAGAAACTGTTCCATTCTATTATACATGTAGGTTGCTATGAGGTGGCGATGACATGACTACAAGTAACAACAGTCCTTCTGTAACAAAAATGAAAGTGGCTCATTTTAATGATTGTTGTTCGTTTTCCACCTACAATTCTGGAGGCTCTGTTTGGGTATTGTGTGGTTCCTGGCTCTGTTTCTTTACCTGAGTAAAATCTAGCAAGATTGGTTCCCAAAGTGAAATGAATGTTGTGAGTGTGAAGAAAGAACCTAATAACACCGTCAAGAGGTGAGTTGAAACTAAGTAAATGTCTATTGAGTAAGAGAGACACACTCAGAAGATAAGAGTGGTTCTACTCCATGAGATGAGAATAGATGCTATCTTCTGCTGATGTTGTAGTGTGTACCATTGCATCTGAACCGACTCATAACTGACCCTCCAGTGGGTTTCCAGAGGCAGTGTATCTCATGGAAGGAAAGTGCCTAGCTTGGCCTTTGCTCACTAAGTTGGCTGTTGACATGAATTTACTTTGTTGATGTCTCTTCTTTTAATTTCCTGTTTCTTTTCCAGGCCCTTGTCACCATCTTCCCTTTATTCTTCATCTGGCCTCTATCAGACGCAAAGCTCAAGTCAGGGTCTCAGCTCCGTCGATTTCTTTTTCCTTGACTTCTGGGTGCTCTTCGCATGGTTTGTGCCTTCCTCTGTAAAAATGTGTTTATGTAACTGCCTGCAGGCACCTTGTGCTTAATTTGACCTTCTTTATAACTCAAAAGTGATTAGATTTACAGCCCACCCTAGATAGGTATGCCATAATTAATATAACAAAGAAGACTCTTTTTCCAAGAAGATTACATCCACAGATATAGTAGTTAGGATTCCAACACAGATGTATGGAGAAAAGAACGATTTTATCCATAGTAAATAGAATCTTTCTCTGACTTGCTTTATAGAGGTGAACATGATTGCTTTTCTCTCTGTCCAATGACATCTTTGAAAAGACTAAAAACCTCGATCCCTCAGCAGTTATTGTAGCTCCCAGCCATGGGCATAGAGAACTGAAGATGCTGTGAGATGTGAAGAAATCATTCTTCTGAGAAGTCTGTTGCTGACACGTGCTCTTTGCGTTTATAAGGTCACAAGAGAGGATTTCCTTTGTTATCTCTCTAAAGCTCTCTTTCATTCTTGAGAGAATGTAGCAGATCAGGTAAGGTTTCCAATATAGTGAAACTAATGTTTTAAATTTTCAACCTTTGTTTTTAATTACAGGAGGGACAATGGATATTTTAGAGTCAGAAGAGAATCTATAAACTCTTTGTTTTCCTTTTATGTAATATAAAACCAGGTAACTTTCAATATGAAGACTTCAACATTTTTCTCTTACTATATTTGACAAAGTGCTGTGGAGAGTTAGGGTTTTATTTTTTTCTTTTTAAGTTTCTGATGAGCCATTATAGATTTGAGCAAATTTTTTTGACTGTTGCACATGATTTAATCATTTCAATTATGACTTAATATTTGAGTAATGTCACCGCTTTCTAAATATTCCATAATTACAATTCAATTTGTCAGAATTTACTTATTAGCCATGTGCATAAGCATAAGGGAAACACTTGGTCTGTTTAGCAAACCTTCTGTCGGAGCAGAAATACAAGGAAAGCGTGGCTGTTGATTACTGTTTTAGTGTGAGTAGGAGACGCCATATGATGCTAGAAGGCCCCTGCCAACTAATTCAGCACAGAATCTTGTTTAGCAGAATTCTGTGTAATAAGAGAGAGTTTTGATAAACAGTCTTGTCTCAGATGGATCAAACTATTGATTTACCAATACGCTCCCTATCTTGACCCAGGGGGACACAGTTGATGCCACTTAGAATATTGCAAACTCTCTGCCATACGCATGTTGTCGAGCCCATGCTTCAACCCTATCACCTTTCAGCAGATTGCTTTAGACAAGCAATCTCATGGGCACCGAATCTGCAATGCATATAAGCTTTCTTGCTGATTTAATACAAGAGAGTCCTAGACATTGACCTTGTCTTCCGTTATTCTAACTTGGCAGGGCTGTAACACTGCAAAGACCTGCAAATCCCTTTTTAACAAGGCTACCTAAACCAAATGGCTCCGGTCCAAATACATGAAAATTTAAAGATGTCCGAGAGTTCAGTGGCTTACAGCATTGCAGAGGAGGAGGACTGACACTGCACTTAGCTCAACTCTCTGTATTTGCCCAGTTGAGGATTCTGTCTCCAAGCATAATACCTGCTCTGTTATCACTTTATAAACTGCTGTGCATATTATTTCAGTAATGAACTGAGAGAAGGCATTTTGCTTGATGATGTTAAAGGTATCAAAATGCCCCCACTAAAATCCCCAAACGTTCAATTACATGAAAGAAATTCTTTCTCTTCTAAGCAGGTTGTAATTTTAATTTTCAAAAAAATAGCAGGTAGCATGGATATTAGAATGTCCATAGAGCCCATGGTCCTTGAAGTATCCATAGGCCTTGAAGGCCAACTGAAGAGAAGAAAGCAGTTCTCAAAGCAAGAGGCAGTTCAAAAACAAGGTGCAGGTGCTTATAATTCTGCTTAGCATGTCTTTTCTCTTACAAGTGGGTGGGGTTGGAAATCTTCTGATTTTTCAGGGTGAGAGAAAAGTTGGCAACATTTACCAAATTGGCAGGAAGCAAACGCTAATTTGGCAAGATTTCTATTATGCCCAAAGCAGAAGTGATCACACGTTTATATTATGTATCCTGTCCAAAACACAGCTGAATGCACCTTTTGGTACTATAAAAGCAGGGTATTGAAAACTCTATGAGTTTTGTGTGGGCAGTTTTCATTTTGAAATATGTTTCTATTACCTCTCCATTATGATATGTTGAAAGGACCAGTTGTCAAAATCATGGCAGAAGGAAACAAATACATGTATAGACATAATTGGGTTTGCATCAGAAATATATGAATTTAAATATAGACTCATTATATAGGGATAATGATTTAGGGCATTTTGGTGGAGTTGTCACCAGGGAGTTACACTGCTAATCTAAAGGCCACACTTTTCTGGTGGTTCCAATCCATCCTGTCTCCATGAGAAAGATATACAATTTCCTCCTATGCAATTTACTGCTTCAGAAAACCTCTGAAAGTCCAGCTATGAGTTATTTTGACTTGAACGTAAACTTTTCTGTTCCTCATTGTCTTGTACTAGTGTATGCCATTTTCTTATAATTCTATGCCTACTGTGGTTTAAATGAAACACTCTTGGCAAGAAGCAAAAATGGTTTCAGAGAAAATACTAAAGACTTATGTGAGATTATTAGAGTGGGAAGTTCTAAGCCAGGGTCCTTCTGTCAAGACCCCAGTGTGTAAGCTGACAAGTTTGCTTTGCTGGCTGAACCTGTTTATTCACTCTACTGTGACTAGGGGAGTAGGTGTTTCCAAGAATGTAGCCAGACTTATTTTTATTGGTAAGTGAAGCTACCAGAGACAGAATTGGCTTTACAGCAAGTGGTATTGCTTGCTTTAAACCAGAACAAATGTATTGTTGTCATTAGGTACTGTTGAGTTGAGTATGATCCGATAAACAGACGTGAACCTTGTCCTTATGCTGTGTCATCCTCACACATCCTGACACAAGAGATCTCCTTGTGGCCCTTACTGTGTCAATCCACCTACCGAGGGTCTTCCTCTCCTTCACTAACCCTCTGCCTTTCCAAACATAGTGGCTTTACAAGGAATAGCCACTCCTAGCAACACCCCTGAAGTATGTGAGGCAAAGCTTTATCATTTTTGCCTCCAAGGAACGCTCTAGGTGCACTCTATCTGAGACATGTTTTGTTTGTTCTTTTGGCAAACCATGGGATGTTCAATACTTTTCCCAAACAAATGTATAGGTACAGATAAAATGTGGCTGAGTTGGAATTTTCCTGCAGCAGGAAATTGCATGAGAGGAGACTATCTTTCTCCCACAGAACAGCTGGTGGATTTGAACTTTCAGCTTTTGAGTTGACAGTGCATTTCCTTACCCTCAAGCCACCAGTGCTCCCTATATTAAAACCACCAAATCCACTGTTGTTGAGTGGATTCAGATTCAGAACAAAAGGTGCAGCCTTTGAGTTTTCAGGGCAACTCCTTTGCATTGCACCAGAATATTTGAAAGTCACAATACTGTATTCAAATGTGCCCACACATTTCTTAATGGGGTTTTGAGCTTTAGAGAGACTCATCTGATTATAAAGGCAGATAAATGAGTTTTCCCCCAAAGATGTGCTTGGAGAGATGTTGATAATTGCTGTTGTTAGGTGCCATGGAGTTAAATACGTCCTGTAGCAACCCTACAAAAAACAGATCTGAATAATTTTATCCTGTGCCACCTTCCCACTTCCTGACACACTAGAGCCCATTGCAGCAGTCACTGTGTCAATCTAGCTAGTTGAAGGTCTTCCTCTCTTACACCAACCTTCTATCTTTCCAAGAATGATGCCTGTCTTTGAGGAATAGCCTCTCCAAGAAACATGCTTGAAATACGTGAGAGGAAGCTTTATCAACTTTGCCCCAAAGGAGCACTTTGGCTGCACTTTCTATGTCAGTTTGGTGCATTGGAGAAATTAATTGTTCTAATTAGTACAACATTTTCCTGTCAGTTTGCTGTGATGCTGAAAGCTATACAACCAGTGTGTGAAATGTCACAAGGATCACTGATGGTGGACAGGTATTAGTAGAGCTCCCAGATTGAGACTAACTATAAAGCGGGATTGACCACTATCTTCTTAAATAACAGGCCTCTGACAACCCTATGAATAGTAGAGGAACACAGACCTAGTATTAGAAGTGGAGCTCAGACAGAAAGTCAATAAAAATAAGGAAAAATAGTGGCAAATTGTTGGTAGTAGTAAAGTGCTAATAGAGAAAAAGATGTGTTTTCTTCTGGGACAGGCACATGCCTACTAAAAACAAAATAAAAGTATAATCAGTAATGACATGTTTAAACCAAATCCAAGGCAACCAAAATATGACTTTGAGTCTATCCCACCTGAATTTCAGAAAGATTTCAGGAACAGGTTTGAGGCTTTGAACATTAATGAGCGAAGGCCAGATAAGTTGTGGGAGGATATCAAGGGTATCATCCAGGAAGAGTGCAAACGGTCATTGCAAAGACAGAGAGGAAGCGAAGACCAAAATGGATGTTAGAAGAGACTCGGAAAATTGCACTGGAGCGCAGAGAAGCCAAAGCACAAGGAAGAATTCAAGATACTAAAGAGTTGAATAGAAGATTTCAAAAGG
>NW_006399820.1:12559041-12582420 GCF_000299155.1 Elephantulus edwardii | reverse complement strand
TTTTCTGTTAACAGTTAAGTGCTTAACCTCTGTTCCATGGGTATTTCTGACTCAATAGAACATGAGCATAAAACAAAATGATTTTCTCTTCAAAGTACACATTCAGTCCCTTCAGAGTACCCTAAGGAAAAGTTGTTTTAATAAATGGATGAACATTTATGAGGGCCTTATTTCTCTGATGGAAACAAATGGCTTCTTTGTTTAGGGATTAACCACTGGTCTAATAATCACACCATTCTAGTCAAGTTCAGAATATTAATAAAAACTCCAAATGTTGATTGAGATAAATCTTCTTTTCCCCAGCTTGGATCTGACCCAAACATGGAATTCTAGAGTCCTGGGAAAGACCAGATGGTTTCTTCTACACTTTTTAGCTGTTATTTTTTTTTTCCTTTCTTACTTTGGAGGGCACTATGATGAGATTTATAAAGAAAATACAGTCTTATCTACTTGCTACCATTGTGAGCTCTATTTAGTACCATTCAAGCATGGCAGATATCCAAAGGTACAAGTTCCTAAAGGATAGACTGGTGGTAAGGAGTTGTCTGCCAACTCAGAGGCAGGTGGTTCAAATACACCAGCATTCTTGGGAGAATGATGAGTAATCTTTCCCATGCCGACTGCCTGTGAAAATCCAAATCACTTATGACTTATTTTTAACTCAACAGCACATAACAACAATGGATCCATAACCAGGATCTCTGCAGATCCCTGGATTTGGAAAATGCCTCTCTTCCCACTACTGTTTTTCATTCTTAGCATAGTACACCATGTGATTATCTGATTCAATGCTGACAAAGCTAGTCCACCTCATCTCACTAATAATGCCTAGAATGTCGATTGTCATGTATTCCATTTAATTTTTCAACATTTCTAGGTTTTCCACTTTTAAGCTACACACACTCCATGTTCCAATCATTAAAAGATGTTTTCCGTTAATTTTCCTCATTTTGACTCACTTTCAATCTGGGCTCTAGCACTACTAATATAACTATCGGCATTCCTCTATTGTTCATAGAGTTTTCAGAGAGCTGATATTTGAGAAGTGGATGGTCACTCCTACTTCCTATCTGTTTTAATCTGGAAGCTCTACTAAAACCTGTCTACCATGGGACAGAAGATGGACTTGCTTTGGCTACTTTGAAACACAGAATTACATGTTACCATGTATACCATCTTCGGAAAGAAAAACAGAAGGAGAATGGTGATGCATTCATAGTAAAAAACTCAGTTTTAAGTTCTACTCTGAAATACAATGTTTTGTATGATAGGATATTATCCATATGCCTAAAAGGAAAACCTGTTAGTACGACTACTATTCAAATGTGCACTCCTACATCTAGAAAATAATAATTATGTTTAATGGGTCTTCCTTGTATGCATATGGATATTATCTTATCACTCACAACATTGTATTTCAGGATAGAACATGAAATTGACTTTTTTGATTGTGAATGCAATACTATTCTTCCTCTGTTTTTCATTCTCTGTGTACTATACCATATGATTATCTGATTCAAAGGGGCCCATAGCTGGTCCATCGCATCTCACTAATGCCTGTTGTTGACTACTGTTGAGTCAAGCATGACTTATAGTGACCCTATGAACAAAAGTCCTGAAGCCTGTCTAGATCGTAATTTATCAACGTATAGAGCTTCCAGAGGCATATTGCTTAGGAAGTGATTCCACTCCTGCTTCCAAAACTTAAACTGAGAGCTCCACCAAATACTGCCTCCCCTATGGGTAACTATTATGGCATTTGATGTCCCAGCAGCACAAGGTTTAGTATCACAGCAACCCCAGGTTACTCAGTACAGCAAATTGACAGAAGAGTGCTGTACTGCTTAGAAGAATGCTTCTCCAAAATATAAAAACAATCAGCTTTTAAATACAAAAGTCCTCCATAAGGTCTTGTTGACTTTAAACAAGAGGCTTAAATACAAAACAACTATTAGGACTGCAGAGCCCTTTCCTTTGTCTCCTTGAATGGCTACTGAAAAGATCCAATTATAGGAAGCAGCGGCTGTGACTATTTCTCTCTGTCAAGGATGTGAAACTGCTCTATCACCTTTCCCAGAAATAGTTATCTGAGACCCCATCCCACTTTTCTATCTTGTAAAAAATAACTGTGAGCATCCCTCTCTCAAGTTCCTTGTAAGACAATGTAAAACTCCTCTCTAACTTTTAGTAGGGGCTGGTTTTCTGCTTCACAGCCAGCCTGGCAGTTTCTCCTCACTAAACAGTCTTTCTTGGCCTGAAGGGGGTTCTATCCTTCCTTGGCAATCTTACAACAACCAATTTAATATGTTGTTCTTGTTATGTGCCATCAAGACACCTACGACTCATAGAGGCTCTATGTATAGCAGCTCTGAACCTTTCCCTGTCTTGAACCAGTCTCACCAATTCCAACACACCAACCCCCATTGTCCCAGTCACTGTATCAATTCATCTCATCTGGGGTCTTCCTCTCCTGTGCTGTCCCTTCACCCTTCCAAGCATGATGTCCTTCTTCAAGGACCAGATTCTCCTGGTCACATGCCCAAAGTATGTGAGACGAAGTTTCAAAATTCTAGCCTCCAAGGAAAGACTTGATTTCACCCTCTCCAAGACAGACATATTTGTTTTTTTTGGCAGTCCATGGTATGTTCAAGACTCTCCTCCAGCACAACTCAAAGGCATTGATTCTTCCTCTGTCATTCTTAGTTCATTGTCCAACTCTCTGAAGCATAACAAGTAATTGTGAAGATCAAGCCCTGGATTAGGTGCACCTTAGTCTCTACACAGACATCGTTGCTTTTCAGTACTCTGGAAAGGTCCCTGACAGCAAATGTTCCCAATGCAATTTGTATTTTTATTTCCTGGATGCTGGTGTTAGGTGTGTTAATTGTGGAGCTGAGCAAGCTGTACTTATTAACAACCTCAATCTCTTCTCCATCTATTGTGGTCCTGCCAATTGGCTCAGAGGTGAGAATCTTTATTTTCTTAATATTAAGCTTCAATCCATATTGAAAACGACAGTCCTTGACCTTCTGCATGAACATTAGTATGTCAATATTGATAAATTCCATTTTATCTTTAATAATTTCCAGTTTTCCAACATTCAAGTTTTGTATATTTTATGTACCAATTATAAACAATGCTTGCTATTGATTTTCCTCATTTCAGCTGACTTCTAATCTGGGCTCTACCACTACACTTTGTTTAGTGTTCATAGGGTTTTCAAAAGCCATTTATTTTGGAAGTAGATGGCCTATATTGCTTCCTATTCTGTCTTAATCAGGGATCTCCACCAAAACCCGTTCATGACAGGAAACCCGACCAGGATCCAAATACGTTAAGATAAAGGCTCACTCACAGGTCAGTTTGAGGACTAAGATGTGTCTGATTCAGGTCGTAGTCTTTCTGATTACGAGCTATGCATCCAAGACCTGGTCAATGTATAAGGATGACAGAAAAAGAATTGACACATTTGAGCAGTGGTGTTGGAGAAGAGCACTAAACATCCCATGGACAGCCAAAAGAACAAACAAATCCGTCTTGGAGAGGGTGCAGCTGGAGTGCTCTTTGGAGGCAAGAATGATGAGGCTTTACCTCACATAGTTTGGACATGTTGCTAAGAGGTGCTGTTCCTTGGAGAGAAACATGATGTTGGGAAAGGTGAAGGGTGGGTGAAGGAGAGGAAGACTTTCAGTCTGGTGGGCTGATACAATGAATGGGCTCTTATGTGTCAGTAAGTGTGAAGATGGCACAGGACAGGACTGGATTCAAATCTTTTGTTCATAGAATCGTCTTGAAGGCACCTAACAACAACACAACAGCTATAGACAAAGAGGAAGAAATGGAAAACTTTTACCAAATCTTGCAGTCTGAAACTGACTGAACATGACATCAAGATGTGTTAATGATAATATGTGTATCAGGGTTGCATACTTTCTCCATACCTTTTCAATTTGTATGCCGAGTAATTATTGAAGAAGCTAGACTCTTTGAGGAAGAATGTAGTAGCATCAAGATAGGAGAAAGACCCATCAATTACCTTCGTAATGTGGATGTCACAACCTTGCTTGCTAGAAGTGAGGAGGACTTGAAGCACTTATTGAATAAAATCAAAGACTAGCCCTCAGTGTGAATTGTATCTCAATGTCAAGAAAACAAAAATATTTGTCACATGACAACATCATTCTAGAAGAAGAAAAGATTGAAACTGTCAACTATTTCATTTTACCTGGATGTATAAATAAATGAATTTTGTACCAGCGGTCAGAAGATTTAGAAAATATACTGCATTGGGATAGAGGGGGAAAAAACAGATATGCCTTTGTGAAGGTGTTACCAGAGATCTCCTTGGAGACAAAGATGATAAAGTTTTGTCTCACATACTTTGGACGTGTTGCTAGGAGAAGTTTTTCAATGGAGAAGGATGTCATTTTTGGAAATGTGAGATGAAGAAGAAGATGATCAACCAGGTGGATTGATGCAATGACTTTTACTATGTGTTTTAATATGTCAAAGATTATGAGAATGGCATCGGACAAGACAGGTCTCAGATCTATTGTTCACAGGGTCACTATGAGTCATTCTCAACTTGAGGGCACTTAACAACAACTGTAAATATATTAATAAAAAAGAAATCTTCAGTGGTATCTTAATCCCAATTTTTCATTTTGATAAAAATACCACGGCAGGTGCATGTGAACCAACACCCACCAACTTTGTAGCTGAGCATTTAATGACTGCATCACCAGAATGCCTTACATTTAAGATTTAAGAAAACTTGAATGTATTGCTGGTGAGTCAGAACTTACTTATAGCTGACCCTCCAGTAGTTTTCTAAGGCTTTAAATTGAATGGGAGGAAATTGTTTAACCCTTGGAGCATATGGTGGATTTGAACAGCTAGAGAAGCTTGACTTTTGCATTATTAGTGATATGCCTTGTGGACAAGGCCAAGAGATGCTTTCCTAGTTAAGATTAAGACTTTTAAAATGCACCATGAAGTTTTAACACCATCTCTCCTGTATCTTTAAATAGAGCTCAGCATTGGTATTATTACTCTGTCTGCAGAGTAAGGAACTCTTTACATTTTCCACTCTGAGCTAAATTCTTGATGGTCACTGCAAAGGATGTTAAGCATCCCAAGAAACTTTAATTTTTAGAAAATATTTTCTTGAAAGAGCAGGCCAATGTGGGAGCCTGGGAATCCAGCTCCTTTCTTTGCATATCATCTTCTGTCATGACTTGGAAGCACAAGGTTGCAGTGAGATGGCACATTGTTTGAGTGCATTGGAAAGGGAACCTTTCTAATAATAACACACAGACTAATGAGTTTCACATTAATTAATGAAAGTGACAGTGGGTGAATCATATTCAAATAACATGAATGCAAATAAAAACATGCCCAGGCTTGCTTGTCACACTACTGTTCTGAATGCTACAGTCTGTTAAGTAGCTGGGCATCCGCCAACAAAATACCTGGAGTGCTTCACAGTAGAATAGCCAATAGCTCTCTAGTCAATTTTGTGTAAATGTGATCTATTCATTTATGGCTTTGAGTACAAGGAATGAACTACACATCAGATAACTCTATTTAGGAAAAAAAATCTATTTTCCACCTAACTATGAAACTTTCATTGCTAAGCATTTTACCTAAACATACCATTTTACTAACCATAGTTTCCTGAGGATTTGCGCAAAGGCTTACCTCAGAAAGCATATCAGTTTCTTTCAGACTAATGTCAGAGAATAGGCTAGTCCCCCAAGAGAAGGTGTAAGACCATGATAGATGGAGAAGAGATTGAAATTATAAGCAATTTCAGCTTCTTCGATTCCACAATCAACATTCTTGTCACCAGCAGTCAGGAAATCAAAAGATGAATTACACTGGGAAGATCTACTGTCAGAGATCTCTCCAGAATATTAAAGAAAAATGATGTAATTCTAGAGACTAAGGGAAGCCTAATCCAGGCCATAATCTTTAAAATTACTTGTTATACATCAGAAAGCTTGACAATGAATGAGGAAGACAGAAGAAGGATCTATACTTTCAGGTTGTGCTGCTGGAGAGTATTGGACATACAATGGGCTGCCAAAAGGATAAGAAGGTTTGTACTGGAGAGGGTGAAACAAACAAGTTGCTCCTTAGAGGCAAAGATTTTGAAGCTCTTTCTGACATACTGTGGGCTTATTACGAGGAGGGACCAGTTCTTGAAGAAGGACATCATGCTTGGCAGGATGAAGGGGTAGCATGAGAGGAAGAACTAAGATGTGATGGCTTATAACTGGGATAATGGGGGTTGGTGTGTTGGAGACAGGGAGACTGGCCCAGGATAGGGCAGGATTCAGAGCTATGGTTCATAGGGTCTCTATGAATTGTAGTTGACTTGAGGCACATAACACCAAGAAGAAGACTGTGGAGGGGATAACTTCTGTGATCCTTCTGTGTACCTTCATTTTGCTTGGACACAGAGTGATGGTGTACTAACTGGTGCAAACGGCTCATTGTTTCAACTTTGAATATGTCAAGTCTTGTAATATTTGTCCAACAAATGGATAAAACAATGAATTCCATTTTAATACACTTTAATTAAGTATGTAGTTATACTTTTTGTTCCTTTTAAGTATTTTCCTTCAATCTACAGCATTTTGATCTTTCCTATACAGAGAATATAATTGATGCCTCCAAGCTCAGGTGCCTTGGAGTACAATTTCTCAGTCTTGAAATTATTGAAATATTTAGGTGGATAATTCTGTGTTATGAGAGACTGTCCAATGCAATATAGGATACTAAACAGCATATCTTGCCTCTACCCACTTGATGCTAGATACAAGCTGTAAGATACTGCCAAAGAACATTAATAAAAAACATGCAAATCACTTGAGGATTCTGAGTGTCACAAATCATTTATGGTTAACATGAATGGCCTAGTAGCAAAAAACTGTACTGCAATCCTGAAGGCACATAAATTGAATTCACCAGCAGCTCTGTGAGAGAAAATGGCCAATCTACTCTGATGTGATCAACTGCCTCTGAAAACTCACCTGAGGGTCAGCTATGGGTTGATTTGGAGTCGAAAGTACACAACAACAACAACAACAACAACAAGAACAACCATTTGACCAGTTGATGATTCTAGGCCACTGGTTGGTGATTTTAGGCTTGATTATTTAAAAAAAAAGATTTAGACAAGAAACCCTACAGAACCTAGTTTTATTCTTCAACACTTGGGTTAGCCATGCAGTAGCAAAGGGTTTGTTTCTTTCATGATCCACTTATTTTGACAAATTTTGATAGACCTTAAAGGTTATAGTAAAATTTTAAACTGAAAAAAATATGAGGAATGATAGTTTTAGAAAGAATGTCATTGAATTTATGTTTATTGATATGGCAAATACAGTTTCAGCTTTTAAATAGGCAAATACATTTTTGAAAACTCAAACTCATTGGGGTTAAGTTGGAACCAATCCATAGCTGATCCTTCTGAGGTTATAAATCACATGAGAAGAGATTGTCCAGATTTCTTTTAGAAGTCATTGATGGATTTGAACCAACAGAGAGGAACTGCCACTGGCTAACACTGATACAATTAGAGCACCAAAAATGAATAATAAGTTAAGCAGGTTAGGTTCCACTGAGTAAAATAAGAATCCAAAGAATCCATATTGAATACATGGGTTAGTGAGTTAAAGAAATGGAAAGTTTGTTCTTGCCAATTTTCCCCTTAAAAGGACACTTGGTTTGAAGAGAACAAACCCCTATGTACAACAGAACACATGTAGACTAACAGGGCAACTGAGGTGGAGCTTTCAAGTATGGAAATACAAAGGAAGAGGAACCCTTGTAAGCAGACACTAGGGATTGAAACATGGAATGTGGGAACCATGAATGAAGAAAATTAAATAGTGTTAAGGAAAAAATGGAACACCTGAATATTGACAGACTAGGTATTGGTGAGATGAGATAGACTGGCATGGGCATTTTGAGTCGGAAGCTCATATGATATATTACTCTGTAGATGAAAAGGTGAGGAAGAATGGGGTTGCTTTCATACTTTAAAAATAATTTCTAGATCTGTCTTAAAATACAATATTGTGAGTGACAGGATAATATCCATATAGATATAAGGATATCCAGTGAATACCACTAACATTCAGGTATATGCACCAACAACCAGAGCCAAAATAGAAGATTTCTACCAACTTTTAAAGTTGGAGATCAATAGAACATGCAATCAAGATGCATTAATAATAATGGGTGTCTGGAATGCAAAAGTTGGCAACAGAGAAAAAGAATCAGTAGTTGGAAAACATGGATTCGGTGACAGAAATGAAACTGGGGATAGAATGATTGAATTTTGCACAGTCAATAACTTATTCATTGCAAACACATTTTATAAGAAACATAAACACAGGTTAAACACATGGATTTCACCTGATGGTATGCATAGGAATCAGATTAACTACATCTGCAGAAAGAACCACTGGAGAAGCTCAGTATCAGCTGTGAAAACTAGACCAGGAGCTGATTGTGGAACAGACCACCAACTACTCATATGCAAGTTCAAGCTGAAGCTAAGGAAAATTAAACCGAATCTACGGGAACCAAAATAGGACTTTAAGTCTATCCCACCTGAATTTCAGAACCATCTCAGGAAGAGGTTTGAGGCCTTGAACGCTAATTAGCGAAGACCAGATGAGTTGTGGGAGGATATCAAGGAAGACTCTAAAAAGTCATTACAAAGAGGAGGAAGAAAAGACCAAAATGGATGTCAGAAGAAATTCTGAATACTTCACAGGAGCACAGAGAAGCCACAGCAGAAGGAAAAATTCTAGATACTAAAGAGCTTAACAGAAGATTCCAAAAGGCAGCATGGGAAGACAAAGTAAAATATTACAATGAAATGTGCAAGGAGCTGGAGTCAGAAAATCAAAAGGGCTGAATTCACTCAGCATTTCTTAAGCTCACGGAACTGAAGAACAAATTCAAACCTCAAGTTGCTGTAATCAAGGATGCTTTAGACAGAATATTAAATGATCCAGGAAGTATTAAAAGGAGATGGAAAGAATATACCAAGTCACTGTATCGAAAGGAATTGGCAGACACAGAAGAATTTAATGAAACAACATATGAGAAAGAGCCTATGGTGATAAAGTAAGAAGTTCAAGATGCTTTGAAGGAAATAGCAAAAAATACGACCCCCAGGAACAGATAGTATACCAATTAATATATTTCAACTAACAGATGCTGCCTTGGATGTACTTCTCAAGTTGTGCTAAGAAATCTGGAGAACAACCACTTGGCCAACTGACTGGAAGAGATCTATGTTCCCATTTCAAATAAAGGTGACCCAACAGAATGTGGAAACTATAGAACAATATCATTGATTTCTCATGCAAGAAAGATTCTGCTGAAGATTATCCAAAAATTACTGGAACAGCACATCAGCAAAGAACTGCCAGAAGTCCAGCCTGGGTTTAGAAGGGGCCATGGTACTAGAGATATTGTAGCTAATGTTAGATGGACCTTAGCTGAAAGCAGGGAGTACCAGAGGAATGTCCATCTGTGTTCCATTGATTCATGCAAAGGTGTTTGACTGTGTGGATCATAGCAAACTGTGGCTGACTCTGAGAAGAATGGGAATCCCAGAACACTTGATTGTGCTAATGCAAAACCCATACTAGGACCAAGAAGATGTAGTCGTCAGAACAGAGCAAGGAAACACTGCATGGCTCAGAATTGTGAAGGGTGTATACCAGGGATGTGTCCAATCTCCATAACTTTTCAACCTGTATGCAGAACAAATTATCCAGGAGGCTAAGGTTTATGAGGAGAAATGTGGGGTCACGATTGGTGGAAGATCTATTGACAATCTGTGTTATGCAGATTACACAATCCTGCTTGCTGAAACTAAGGAGGACCTGAAGCTCTTGCTGTAGAGGGTCAAGGACTGCAGCCTTCAATATGCATTGAGGCTCAATATCAAGAAGGCAAAGATTCTCACCACTGGACCAATTAGCAGTATCAGGACGGATGGTGAAGAGATTGAGATTGTTCACACCTTTAGTTTGCTTGGCTCCATGGTAGTCACTCTTGGCACCAACAGACAGGAAATTAAAAGGCATATTGCGATGGGAAAGTCTGCTGTTAGGGACCTCTCCAAAGTACTGAAGAGCAATGCTGTCACTCTGGAAAACAAGGTGCATCTGATACAGGCCACGGTCTTTGCAATCACTTGTTATGCATCAGAAAATTGGACAATGACTAGGGAGGATAGCAGGATAATTGATGCCTTTGAACTTTGGTGTTGGAGAAGAGTATTGTGGGTACCATGGACTGCTAAGAAAACAAACAGGTTCATCCTGGAGAGGGTTAAACCAGGGTCCTTGGAGGCAAGGATTCTGAAGGTTCTTCGGACACACTTTGGACATGTTGCAAGGAGGGACCAATCCTTGGAGAGGGATATCATGGTTGGGAGGGTGGAGGGACAGCACAGAAGAGGAAGACCCTCTGTGAGGTGGATTGACTCAGTGACTGCGGTAAGTGGGGTAGGTGTATTGGAGATGGTGCAATTGGCACAGGATAGAGCAGAGTTTAGGGATGTTAAACGAAGGGTAACTATGAACCACAAGTGACTGGACAGCACATAAAAACAAAAATCCAGAGGTAATCATTGTCTCAAATGACATCTTCAGCACATTTTGTTGAGAGACATACCTTTGCCCTGCTGGAGAGAAAGGAGCTATCCCTAGAAGTTTCTTTACAATGAGGCAGAGAATGCTTCTCACTGCAATCTCTTCCTGAGAGCAAGACACAGCAAGTGTTGGGGATCTTATGATCGCTAGACCGAGAGTTGTAGCTTCTTATTTTCAATGGGTGCGATTGTTAAATAGGTTTTATAAAACTCTAAGCCATAGTTAAAAAAGATCTCATAGATTCCTCCTCTCTAACGTCCTAGTGAAGGGACCCACAACAAAATAGTACGCTGGTCAAATGTCATGTTTGTTGCTAACACACCTGCCTATGAAATTTTTAGGAGTGTGGTTCATCTACATAAAAAATTGTAATAAAAATTCATAAACTTGGCAGCAAGTTACTAAATGAAAGGATGTTCTATTCTTTCTTGAAAAATGTATGAGAATGATAATATAAAGTGTCAAGATAAGTCTTTACTATGGTTAAAATGAATAAACAGAAAAATTGGCTGACTTTTCTTATTATTTCATATATTGGGCTAGTCTCTTAATGGTCATTGATATTGTGTCAAGAAAAACAAATCCTGAGGAAAAGATTCTGATTATTCCAGAAAACACAAGGGAGAGAAAGCAAAAATTCTTTTAGGGGAGAAAAGACAGAAAAGTTAATCCAATGTGTTTCGGTGAACAGGTTAAAAACTATGGGTCTTGAGCCAATAGAAATTATTGGAAGAATACCTTCAACTAAGACAAACCACACTTTTGATTGTACGGTGAAGTTTCTTCTCTTGAACATATTGTTCAAATAAAGAATATTAATTTCCTATGCTAAAAGCATGTTTGCAGGTTGATTAGTTTATATTACTCTGAAACGTTCCTCAGAAACTGTGTCTCCTTTCTAATAATAGTTGATTAATCTAAATACATTTTCATTAGTTCTCTTCATTAGTGAAGAATTGTCAGACAGGGAGACAGAAAAGATGAGAGATGTATTCACCAACCTTGACCTTCCTTGGTTGATGGCTGTTCCTGAAGTGTTGAATCTTCTGTATTTTGGGACTTTTCTGTGTACTGTCTGAGCCAGATCCCAAGGAATTGGAGGCCTACAGGAAGAGAAGCATAAAGTTGCAACCCCTTGGATTGAGAATTTCCTCGAAACCAATATTTTTATTCCTTTTATTTTTCCTTTCTTTACCTGTAATAATAAGATAAATTTGGTTTAACTCCTGAAAACTGTATTTTGGTAAAAAAAGAAAAAGAGTAAATAGAACCAATATAAAATACTAAAAAATGAGGCTATTTATATGTGATTTAAATGCTTTATCTTTAAATGATCTAGATTATGAGACAAATTGTACCAGACTAACATCAAAGTTATAAATATAAATTATTTGACTTTCATATTTTAGTTTACTATTTTGAAAAAAACCACTTTTAAAGTATTTTTAAAATAGTTTTTCAAAGAAAATATTTCAAAGAGTTTTATATTCATAAGATAGGAAAAAAATATACACACTTCACCCTATTTCTCTACCTTAAGTATATTTTGTGGTGTATTTGTCACAATCAAGAAGTTAGCACTAGCACATGATGATAAAATAAAAATCCATGCTTTATTCTGATTTCACCAGCTCTTCTAATGTGACATTTTCTGTTTCAGGATCCAAGATTGGATTGCACATTAGATTTAGTTATCAGATGTTTTTAGTCTCCCATGATGTGTAACAGTTCTTCATCCTTTTCTATTTTTCATTACTTTGAAAGATTTGAGAAATTCTTATCAGAAATTGGGTTTTATCTGAACTTCTCAAGAGTAGATTGGAGCTATGCATTTGGGGGAAGAATACTACAGGAGACATATTCCCCCACCTCCACTCTTATCTTTCCCGTGGAGTGGTATCAGATAACTGAGACAATTAGATTGATTTGTACAGTTTGTTTTTATCCCCCTGAGATCCACTAACATCCTGTTTGATTTTGTTTTAACTTACAACTTAACATTCACTCTTTGTGATGTATAATTCCATTGATTTTAACCTAAGGTATCATATACCCATCACATCAAGACAATTCAGAAGAGTTCTTTTAAAGTAAAAATTCCCTGATTATCCCCTTTTGAGTCTTCTACTCTTTTTAAAATATTTTTTTACAATGTGATTTTAATGAGAATTTATAGAAAAGTTGGATTTTTCATTCATTCATTTTGCACATTTTCCTCCTGACCCACCAGTTCACTTAAAAAAAACAACCCAAAAATAAAAAAAAAAAAAATTCAATCAAGTCTTCCACTCTACTCTCCTAAACCACTGTAAACCCATACTTCGTTGTTACAATTTTGCCTTTTTCAGAGTCTGACATCATAGAATACATTATCTTTTGAGTTCAGCTTCTTTGTTGTTGATATATGCCATCAAATTGAGCATGACTCATAGT
This sequence comes from Elephantulus edwardii, assembly GCF_000299155.1. Lineage (NCBI taxonomy): Eukaryota > Metazoa > Chordata > Mammalia > Macroscelidea > Macroscelididae > Elephantulus > Elephantulus edwardii. The sequence continues at coordinate 12,569,299 of NW_006399820.1, read as the reverse complement.
GATCTTATGAACAGCAGATCTGAACCCTGTCCTATCCTGTGTCCTCAAAATCTCTGACACACTCTATCCCATTGTTTCAACGATTATGTCAACCCACCTGATTGAAAGTCTTCCTTTCTTTCTCTAGTCCCCCACTTTGCCAAGTATGAGGTCCCTCTTAAAGGAACAACTCCTCCTAAGAACATGCCCAAAGTATATGAGATTAAGCTTTATCATCATTGCCTCATATCAGTGCACTGGCTCCACATTCTCTAAGACTCTTCTTTTGATAGTCCATGGGGATATGCAGGATTCTTCTCTAAAACCATAAATCAAAGACTTACTCTTCTTCTGTCATCCTTAGTCATTGTCTAACTCTCAGATGCATAGTAAGTGATTGAAAAGACCATGGCCTGAATCAGTTGCACCTTAACTTCAAAGTGATATCATCAATTTGGAGAGATCCTGACTACAAACTTTCCTAGGGCAATATGTCTCCTGATCTCCAGACTACTAAGTGTATTGATTGTGGATCTATGTAAGATCAAGTAGTTTATAGTTTCAATCTTTTCTCCATCTAGAATGATGTTGCCTGTTGGTCTAGCAGGACACATTTTTGTTTTTTAAGTCTGTATGCTAAGTGCAAGTGAGTGTCAGCAACAGAAGGAAGCATTTTACACCCTGACTCCACTGCTACAGGGGTGTGATGGTATCTCATTGTGGTTTTTACTTACATTTCTTGGCCATTCTCTAATGTCTTTTTCTGTGAAAAAAAAAATTATCCTTGTCTCTTGTCCATTTTGTAATTGTGTTATTAGTCTTTTTCTTATGGTGGCCCTGTAGGATTCTATAAACATTTGTTATGAGACCCTTGCCTGAGATATTGCATTGCCAAATGTTTTTTTTTGCTCAATCAGTATGTTTTCTTTTCACCCTGTTGGGGAAAAGGTTTTGATATGCACAGGGATTTAGTCATTTGAAGGTCCCATTCATCAACTTTATCCTTTCCCAGTTCTGTATTTCTGGCTATAGTTGTCAGCCTCTTTATACCATGGGCTAGGCTTTCTAATCTTGATGCCACTTTGTCTTTTATAATCTTTATGGTTTGGGGTGTTACCTCTAGGTCTCTGATCCACTTGAGTTGATTTTTCATGTATGGTGAGATGTGTGGGTCCTACTTCAGCTTTCTGCAGGTAGTAGTCCAGTTTTGTCAGCTCCACTTGTTGAAGAGGTTGTCATTTTCCCATTTGATAGGTTTTGTTTCCATGTCAAATATCAGTTGCCCATATATTGTTGCTGTTGTTGTGTTGTTGTTATGTGCCATCAAGTCACCTGTGACTAGTATTGAAGACTTCAAACTTGTTCCTAAGATGGTCTTTACATTCAGGAAGGATAGATTGAAGGTCAAACTTTGGTTCTTGTGGATTTGGTTTGATTTTCTTTCACTTCAGTTTGAACTTGCATACAAGTACATGATGATAAAATTGCCCTAAAAAAGTATTTTTGAAAGTGTTAAAAACAATAATAGGACAAATTGTCTGTTTTTTCTCCCACAGAGTCTCTGGAGGATGTGAACTTGGAGAATGGCACTGTCATTAAGTTAGAAGCACAGTTCCCTACAGACTAGGCAAAGCTCTTCTTCAGGCCTATTAAATTTTATATGAGTGGGATACCCATTCAAAGGGAGATATTTACTAAACAGAAGGATATGTATCTCATTATAAAGAATTGGGCTTTAGATAAATATTTTAGAACTATAAATTCGCCATTAGCAGTTAAAATGAAGTTTATAAACTCTACAGACTGTACAAATTAAGATGTAAAGAGACTACATGGTAGAGTGGAATTCCTATTTAAGGAAGAACACAGGAAAAGTAAGTTCAATATTTATTGAATCACTCAAAATTTGACAAATGCTCATGCGTCTAATATGTACTGGGCACTGTTACAGTCAATGGATGTACAATACTGTACCGAAAATACAGAAATTTCTATACTCAGGAGATTATATGTCAGTAGGAAGACTCAGTGTAAAGGGGAAATATAAAAACAAAATACACACTATCTTAGTTGTTGATAATAAATACCATGGAGAAAGACAAAGAAAGGGAAATATAGAATGTCATTAGGAAAATTAGAAGTTTCAAATAATGTGATGAAAGAATTATTGAATAATTATCAGAAAGAAGTGAGGGACTATTGTATGAATAATCAAGGAAGAATAACAAGAATCAGAAAAAAAATGAAAAATAAAATTTTTAAAAAGAGTAACGAGAAAGTTACAATAATTATTATCATAAACAGAGTTAAAATAAGCATATATTTGTAATATTTATCTAATCATTTGCTTGAAATACAGATTCAATAGGTATGAAGAGACGATACAGACCTGTTGTACATCTTTCCTGATTTTAAACCATGTAATGTTCCCTTGCTCTATTCTGACAACAGCTTCTTGATGTAGGTATAGATTTCATAAAAAGCATAATTAAGTGTTCTATAATTCTTACTCTTCTCAATTTTATCCATCATTCGTTGGGATCCACAGAGGCAAATACTTTTGCATAATTAGTAGAACACTACAGACATTCTTCTGATATTCTCTGCTTTCAGCTAACATTCATCTGACTTCAGCAATAATACATATGCCTGATGCCACAGCCTCTTCTAAACCCAGTTTGAACTTCTGGCAATTATCTGTCAATGTACAGCTCTAACCATTTTTGAAAGATCTTGAACTATATTTTTTAGCATGTGATATTAATGATAATGTTAGGTAATTTCCACATTATTTTGGATCTCCTCTTCTGGGAATTGGAACAAAATGGATTTCTTCCAGTTAGTTGGCTATGTAGCTGTCTTCTGAATTCCCTGGCACAGACTGATGAGCAGGTTAAGGGCTCCATCTGTATTTGGAACGTGACAATTGGTGTCTCGTCATTTCCTGGAACTTTATTTTCTGTCAATGCCTTTAATGCTGCTTGAATTCGTTCCCTCACTACCACTGGATATTTATCCTATGTGACTTCCTGAAATATTTCAGTGTTGGCTACTTTTCCTTTCTCTTTTTTACAGTGACTTGCATGTATCCCCTTCACTTTCTTTTGTTACTTCTTGTATTATTCAAGATTTTTCCCACAGCATTTCTCAGTATTGCAACACAAGGTAATAATTTGTTTTTCAGCTCATTTGAGAAATGCTGAATGAGTTCTTTCTGTTTTATTCTCCAACTCCAGCTCTTTGCACATTCCATTATAATACTTTGTTTTGGCTTCCTTCTCAAGCTGTCTGCTCATTTTTTACTTTGACATTTCATGTCTGTCTTCTCTGTGATCTAACACTTATAGTAGTCTCTTCTGACATCCATTTTTAGTCTTTTACTTGTCTACTGTCTTTGTAATAACCTTTTGCTCTTTTCATAAATACTACTTTTCATGTCATCCTATTATCCACTTGGTCTTCAATACTTAGTTTTCAATTCCTCAAATCTGTTCTTCAAATGATTTTTAAGTTCAGATGAGATAGACTCATGGTAGTATTTGGGTCAACATTCTTGGTACCAGAAGTCAAGAGATGAGGAGAGGTATACTATTGGGAAAGTCTACTGGCAGGGATCTCTCCAAAATTCTGAAGAGCAATGATGCCACTTTACAGACAAAGGTGCACTTGATTCAAGCCATAATCTTTCCAACCACCTTCTTTGCATCTGAAAGCTAGTCAATGAATAAGGATGACAGGAGGAGAATCGATACATTTGAGTTGTTCTGTTGAAGAGAGTGCTGAATATCCATGGACAACTAAAAGACCAAAACAAATATGTCTTTGAAAAATTGCAGCCAGACTGCTTCTTGGAGGTAAAGATGGTGAAGCTTCATTTAAGAAAGGTGAGGGTGAGTGAAGGAGACCCTCAATCAGGTTGATACAGTATCTACACTAATGCACTTTCAAATATGTTGAGGATGATAAGAATGATGTAGGATAGGACAGAGTTGAGACCTGTATTTTATAGGGTCACTATGAGTTGTAACCAACTAGATGGCACTGAACAACAACAAGAAGTGGTGCCATGGGTTAAGCTTTGGCTATTAACGAAGAGATTCACAGGTAGAACTCACTAACCACTCTGGGAGAAAAGATAATCTGCTCCAAGATTTACAGCTTTGGAACCCCTATGGGGCAATACTAGTCTGACCTATTGGGTTATTATGACTTAAAATTGACTCCGTGGTGATGATGTGCTACACATATATATTAGAGGTAGTCAAGTTGCCTTTAACTCACTGTGGCCCTATGTACAACAGATGGAACTTATGGATGATCCCAAATCATTCTTACACTGCTGTTCTTAAGCCTATTGCTATTGTCACTGTGTCAATCCATTTCACTGAGGGTCTTCTACTCCTTTTCTGGTCATCTAGAATTCTGTGCATGATGCTCTTGTCCAATGACTGGCACCTCCTGATACCCAAAGAGTTTTAAATGAAATGGGTATATTTTGCTCCAACACAGATTTATTTGTTCTTTTAACAGCTCTCTGTCATATTCAATATTCTTTGCTAAGACAATTCAAATGCATAAGTTTATCTTCAGTCTGTCTTATTAAATTTTCAAGTTCTGAATACATATGAAACAACTTAAAATATCATGGCTTGGATCGGGTACACTTTAGTCTTTCTTTAAAACAACATCCTAGTTCTTTAGCATTTTTAAGAGTTGTCTTTAAAATCAGACTTTTTCAATGCAATATGACTTTTGATTTATTGACTGCTGCTTTCATGAATGTTCTTTATAGATCCAAGTAAAAGGAAATTCTTGACAACTTCAATCTTTTCTCTATCTGCCATGATGTTGTCTCTTGGTTCAGTTATGAAGACTTCTGTTTTCTTAATACTGAAGTATCATCCCTAGTTAAAGTTGAAGTTTTTGATAATCTTCATTAGGATTTTGAAATTTTGTTTTGCTTTGTTTTCAGCACGCAAGGTTGTGTTACCTGAATACCACAGGTTGTTGATGAGTCTTCCTCTGATCCTGATATAACATGTAGCCCAGTTTTTTGGATGATTTGCTCAACATAAAGATTGAATAGATATGGTAAAAGATTACAATCTTGACACACTCTTTTCCTTATTGCAACTCATGCAATATCTTCTTGTTTTATTCAAAGTACTGCTTATTGGTCCTTGTGCAGGTTTTGCATGTGCACAATTAAATTCTATTTTGTAAATCTTGTCTTTTTAATTTTTCTCAGTTTTTATCTATATAGTCAAATGCATTTGCAAAGTCAATAAAGCACAAGTAATCACCTTTCTGATATTCTTTGCTTTCAGTCAAGATCCTTTTGGCATCAAAAATGATATTTTTTCCAAGGCCTCTTCTGAATCCAATTTGAATTTCTAGCAGTTGCCTGAGGATCTATGTTCCAGTTATTTTAATAATAATCCCCAGCAAGATATTACTTTGGGTACATTTACTGGTGAACGCAGGAAAAAAAATAAAAAATTAAAAAGAGAGCTAGAAGAATACCTTGTCAAAATGAAAAACTTATAAAATCTCAAAAAGCTCTTTAGTTTATATTGTTTTTGTGTACTGTCAAGTTAAAACTGACCCATGACTGACCCTCCAGCAAGTTTGCAGAGGCAGTTAATTGTGTGGGAGGAGATTGTCCATCTTTCTCCAATGATGCAGTTGGTGGATTTGAACCATGTGCCTTCGGGATTTCAGTGAAGCTTCTTAACCATGAGGCCACCAGAGCTTCCTATTGACGTGTGAATCTCTCAATCATGTAAAAAAAGAAATGTCCATAGACTTATGAACATGAATATCACTGTTGGCCTTGACAAGATATGTTTTGTTTGAATGGTTTAAACCAAATTTAATAACAGAGGAATCAATCATAAGTAGGAAACATTCCCACAGTGAATGTATTCACAATATTTCCAAAGGAGTTTTAAGAGTTCAAGGAAGAGAGTGGTAATCAGGTTTCTAGAGGCTAATATAAGTTGATAAAGTTGGTTCTGTAGCTTATTGATATATCTTTGAGAGAAAAATGTCTTCTTATTATTCATGTTATGTTTATTAAGTTGATCACAATTCATAGTAACCCTATGAACAGCCTCACAATCTCTTCACACGGTTGAACCATTTTACTGTCACTGTGTCAATTCATCACGTGGTCTTTCATAGATCTTCTCGTCTGTCATTGATCCTGGACTTTCCCGGCGTAAATTCTCTTTTACAACCAATGCCTCCTTAACATATTCAAAGTATGTAAGATTATGTTTCATTATTCTTGCCTCTAAAGAGTATACTGGTGGCATTTCCTCCATGACAGATTTGTTTGGTTTTTTTGGCAGTCAATAGTTTTTGGTGTGGTGTTTTTTTGGTTTTTTTTCAACATCACATTTCAAAGGCACAGATGATTATCATTGACCAACTTTCAGATGTATAGTGAGAAATAGAAGACTCCAAGACTTGGATCAGAACATTTAGCCTTTAATGTTGTTGTTATTATGTGCTGTGACTTATAGCGAATGTATAAAAAATGGCTCTGATCCTTGCCCTCCCCTGAGCCAACCTCACCATCTCCGACATACTTGAGCCCATTGCCAAAGTCACTGTGTCAATCCATCTCATCCAAGATCTTCTTGCCCTGGACTTCCTCTTGATATCTTTCTTCAAGGACTGACCCCACTTGTTGACGTGCCTCAAGTATGTGAGAAGGAGTTTCAAAATTCTTACCTTCAGAAACAACCTGATTTTACTCTCTCCAAGACATACCTGTTTGTTTTCTTGGTAGTCCATCATATGTTCAATGTTCTTTTCCAGCACCACAACTCAAAGGCATTGATGCTTAAATGATTTTTATTTGTTATCCAATTCTCAGATACATTGAAAAGATCATGGCCTGGATCAGGTGCACCTTAGTCTCTAGACTGAGATTGTTGCTCTTTAGCACTCTGAAGAGATTCTTGACAATAGATATTCCTGACACAATTTGTCTTGATTTCTTGAATCCTGGTGCCAAGGGTGTTGTTTGTGGGTTCAAACAAGATGAAATTGCCAACAACTTCAAACTTCTCTCCATCTATCATGATACTGCTTATTGATCCACTGGTGAGTATCTTTGTTTTCTTGATGTTGAGATGCAATCCATATTGAAGACTAAAGTCCTTGATCTTCTAGACTAAAGTCCTTGATCTTCTGCAGCAAGCACTTCAAGTAAGCGTCAATTTTGGCCAGCAAAATTGTGTCATCTGCATAACACAGATTGTTGGTGAATGCTCCTCCACTCCTGATGTCACATTCTTCTTCATCAAGTCCAGCCTCTTAAATGATCTGTTTAGCATATGGATGGGAACTTCTTTCTTAATTTTGAAGCAAGCAGCATTCCCTTGCTCTATTTAGAGAATGCTATTTGGGCTAGGTGTAGGCTTCACATGAGCACAATCAAGTGTTCTGTCAACATTTCTCTTTAGAACTTTGGATAGGTCCTTGATAGCAATTTTCCCTGGTGTAGCAAATCTTTTTATTTCTTAACTGCCTTTACCATGGGTATTAATGGTGGTTTCAAGTAAAATTAAATCTTTGGTAACTTAAATCTTTATCTATCATGATGTGTTTTCTATTGGTCCAGTAGCGAGATTTTTTTTCTTGACATGGAAATGTAATCCTTATTGAGGCCTGTTGTTTTTGGTTCAAATCCTCTTTATTTTCTGCAGGCAAAGTTGTATCATCTGTATAACACAGGTTGTTGACAGGTTTCTCTCCAATTTTTTTGTTTGTTTGTTTTATATCAGTTCGTGTACAAGTCATATATATTGTGTTTCATTTATACACATTGTGTTTCATTTATACACATTGTATTTCATTTATACACATTGTATTTCATGCATTCCTCCATTCACAATGTATATCACATTATCATCTCCATACATTGTATTTTATAAAATTAATCACCATTGATACATACCTACCATTATGCCACATTTTCAGTTCTCCACTGGATCTTTCCTAATGTCTTCATCCCCTCATTCTGACCACAAAACTCTGAAAACTTGAGATTTCTCCTCTATCCCACCCTCCGTCTCTGCATCCCTCTCTGAACTTTGTTATACATCTTACTTGTAATTCTATTTTTACAATAATGGCCTTATATAATATTTGTCCTTATGACAATGAGTTAGTTCACTCAGCATCATGCTCTCTAGCCTCTCCCATGTTATATAGTATTTTTCAGAATCATTGCTCCTGAGTATTCCATTGTGTGAATGTGACACAATTTGTCAATGCACTCATTTATTGATGGATATTTTGGCTGTTTCCACTTTCTGACTCTTGTGAATAATGCTGCACTGAACATCAGTGTACAAATATCAGTCCATCTCTCATTTCTATTTTCCTCATAGTATATTCCTAGTAGTGGAACAGCTGGGTCATAAGCAATTTCCAGAGTGGTTGTACCTTTCTACAATCCTATCAACAGTATATGTGAATTCCAATCTATCCACATTCTCTCTAACATTTATTGCTTGCTGTTCTACTAAACTTTGCCACTGCTACCAGGGTAAGATGGTATCTCATGGTGATTTTTATTCCCGTCTCTTTCATTGCAAGTGAATTTGAGTCTCTCTTTATGTGTCTGTTGGCCATCCAAATGTCTTCCTCTGTGAAAAAATCTTTGTATGTCTTTGCTCATTTTGTAATTGAGTTTTCAGCCTTTGTCTTGAGGAGGCCCTGTAGGATTCTATAACAGCATTATGAGACACTTGCTTGTCTGACATGTTGTTGTTAAGTGCTGTTGGGTCACTTGTGACTCATAGCGACCCTATGTACTATAGTTCAGAATCTTGCTCTATCTAAAACAAATTTCAATGATCTCCTTGGGTTATAGTGCTGGAGAAGAATATTAAACATACCACGGACTGCTAAGAGAACAAACAGGTCTATCCTGAAGAGAGTAAAACCAAGTTGCTCCATGGAGGTAAGGATTTTGAAACTCCATCTCACATACCTTGGGCATGTTGTCCAGAGGGATTAGTCTTCAGAGAAGTACATCATGCTTGGAAGGGTAGAGGGACAGTACAAGAGAGGAAGACCCTGGATGAGATAGATTGATTCAGTGACTAGGGTAATGAGGGTAGTAGTTTCTAACATGGGATCGCCAAATATTTTTTTTTCCCCTAGTCAGTATGTTTTCTTTTCACCCTACTGGAAAAAGGTTTTGATGCATATAGGCTTTTTATCTTTGGAAGGCCCCATTCACTGATGTCATCTTCTCCCAGTTGTGTGTTTCTGGCTGCATTTATCAGGCTCTTTATACCATAGGCTTGGCCTTCTCATAGGTTTGGTCCCATTTTGTTTCTTATAATCTTCATGGTTTGGGGTTTTACCCATAGGTCTCTGATACGTTTTGAGTTGGTTTTTGGATGTGATAAGAAATCTTGCTTTAACTTTCTGCTGGTAGAAGTCAAGTTTTGCCAGCACCATTTGTTTCCCAATTGATAGGCTTTATTTCCTTGTCAGACACCAATTGAATATATAGGAATATTGGTTACTTTCTAGGTTCTTGATTCTGTTCCATCGATCTATGTGTCTGTCATTGCACCAGTATAATGCTGTTTTGGTTATTTCAACTGTGTAGTAGATTTTTTTTAAGTATGCTATACCTCCCACTTCATTCTTGTTTTTGAGAAGTGCCTTACTTACTTGATATCTCTTTCTTCTCCAAATAAACATGCCAATTGTCTTTCCTCCTTGAAAAATGAATTTGCTATTTGTATTGGGGTTGGTAAAAATTTGTAAACTATTTTTGGTAGGATTGTCATTTTTACTACATTGGGTCTCTCTATCCATGAACAGGGAATATTTCCCTGTTTATTTAAGTCTCTTATTTTTTGCTGTAGTTGTGTTTTGTAGTTTTCTTTATAAGGGCCTTTCGTATTTCTAGTTAGCTTTACTCCCATGTATCTCAAGTTGTGGTTGGCAATTGTAAATGAAATTGTTTTCTTAGTTTCCTTTTCTGTGTTTCCTTTGCTATTGTAGAGAAATCACACAAATTTTTATAAATTGATCTTGTATCCTCTCACGCTACTAAATTGGTCTACTAGGTATAAGAACTTTTTTGTTGATTCTTGGGGTATTCTGTGTACACTATCATATCATGTATATATAGTGACAATTTTATCACCTCTTTTCCAATTTGGATGTTTCCTGTTTCCATCTCTTGTTATATTACCCTAGCAAGTACTTTCAATACAATATTTTTCTTTTATTTTTTTTT
>NW_006399820.1:12543163-12558077 GCF_000299155.1 Elephantulus edwardii | reverse complement strand
TATCATCTCACTCCAGTAAGACTAGCAAAATTTAACAGAACAGCAAGCAACAAATGCTGGTGAGGTTGTGGAGAGACTGGAACCCTTATTCAATACAATATTGAATAGGAGTGGTGAAAGTGAGCTTCCTTGTCTTGTCCCTGTTTGCAAGGGGAATGCCTTTAGTTTTTCTCCTTTGACAAAGATGTTGGGTCTTGGTTTTGCATATATACTTTTCACTATGTTGAGGACATTCCCTTCCATTCTTTTTTTTTTTAAATTTTTTTCTAACATAGTAGTAGTTTTAGGCTTACAGAAAAGATATGACAAAGTACTGAGTTTCCATATACACACACACACTCCTTTCCTCTGCATACTCTTCATCCTGTTGGGTTGTTTGGGTTTTTAAAAATTATTATTTTATATTGGTTTGCTTACAAAGTGTGTATACATTATATTTCACACTATCCTTCATTCACATTGTGTTTCATACAATTATTCCCATTCATTATGTTATATAAAATTAATCACTATTAAGCTATGCCCACTATTACCCTGTCTTTTCAGATTCCCACAGGATCTTGCCCATTTCCTTTACCCCCTTTCCCTCCATTCACAAAATTATATGACCCTATGATTTGTCCCCTGTCCATCCTTATCCCTCTGCTCCCATTCTCCTGCCTTTGGATCCTCATAGACGTTTTACTAGTTATCTTTCCATTTATACAATAGCAGTCTTAAGCAGTATTTGTATTTATTTATGAGACTGAGTAAGTTCACTCAGAATAATGCTTTCCAGTCTTTCTCAAGTTATATAATAATTTTCAAAATCGTTCCTCCTGAGTGTTGTGTAGTATTCCATCTTGCAAATGTACCACAATTTTCTCAATCCATTCGATTGTGGTTGCACAGGTAGGGTGTTTCCATGATCTTGTAATGATGAATAATGGTGCTATAAACAATGGTGTACAAATTTCCATTTGTGTCTCATTTCTAATTCCCTTGAGGAATATTCCTCACAGTGGAATATTTGGGTCATATGTAATTTCTATATTTAGCTTTTTGAGAAAATGCCAGACTGCCTTCCAGAGTGGTTGTACCATTTTACAATCCCACCAACAGTGTATATAGTTCCTATCTGTTTGCATCCTTTTCATCATTTTTTGCTTGCTATCCTGTTAAACTTTGCTACCGCTACTGGGATGAGATAGTATCTCATTGTGGTTTTGATTTGCTTCTCTCTTATTGCCAGTGATTTTGAGAATTTCTTCAGTGTCCTAATATCTTCCTCTGAGAAGAGTCTCTCCATGTCTTTTGCCCATTTTGTAATTGGACTATCAGTCTTTTTCTTGTGGAGGCCCTGTAATATTCTGTAAACATTTCTTATGAGACCCTTGTCAGAGATAATATTGCTAAATGTTTTTTTCCCCAGTCAGTAGGTTTTCTTTTTACCCTATTGGAAAAAAGGTTTTATGCGCTCAGGGATTTAATCTTTAGAAGATCCCATTCATCAATTTTCTCCTCTCCTGGTTGTATATTTATGGTTGTATTTGTTAACCTTTTTATACCATAGGCTAGTTTCTAAGCTTGGTCCCAAATTTGTCTCTTATAATCCTTATGGTTTGGGGCCTTACCCCTAGGTCTCTGATACATCTTGAGTTGATTTCTATATATGGTAGGATCCTGCTTCAGCTTTCTGCAGGTAACAGTCCAATGTGCCAGCACCATTTGTTGAAGAGATTGTCATTTACCCATTTGATAGGCTTTGTTTCCTTGTCAAATATAAGTTGTCCATACAAAGATGGGTTAATTTCTGGATTCTCAAAATTTTGTTCCAATTATCTATGTACCTTTCATTGTACTAATACCATACTGCTTTGGTTATTATCCCTGTGTAGTAGATTTTGAGGTTAGAGAATACTATGCCTCCCATTTCATTCTTGTTTTTTCACAAAAGACAATATTTGAGGTCTCTTTTCTCTCCAAATAAAGTTGCCAATTGTCTTTTATATTTCTTTTAAAAATTAATTTGGTATCTGTATTGTTATTGCATTAAACATATAGAATGATTTTGGTAGGATTGACCTTTCAATATATTGAATCTTCCCATGCATAAATAGAGAATATTTTCCCATTTATTTAGGTCTTTTATTGTTTTTCACAGAAGTGTTTTGTAGTTTCTTTCTAAAAGTCTTTTGTGTCTCTAGTTAGGCTTATTGCTAAGTAACCCAATTTGTTGTTGGCTATTATAAATGGTATTGCTTTCTTATTTTCCTTCGCTGTGCTTTCTTTGTTACTATAGAGGAATCCAACTGACTTTTGTATATTGATCTTATATCCTGCCATTCTACTAAGTTGAGCTACTGGCTCTATCAGTTATTTTGTTGAGTCCTTGGCATTTTTGTATAAACTGTCATATCATCTGCATATCCATAATGTTCCTTTTGATGCCATAAATCTGATGGGTTTTTCCTTTTATTTTCATTTTCCTTCCATCTCCACTCTTTTTCCTTTTTTTTGGTGCATTCCTATTAACTTCCTTCCAGCTCACAGAATCTCTGTTCCATCTTTTCTGTTCTGCTTCTTTGATCTTCCAGTATTCTGGAAACTTCTGCAGTTTTGGTCTTGATATTCTAGGTTATGTTTTCATGCATTTCAGTTAATTCTATTATTATTTTGGTTGGATCCTCTCTCTCTTGTGTTGATTTTTTAAGGTTTTCTAACTTTTCTCTATAGTATCAATTCTTTCTTCCATATTTTGCAATTTCTACAGTAACTGTTTAAAGAACTCCACTTCAATGTATTTCTTCTGGTTCCCTGTCTCTGGAATATTCACTTTATTGATTTCCATTCTTTCATTATTTATGCCTTCTTTCATAGCTGTTCATGTTACTCTGTGTAAATATATTTCTTCTTACTTTCTGTCTCTGAGAAACTTATTAGGTCTTAAACAATTCTGCTTTTTAGGAGAATGCTTTTTTTTTTTTTTAAACATGTTTAAAGCTGCCTGCTTCTTGCTTCACATTGTGTGAAGCTATTCGATGTATCTCTTAGGATGTTTCTATTGTATAATGCCCTAGGTGAGGGCAGTATCTTGTTAGGGTCCTGAATATTGGTGCTTCTGAAGTGGGGCAAGTTACCAGGGCACAAAGCATGGTGGGTGAGGGTGCAATGTTTGTTGAGAAATTTCACTGGATATAGTAGGTGATTTCTTTGTCTTGTCTTGCAAATGTCCAATCTGCATCCACAGGAGTTGAAATTCAGAGGACAAAGCAGGGCGAGTTACCTGAAGCTGATTGCTCAGCAGGTAGGGGTGCAAAATCTCCCTCCAATCTTGATGCTACATTCTTGTCCATATATTCCAAATTCTTGAATAATTTGTTCAACATACAGAATGAAAAGATTTAGAAAAATATAAACCCCTGACTCATACTTTACCTGTTTTATAACTGTGCAATGTTCCCTTCTTTTATTTGTACAATAGCTTCTTAGTCTATGTATAGGTTTTACACACATGCACAATTAAGTGTTCTGAGATTACATTTTGTCTCAATGTCATCTATAATTTGTTATGATCTAAACAGTCAAATATCTTTGCGTAAGCAATAAAATAAAAGTAAATGTCTGGCATTCTCTGTTTTCATTCAATATACATCTGACATCATGATATTGTTGTTGTTGTTTGTTGTTATGTGCCTTCGAGTCGTTTGCAACTTATAGCGACCCTATGTATAAGAGCCCTAAATGCCGTTCTGTCCTGTGCCAACCTAGCCATCTCAAATGCACTCATTCCCACCACTCCACTCACAGAATCGATCTATCTCATCGAGGGTCTTCCTCTCCTGTGCTGTCCTTCCACTCTTCCAAACATGATGTCCCTCTCCAAGGACCAGTCCCTTCTTGCAGCATGCCCAAAGTATGTCAGATGAAGCTTCAGAATCCTTGACTCCAGGGAACATTCTGGCTTCACCCTCTACAGAACAAACCTGTTTGTTATCCTAGCAGTCCATGGTATATTCAACACTCTTCTCCAGCACCACAGCTCAAAGGCATCAATTCTTTTTCTGTCATCCCTATTCACTGTCTAACTCTCCGATGCATAGCATGTAATTGCAAAGTCTATAGCCTGGATTAGGCGCACCTTAGTCTCCAGCCTGACGTCGTTACACTTCAGTACTCTTGAGAGGTCCTTCACAGCTGACTTTCCCAATGCAATTTGTCTCCTGATTTCCTGGCTGCTGTTACCAAGAGTGTTGACTGTGGAGCCAAGCAAACGAAAACTGTTAACTATCTCAATTGCTTCACCATCCATACTGATGCTGCCAATTGGCCCAGTGGTAAGAATTTTTGTTTTCTTGATATTGAGCTTCGATACATATTGAAGACCACAGTCCTTGACTTTCTGCAGCAAGTGCTTCAGGTTCTCTTCAGTTTTAGCGAGCAGGGTTGTGTCATCTGCATAACGCAGGTTGTTGAAGATTCTTCCACCAATCCTGATGCTACATTCCTCCTCGTACAGCCCAACGTCTCGGATGATCTGTTCTGCATACAGATTGAAGGGGTATGGAGACAAAATACATCCTTGACGGACCCCTTTCTTGATTTTGAACCATCAGTGTCTCCCTGCTCTGTTCTGATGACTGCCTCTTGGTCCAAGTACAGGTTTCGCACTAGCACGATCAAATGTTCTGGGATTCCCGTTCTTCTCAGAGTCAGCCATAGCTTGTTGTGATCCACACAGTCAAAAACCTTTGCATAATCAATGAAGCAGAGATAGACATTCTTCTGGTATTCTCTGCTTTCTGCCAAGATCCATCTTACATTAGCTATAATATCCCTAGTACCACGACCTCTTCTAAATCCAGCCTGCACATCTGGCAGTTCTCTGTTGACATACTGTTCCAAATGTTTTTGGATAATTTTCAGCAGAATCTTGCTTGCATGTGATATCAATGATATTGTTTGATAATTTCCACACTCTGTTGGGTCACCTTTCTTTGGAATGGGAACAAATATCAATCTCTCATATCATGGTGTGCACTGAGTCCAACTTGAATTTCTAGAAGTTCCATGATAATATACTATTCTGGTTGTTTTGGGGAAATCTTCCTCAAGATTTTACTTACACGTGATAGTAATGATATTGTTTGATAATTTCTGCACACTGTTGAATTACCATTTTTTAAATGGAAGCAAATAAAGAAATAAAGAAATGTTTTCCAGCTAGTTGATCATATAGCTGTCTTCCAAATTCTTTGCACAGCCTACTGACTTTAGGAAAAAAGTGTCTTGAACATGTGTAAATGCTAATGATAAGAAGCCAGTAGACATGGAGACTCTGGTAGCCTAGTGGCAAGAAGCTTCATTGTAATCCCAAAGGCATATGGTCTGAGGTCATCACCTACTCTCTGGAAGAAAGATGGGCAATCTCTTTCTGTGCAATTGACTGCCTCTGAAGGTCAGTTATGGGTCAGTTCTGACTTGACAGTACAAAACAAAAACAACAACAGATGTGGAGAAGCAGTGGTCAAATAATAAGAGATTAACCAATGGAGGGAATAGATCATGGAGAAAATGCAAAAGATTGAGACTAAGGTAAGAAAAATATCTTTTTTATGAAAAGTGGAAATAAGAGATTTTGAGGAGGGATTAAGAAAGATGTATGGTATCAGACAGTTAATGGGATTTTTATGATTATGTCTCTATTCACTGTCAGGTTCTGGTTGTTTTTAGTGCCTTGAATTAATTCTGACTCTTATTGTTCCTATTGACAACTGACTAAAACATCTAGTCTTGGGGCAGCCTCACCGTTATTGCTGTGTGTTTTTTTTTCTGTTTTTTTTTTCAGATCTAGTCTCAACTTTATTGAAATCATACAGAGATATATATAGGAGAACGAATGAGGGGAGTGGAAAGGAGAAGTAAGGTTACTTAGCAGGGCGTTCCCAGTAAGCCAAAACCTGTCCTCCCAGGGTGGGGTAAACTTAATCCTTTATTTCAACTATTGTGCTAATCTATCAAGTTGAAATTCTACCCCTCTTTTTTACTGACTACCTTCTTTTCTAAGTATGACATTCTTTTCTAGGGATGAATTCCTCCTAATAAAATTTCCAAAGTGTTTGTGACAAGGTTTTACCACATCCTTGCTTCTAAAGTGAGATAATTTGCTCAAACAGACAGAAGAGATGGTGGAATTGGATGTTTGAGATGAGGAGGTAATATTCATCTGAGTTCCTGTGGAAGACTTGGCTAGAAAAAGAGTAAAGAATTGTGAGTGGTACTGAGTACATTTGATAATAGTGGTTAAAACAAATGCTAATGCTAGTTGGTTAATAAAGAATGACATTCTTCAGGACAATGATACTTCATGGAACAATTTATACACACTTAATAATCCCCTAGATATCCCCAGGTGCTTGATTCATATATTCCTAAGTAAGAGACCACTGTTGATCTCTTAGTTGATAACTACTTAAATTGGAGACTTCGTGCTAAGGTGGAAAAAAAAAATAAACCAAATAGGACTGACCTTTTAAAATATAATCAGAAAAGTTATATAAATAGTACAAATTTGCACTTAAAAAAAAGAATAGTACTTTAATATTTAATAAATATTTAACATTTAAATGAATATTTACCAGTGTAGAAATTGCACTTTGGGAATTCTTCAGTTCTTCGCTGCCATAATTTCTTGGTTGAAGATTGAACTTGCAATTACAAACTTTACAGATGAGGAATGCACATGTCCCCTGCCTGGTATCTGTTGCAATTGCCCTTTATTCAATCACCCACAGCTGGAGTAATTGGATCTTTAGGTACAGGTTAATGGGATAATTAGGCAAACACGATCAAACTTGTATACTATGAGGAAATGGATGGCTGCTGTCTCCAAGCCTCCTGTTGTACACTGTGCTGGTACAACCTGTTCTTCATTTCTATGGGCAATAAAATAGGAGGAGATGGATTAGCTGTAAGTGATTTCGTCTGTCTGTAAGTAGAAATGTGCCTATATTTAAATGACTTTTTTTTTAAGATGCAGCTACTGGAATAGATGAAGTATGCCTGATTAAAAAAGACTCAATATAATTTGGCCCTAGTATTTCATAGAGCTCTTTGTGTGTCACTCTCTCCTTCACATTAATAGGATGCTCCTCTAGAAAGCTGTTTTGTTTTGTTGCTGTTGTTCAGTACCATTGAATCAAAATCGACTCTTAGCTGGTGCTCTGGCAAGTTTTCAAAAACATCTAATTACAGGGGAAGAAATTGCCCATCCTTTTCCCACAAGCATCTGATGGCCTCAAACAAAATACCTTTGGGATTGCAGCACAGCTTCTGGCTGTGAGGCCACTAGACTTCCCTATTGTTTTGTTTTAGGTTACAGAAAACAACAAGAACATATGTGATGTGTAGTGTATGCCCAACAAAGATGTCCCAAAGAATAATGATACTGTCTTCTGAAGACTAGTGTGATCTAATCCATATTCACTATGGTTATTATTTCTATGAATTCTAATTGGCTAAAGCCCTGTCAAGAATTTGAGCCCCCCAATCTTAGGAAATCTGGTGGTTTGTTTATAATAGCCTTTTCAGAAAGATGGACCTGCTTAAGTAATAAAATAGGGAATAGAGATCTATGAATGTATTTACTATCAAATCCCATTCTTCTTCCTAATTTGACAGCCCTACTACAAGAGTTTTAGAGAAGAATTCTAAGAGTTCTAGGACAGGCTATTCATTGGGGAGGGACCTCATGCTTGGGAAGGTGTAGGTAAGGTAAAAGAGAGGAAGACCCTTGACCAGGTGAATTCAAAGAGTGACTTTGGCAATGGCTCAAGTATGTCAGAGATGTGAGGATGGGAAAGAATAGGATAGAGTTCAGATCCGTTGTTCATGGGGTCATTATGAGTCACACTCAATTCAACATCACCTAACAACAATAATAATGACAGCACAGGAGTTTGAACAAATCAGAGATAAGAATGTTACAGAATAAATAGAGCAAGGTCCAGATCTGTTGTTCACAGAGTCACTCAGTTCTAATCTACTAGATTGCACCTAACAACAAGCACAACAGTTGATAAAGTTTATTGTGTACACTGGGGAATACCAAAAGCAAAATCAAATTTGTCATAGAACAAAGGCAACCATTGTATGCTTTAGAGAAAAGAGTAGAGACTTCATCTTGCAAACTTGTGTATGTTGTCACAAGGGATAAGTATGATGGAGTGAAATTAATAAATTCAGAATTCACTAAATATGTATCAGTTAGTTATAAAACTATAGATATATAGTGATAACATTGACATTGATTTTCTCCAGCCTCCAAAAGGAGTTAGTTTGTCTTATTCTGTTCTCTTTCTTTAGTCATATAATATAGTTTAAGCTGTCTGCCTACCAGGAGAAGAAATGCATCTTTCCTAGATTAGCGTTTACCTCTTGGAATCTGGTTTTCCCAGTCATATGTAAACTGTACCTTAATCTGCCTGTTAACCTGGAAGGGAAATGTGACCCCCGTTTTTTTAACTGCAATTTTTAAAAAATTAATTTTAATGAAAATTTATAGAGAATTTGGATTTCCATTCATTCATTGTTGCACTTTTCTCTCTGTCCCTCTTCCCCGCCCCAGTACATTCTTCTCTTTGAAAAGTAAGAGAAAACTTCCCCCATTGTTTTAAAATCCCTGCCCCCAGCTCCACTTCACTATGCCGCTTTGCTCTGGACTCCTGTCATGACAATAACACCTAATCACATATCCTTTTTAAACATTTTTCTCCCTCATCTGTTCAATGCAGTACACATTATTTAGCCCATCTTTCTCAGTCTCCCCCCCCAACCCCGATGTCAGTCCTGTTTGACAACCGTGGCACTATGCAGTATTTGTCCTTTGTGACTGAGATATTTCACTCAGGATAATGTCCTTTAGGGTCATTTTGAACAATATTGTATGAGTTCCATGTTTTTCAATGCAGCCTAGTATTCCATTACATGAATATACCACAGCTTCTCTAGCCATTCATTTGTTGATGGGCACTTAGGTTGTTTCCAACTCCTTGCTATCATGAACAAAGCCGTGATAAACATGGGTGTGCATATATCTGCTTGGGTGGCAGTTATGGTCTCTTTGGGGGTATATTCCAAGTAGTGGAATTGCTGTATCAAGTGGTATTTCTATTTGTAACTTTTTGAGAAAGCGTCATACCACCTTCCACAGTGGTTGCACCATTTTACACTTCCATCAACAGTGAATAAGGGTTCCAGTTTCACCCCAACCTCGCCAGCATTTGTTGCTTGCTGTTCTGTTAAATTTTGCTATTCTTATTGGGATGAGATGATATCTCACAGTTGTTTTGGGAAATGTGCCTTTACTGAACTCTTAGTACTTAAATATGAACTGTTCTTTTCAAATGTAGAAATTCTGTAACTTTACAAATTAAAGTGTATTGTTAAGTGAGTTAGTACCTAACCCTAATAAAAAAAACACAATGACAACTCCCAGGTGGGAGGCAGTTTTTGAGGGAACTTGCTGTCTTCCCAGATCTTTAATAAAGTGCTCAGGAATATTGCAATCCATCTTATTAACATCTGACTACTAAGAGAACCCCTTGTGTTCAGTAACAAGTCCTTTGAAAAAGAATGATGCTGAAGTTTGCAAGGCAATGGAAGAGACTCCCATCATTTTCCCCTAGAGTGGTTGGTGGATTCAGACTGCCTTTTTATTAGCAGGGCAGCCAGACACTATGGACTAAGCCTCCAGAGTTTCAACTCTTGTGATTTTTGTTAGATGGTGTTGTGTAAACTATAATTCATAGCAACTTTATGAACCTTATCCTATCTTAACCATTTCCTATACTGCATCACTCTTATTGCTGTAGTTACTGTTTCAATCTGTCTTCTTAAAGGTTTTCCTTTAACCTTCCTCCTTTTCCAGCATGTCTTTTTCTGAGGACTCCTGCCAATATGTCCAAAGCATGTGAGGTAAAATGTCACCATTATGGATTACATCTCAAAATTAAGAAAAAAAATTCTTTACCTCTGCACCAATAAGCAATATCATGTTGTTGTTGTTGTTGTTGCTAAGTGCCGTCGAGGCGCAGGCGACTTGTAGCAACCTTATGAAGGAGAGTCCTCGATGCTTGGGTGCCTTTCATCCTCTCTCCAGGTTCATAGGGTTTCCGAAGGCAAGCTATTACGGAAATGGATGCCACTCCTCTTTCCAAGCTTGTTTTAATTGGGGAGTTCCACCCAGCTCTCTGTCCCCATTGGGTAGCCAATATTTAACACATTTGACACACCAGTGTCACGATAGGTAGAGAAAAGATTGAAGTTCTTAACAGTTTCATTTTACTTGCATCTATAGTCAATGCACATGATAACAGCAGTTATGAAATCAAAAGACATCTTTTATTGGGGAAATTTGCTATCAAGGATGTCTCAAAAGTGCTAAAGAGCAATGATTTCAGTTTGAAGATCAAGGTACACCTGATCCAAGCCATGAGCTTTTAATTACTTCCTTTTCATCTGGAAGTTGGATAATAAAAAAGGATGACAGAAGAATTGATGCTTTTGAATGTGTTAGAGAAAATTACTGAATAGTCCACAGATTTCCAAAAGAACAAACAGGTCTCCCTAAGAGAAAGTGCAACCAGGGTGCTCCTTAGAGGCAAGAATTTTGAAACTTCATCTCACAACTCCATGGATAGTGAGAGTTTGTTTCACTTTTGCAAGCACATGTAAAATAGAATCTGATGCAGTACATGCAAAATCAGATTACTCATTGAGCAAGGTAAATATAGGTAATTACTTGGGTTTGTTTTTTATGTGTTTACCTTGCTAATTAGAAAATTCAACCTAGACTATCACCTTACAATCCTCTTAATTGTGATGGCTTACAATTCCCCTTATTTTAAGTTTATTTTGAAAGCTTTTATTATTATTTGCCAGGTGTGTTGTAGAATTTGCCTCAGCTGGGATTTGCTTGATGATTTTCTCATGATTCAATTGGGACCATTGGGTTTGGGGTAGAAGATCACATGGCTGGATTGTCATCCTTATATGTCAGAAAAGAGCAAGGAAACACTGCATGGTTCAAAATTGGGAAGGGTGTACGCCAGGGATGCATCCTGTCTCCATACCTTTTCAACCTGTATGCAGAACAGATTATCCTAGAGACTGGGCTCTATGAGGAGAAGTGTGGCATCAGGATTGGTGGAAGATCTATTAACAATCTCTGTTATGCAGATGACACAACCCTGCTTGCTGAAACTAAGGAGAACCTGAAATGTTTGCTGCAGAGGGTCAAGGACTGCAGTCTTCAGTATGGATTGAGGCTCAATGTTAAGAAGACAAAGATTCTCACCACTGGACCAATTGTCAGCATCAGGATGGATGGTGAAGAGATTGAGATTGTTAACAACTTTAGTCTGCTTGGCTCCACAGCCAACACTCTTGGCACCAGTAGCCAGGAAATAAAAAAACATATTGTGATGGGAAAGTCTGCTGTTAGGGATTTCTCCAGGGTACTGAAGAGCAATGGTATCACTCTGGAGACTAAGGTGCATCTGATACAGGCTATGGTCTTTGGAATTACTTGTTATGCATCAGAGAGTTGGACAATGACTAGGAAAGATAGAAGGATACCTTTGAGCTGTGGTGCTGGAGAAGAGTATTGAATGTACCATGGACTGCCAAGAAAACAAACAGATTCATCTTGGAGAGGGTTAAACCAGGCTGCTCTTTGGAGGCAAGGATTCTGAGGCTTCATCTGACATACTTTGGACATGTTGTAAGGAGGGAGAGGTCCTTGGAGAGGGACATCATGCTTGGGAGGGTGGAGGGATAGTGCAAAAGAGGAAGACCCTCGATGATTCAGTGACTGGGGTAATGGAAGTAGGTGTGTCAGAGACAGTGAGGTTGGCACAGGATAGAGCAGAGTTTAGAACTCTTGTACATAGGGTTGCTATGAGTCGCAAGAAACTCAATGGCACATAACAACATCATATCATATCATATCATATCATATCATCATATCATATTCTACTCTACCCTACCCTACCCTACCCTACCCTACCCTACCCTCTCCTATCCTATCCTAACCAATCCTATCCTATCCTATCCTATCCTATCCTATCCTATCCTATCCTATCCTATCCTATCCTATCCTATCCTATCCTATCCTATGTACAAACTGTCAATATGACCTCTTACTATTGATGTTGATTTGGTTCATCTGATTTGAGGAAAGTTTTGTCCATTTTCTTCATTGTAATGTTATTTAATGTTACTTTTTTCCTATACTTTTAGGATAAAAGTAACTTCCTATAATTTAAGGTTTACACTGAAAAGGGGAATTAAATGCAACTCCTTAAATAAAGAAGATCTACATAAATTATTTTGAATTCTTCTGCAAGGAGATAGAAGTCTATTTTCCAAATTATTTATTTATTCTTCATTATTTATTTATATCAGTAAGACTCCTGAGTATTTGTTTTATACTTTGATGATTTTGTTTAGTGCTGAGCCAACACAAGCAGGGGTACTTCATATAAATTAAAAGCTTATCTAAAGCAAAATGCTTCCGCTTTTATTTTAGCCAAAGTAGACCACTTATATGCTTACTCATAATCTTTTATTTGAAAAGGAAATATAGTCACATTTAGTTTCTTAGAAATAATATCCAAAATGTTTTAACTAGAAAAATTTTAAGAAATAGATAGCCAAATCTTTGTTTTTCAGTTTTACTTTGGAAGCTCTGCTGAATCCTGTCCATTATACCAACTCTGCTAGTATTTGAAACATTAGTGGTATATTTTCTAGCAACACACAAGCTACAATAGTTCAACAAACTGACAGATGAGTGATGAAGACTTTATGAATAGCAGTGGGGTATTATCTAATATCGGTTGCACAAATTAGATTTGACCTTAATAATGTATACAGAGTAGTTTCGAAGACCTTAATTTGCTGATAGGGCATGACTAGAAATTAGATGAAACAATTACATATACCCTTTAGTAGTCAGAACACCAAGTGTACTAAGTAAAATTTCTCTAAAAATAATGAAAAAATTATTGCAACAATACATAGACAGAAAGCTTCCAGAAATTCAAAAGACAGAAGAGAACTTGGAATGAATGGAAGCATTGCTGATGTTAGACGAATCTTGGCTGAAAATGGAAAATATTAGAAAGATGTTAAGCTATGTTTTATAAGCAAAAGGCATATGGTTGTGTGAATCATAACAATATGGATAACATTGTAAAGAATGGAAATGCTGGAACACTTAATTTGGCTTATTTGGAACTGTAAGAAGTCATTTGAATATAACAATAGGACACTGCATGGTTTAAAATCAGGAATGGTGTGGATCAGGCTACATGCTATCACTGGCTCCACAATCAACACTCTTGGTACCAGCAGCCAGGAAATCAAGAGACAAATTGCATTGGGAAAGTCAGCTGTCAGGGACTTCTCCAGAGTACTGAAGAGCAACGACATCAGTCTGGAGACTAAGGTGCACCTGATCCAAGCCATGGTCTTTGCAATTGTGTGCTATGCATCAAAGAGCTAGACAGTGACTAAGGATGATAGAAAGATAACTGATGCCTTTGAGCTGTGGTGCTGGAGAAAAGTGTTGACTGCACCATGGACTGCTAAGAGAACAAACAGGTTTGTCCTGGAGAGGGTGAAACAGGGCTGTTCCTTGGAGACAAAGGTTCTGAAGCTTGGTCTGACATACTTTGGGCATGCTGCAAGCAGGGACCAGTCCCTGGAGAGGGACATCATGTTTGGGAGAATGGAGGGACAGCGTAAGAGATGAAGACCCTAGATAAAATTTATTGATTCAGTGATGGGGTAATGGAAGTAGGTGTGTCAGAGACAGTGAGGTTGGCACAGGATAGAGCAGAGTTTAGAACTCTTGTACATAGGGTTGCTATGAGTCCCAAGTGACTGGACAGTACATAGCAACAGTAATACAACAGATGTGAACACATTTTTTTAATAAAGTTAACATAGTTGAAGAAGAATTTGGCATCAGAATTGGAGAAAGATTCAATAACAACATGTGATTCAAGATTACTTGCTGAAAGCAAAGAAGATTCTTTGCACTTACTGATGAAGATCAAAGACTACACCTTTCACTATAAATTGCCTCTTAGCATTTATTACATCCATAATCAGTGCCTCTAGAAAGAGTAGCCAAAATAGCAAATGGCCTGTCCTTGGATTCAGTGACTAGGGTAATGGCAGTAGGTGTGTTGGAGACAGTGAGATTGACAGGGATAGAGCAGGGTTTAGGGCTGTTGTACATAAGGTCGTTATGAGTCACAGGTGACTCAAAGACAGATAACAACAACAATGATAAATCATACAGGATAAGAGCACCCTTCTTTCTCCTCCAGAGCAGTTGGTGGATTCACCTCCTTTGGTTTGACAGTGCAGCTTCTTAACACTGTTGTTGCTGTTACATGCCAGCCTGTGACAACCAATGTTCTTCAACTACCTTTTCCATCACAATATGTCTCTTAATTTCCCGGCTGCTGGTGCCAAGAGTGTTGACTGTGGAGCCAAGCAAACTGAAGCTGTTAACAATCTCTCTCTCTTCACCACCCATCCTGATGCTGTAAATTAGCCCAGTGGTGAGAGAAACTTTGTCTTTTTGATATTGAGCCTCAATCCATATTGAAGGCTACAGTCCTTGATCTTTTGCCACAAGTGCTTCAAGTCCTCCTCAGTTTCAGCAAGTAAGGTGTGTCATCTCCGTAACTCAGATTGTTGATGAGTCTTCCTCCAATCTTGACCCCACATTTCTCCTCATAGAGCTTGTTGTTGTTGTTGTTGTTGTTAAGTGCCATCGAGTTGTTTCCGACTCATAGCGACCCTATGCACAACAGCCCTAAACCCTGCTCTATCCTGCGCCAACCGCACCGCCTCTGAC
>NW_006399820.1:12510133-12541818 GCF_000299155.1 Elephantulus edwardii | reverse complement strand
TATTTCCTTCAAAGCCGCTTGAACTTCTTCCTTCATCACCATAGACTCTTGCTCATATGTTATTTCTTTAAATTCCTCTGTATCTGCCAATTCCTTTCTATATAATGACTCAGTATATCCCTTCCATCTTCTAGCTTAGCCTCTCGAATAATATGTTCTGCATATAGGTTGAAAAGATATGGAGAGAGGACATATCCCTGGTGTACACTCTTCCCAATTTTGAACCATGCAGTGTTTCCTTGCTCTGTTCTGACTACTGCCTCCTGGTCCAAGCATAGGTTTTGCATTAGCATGATCAAGTGTTCTGGGATTCCTATTCTTCTCAGATTCAGCCACAGTTTGTTGTGATCCACACAATCAAATGCCTTTGTATAATCAATGAAATATAGATAGACCCTCTATGAGGTGGATTGATTCAGTGACCGGGGTAATCAGGGTGAGTGTGTCAGAAACAGTGAGATTAACACAGGGCAGAGAAGGGTTTAGGGCTGTTTTCTATATGGTCGCTACGAGTTGCAGGCAACTTGATGGCACCTAACAACAGCATAAGTCACACAGGAGGAGGTTGTCCATCTTTTTCTTGCAGAGCTCCTATTAGACTTTGACTGTCAGAGAGATGAGGCCTTTGAGTTAGTGGTGTAACACTCAAAGGACTATGCCACCAGAGCTCCTTTCACTTTTATTAGGATACTATTTTAAACATTTTTGATGCATACCTTTTTGTGAGATGAGTTTCAAAACTTATTACCAGGCTGTGGTTTCTGTTTGTATTTTCAGAATGTTGATTTTCCAAGAATCGACGATGTTATAATCATTCAATTGATCAGTTTTTCCTTTTTACTATTAATTTTGCCTGTTAGCTTTGTCTATTTCAAAGTCTCATAGACTTTGCAGTTGTTCTAAAGGTTTCTAGATCTAATATCATATATTTGGGCTTGATCCATATTTAAAACAATAAGACCCCACTATGTTGAATTACTTAACAAGTAAATTTTCATTTCGACCATTTTTAGATATTGTATTTGGTGAAAGTTAAATCCGTAATAATTGTGTTAACGTTGTCACTATTTCCAAAGATTTTACAATGCCTCAAGGAGAAACTGAATGACCCTCAACGAATATTTCACATTTTTCCATCTTCCAGCACCTAGCAATCATTAATAAACTTTTGACTCTATGTATGTTCCCATTTAAGATATTTCATGTAAGTGAGATTATACAGTGTGTCTTTGACTGACTTTTTTTCACACAACATCATGTTTTCAAAGTTCATTAATATCCTAATATAGATCATAATTCCATGTTATTTCTCAAGAAGCTACCAACCATTATCTTAATTAGTTCTCATTCTGCTTTGCTGAATAGTGTTCAACTGTACATATATGCTGAATTTTGCTTATTCATTAATCTATTGATAAATACTTTGGTTGTTCCTAACTTTTGGCTAGTATGAACAATGCTGTAGTGAACATTAACATACATACATTTGTTTGAATCCCTAATTTCAACTTTGTTGAGCATATATCTAGATATAGAATCATTGAGTCCATAGCTGGTTTGTAGGAAGTCCCCAGTGGCTCTAAGAGAGAAAGGTGAAAAATCTCCTCTTGTGTGATTTATAGCCTTGGAAACCCAATGGAGGATCAGCTATGAATACATTCTGACTCTACAGCAATCAGTTGAGATGGTAATTCTATGTTTAATTTTTTATGAACTACCAAAATATTGACCAGGGTAGGCAGCAGTGACACAAGGTACACACTGGAGACATGAAAGAGGAAAGTCGTAGATGACCAGTGGCTACCCCAGTGGCATCAGACAGAGACCGCTCAAGAGACCACAGATGTCAGCCTTAAGACAGAGTGGAGCAATGGCAGCAGGAATGACCACAGAAGTGACTGGAGGCCTGAGCCACCATGTCTAGGGATGGTCTGGAGGAGGGGAAGGGGAGTGCTTACCAGGGAGAAGGGTGGAAGCTGATGTTAGAGGAATTAGATGCTGGCAGAGCAAGGTGGGGGTAGAACCCTATCCCAGGTGCCAAAGGGGTGGGGACAGCACTCAATTGGTTACTTTTACAATGGGAAGTGTATCTCATCTGCTTTTTTGGGGTAAAAGTCTTGTCTGCCAGATATTTCTCTAAATTAAACATCAAAAGCAAGACAGACTAGGAAGAAGGGTTGGCCGTCCACTTCCTAAACAAAAGACCTTTTTTTTTAAAAAAAAACAACCTATACAAAATAGAACACACTTAAATTAGACTAGCAGATATGGTACCTGAGGCTGAATCCTCCGGTTGGCTAAAAACAAAGGAGGTGCAACAGTTGCAAACAGATACAAGTTATTGGAACACAGGGTATAAGAAGGATGAATGTAGGTAAACTGGATATTGTTAAAAGAGAAATGAACACATAAATATTGACATACTAGGCATTGGAAAAATGAGATGGACTGGCAGGGTACATTTTGAATCAGAGAATCATAAGATCTGTTTAAGGATGCTATGGGCAGAATATTGTATGATTAAAGAAGTACTAAAAGCAGATGGAAGGAGTATACAGAGTCAGTGTACCAAAAAGAATTGGCTGACACAGAAGAATTTCAAGAAACAACGTATGAGCAAGAGGCAATGGTGGTGAAGGAGGAAGTGCAGTCTGCTCTGAAGAACTTGACAAAAATTAAAGCCCCAGGAATTGATGAAATACCAACTGACATATTTAAGCAAACAGATGCTGCCCTGCATGTGCTCTCCAAGTTGTGCCAAGAAATCTGGAGGACAACTGCTTGGCCAGCTGACTGGAAGAGATCCATATTTATTCCCATTCCAAAAAAAAAAGGAGACCCAACAGAGTGTGGAAATTATTGAACAATATCACTAATATCACACACTAGCAAAATCCTACTGAAGACTATCCAGAAAAGACTTGAACATTGACAGAGAGCTACCAGAAATACAGGTGGGTTTAGAAGAGGTTGTGGTACTAGGGATATTATTGCAAATGTCAGATGGATCTTGGCAGAAATCGGATTACTAGAAGAATGTCTATCTGTGTTTCATTGACTATGTAAAGGCATTTGACTGTGTGGATCACAATAAATT
The DNA here is from genome assembly GCF_000299155.1 of Elephantulus edwardii. NCBI lineage: Eukaryota > Metazoa > Chordata > Mammalia > Macroscelidea > Macroscelididae > Elephantulus > Elephantulus edwardii. The sequence goes on along the minus strand of NW_006399820.1, from coordinate 12,538,721 downwards.
GTGGCTAACCTTGAGGAAAATGGGAATCTCAGAACACTAGATCATGCTTATACAAAATCTTTACTTGGACGAAGAAGCAGTCTTGAGGACAGAGCAAGGAAACACTTCATGGTTCAGAATCAGGAAAGGAGTGTGTCAAGGATGCATTCTGTCCCAGTTACATTTCAATCTTTATGCAGAACGGATCATTTGGGAAGCAGAGATTTATGAGAAGTATAGCATCAAGTTTGAAGGAAAACTTATTAACAACCTGCAAGATACAGATGACACAACTTTGCCTTGCTGAAACTGAACAAGACCTGAAGCACTTGCTGCAAAAGGTCAAGGCCTGTAGTCTTCAATATGGATTAAAGCTCAACATCAGGAAGACAAAGATTCACACCACTGGGCTAATTGGCAGCACCATATTAGATGGAGAAGAAATTGAGGTTGTTAGCAATTACAGCTTGCAATCAACACTCTTAATACCAGCAATAAGGAAATCAAAAAAGGAATTGCTTTGGAAAAACTTTCTGTTATGGACCTCTCCAGAGTGCTGAAGAGCAACTATGTCAGTCTAGTTATAAAAGTGAACCTAATCCAGGCCATGGTCTTCTCAATTACTTGTTATGCTTCAGAGAGTTGGACAATGACGAAGGATGAAGAAAAGATGCTTCTGAGTTGTGGTGCTGGAGAAAAGTCTTGAGTGTACCATGGACTGTCAAAAAAAATAAATTGATCTATCTTGGGGAGGGTGAGACCAAGTCTCTCCTTGGAGGCTAGAATCTTGAAGCTCCACCTCACTTACTTTGGGCAATGTGGCCAAGAGAGATCAGTCCTAGGAGAAGAACACCATGCTCAGAAGGCTGGATGGACATCACAGGAGAGGGAGACCCCAGATAAGACGGATTGATACAGTAACTGGGGCAATGGAGGTTGGTGTGTCAGAGTTAGTGAGACTGGCTCAGGACAGGGAAAGGTTCACAGCTGCTGTACATAGGATCACTATGCACCACAGGCAACTCAAACAATAAATAACATTCTGTGACAGGCTTGGAAGCAGAAGTGGCCTCCAGAAACTACGAACTTCGATAAATGTTAAATAAATAAATGTAAATGTTTGACAAATGATAAATTAAATATTTTGATAGATTATAAATGTTGATAATTGTACAGGGGCTTCAGACCTTTTGATTATAGGGTCGCTATGAGTCATGCTCAACTTGAAAACAAATAACAACAATATGTTTGATAATGCCATCTCTATCTTCTTGTTCTATTTTTACATACATTTTTTCCCTCTGGATTTCTGGTTATCTGCTTCTTTATTGAGATACCTAATAACATGATATAAATGATTATAAAAAATACTGAGATTATGGTGGATGTTATCTCCCTTTACAGAGATTCTGTTCTGTGAGTGCATGATTGAAGTTTATACCTAGGACTTGTGGGGATAATTAAACTTTCAACTCAGTTCCCTAACACTTGATATATTCTGATTTGTGTTAGTTCTAAACATAATTCTGTTAAGACATGTGCAAGACCACATTTAGATTTGGAGCATTCTGTCTCCAGATTGGCCAAGTAGGGAATCAGCCCAAAAGAAGACCCCCAAAGAGATAGACTGACATAATGATTACAACAGTGGACGCAAATATGGCAGTGGTTGTGAGAATGGCACAGGATTGGCAATGTTGTATATAGAATTGCTATGACTAGAGCCAATTCCCCAACACCAAAAAACAATTACAAAAATCTCCAGCTCAATTTTTCTCTCAATCTCTAGCCCTTAATGTTTCCTTTTAGTAGTTCTTCTGGTCAGAAGACAGGATGATTTCCATTGAGATTTAGGCATCTGATCCTGTGTCACTCTGCTATTGGGTCCTATTGAGAGCAGTGCCATGCTAGAAAAAGAAGGAGGGGAGGGCAGAGAGGATACACTTATATGCATATTGCCTGCCAAAATGAAACATTTCAGCAGCTCCTGCCTACAAAAATTTCTTTGTCTTCTTTATAGAGCTTATTGTTATGTGCCATTGAGTCACCTACAACTCATAACAATTCTGTGTACAATTCTGCAGCCTGCCCTATTCTGAGCCAGTCTCACTGACTCTGATATACCTACCCCCATTTCTCTGATTACTGTGTCATTCTTCCTCTCCTGTGCTGTCCCTTCACCCTGCTGAGTGTGATGTTTTTCTCCAAGGAATGATTCCTCCTGGCTACATGCCTAAAGTATGAGACAGAGCTTCAAAATCCTAGCCTCCAAGGAGAAATTTTGTTTCGCCCTCTCCAAGAAAGGCCTGTTGGTTCTCTTGACTGTCCATAGTATGTCCATCATTTTTTTCCAGCACTACAACTCAAAGGCATAAATTCTTCTTCTGTATTCCTTAGTCATTGTCCAGTTCTCTGATGCATAGTAAGGAATTGCAAACACCATGGCCTAGATCAGGGGCACCTTAGTCTCTAGAATGACATCACTGCTTCTCAGTACCCTGGAGAGGTACCTGACTGCAGATTTTCCCAGTGCAATTTGCCTTTTGATTTCCTGAATGCTGGTGCCAAGGGTGTTGATTGTGGAGCTTGTTTTGTATGTTATCCAGAATTCATATTTGTAAACAGCAGGAATTATGGGTTATAGAATATGAACACAGCTATAAAAGAACTCAGTTGTGAATTGATTCACTTTTTAATTAAATTCTGACAGGATTTTAGAAAGTGAATACCGTCAGTGCTCATCCTTCACTGTTTACTGTTCTCTTTGCTGTGTTTTTTTGGCATAATCTTGGTGAGTGTTAGTCATTTTCCATAAGGGCTCTTCTGCTACAGGTTCATACCATTATCAAAGCAAGAGTGATTTATTATTTAACCTGGTGAATTTGCTGGTTCATTAAGTATCTTACCCTGTCTACACTGACATCAGGCTCTTGTCCCACTGACTAATTATGTCATTTTTTTGAAATTCTGAGATATGAAGGACTTTTCCCTCTGGAATGTAGGTCAACAGGGCTGCCTTTTATCCAGTGCTCTTTGATGGTCTCAGAGAAAAATAAATTCTGAAAACCTAGAGTTTCCACGGATTCTAAGTTCTTTTGAATCTTTTTAATCCTAACTTGAATTGGATTTCCACTGCAATTAAAAAAAAAATCTAACATACTTTCACCAGGGGGGCGGGAAGGACTCAGAGTAGCTTAATTATATTAAATTTATTCAGTATATTCTAATTCTTTGTATGCTGTCTAAGAGTAGATCTGGTGGTGCTGTAGTTAAGAAGTAGGCTGCCAACTGGAAAGTTGTTGGTTTGAACACACCAGTATCTATGATGGAGAAAGATATGTCAGTTTGCTTTCATGTAAAGATTTTCCGTTTAGGAAACCCTATGAGGTAATTTTACCCTGTCCTAAGAGGTGACCATGAGTCAAAATCAATTTGATGGCAAGATGCTTGATTTTATTTTTTGTGGATTTTCTTAAGTCTATATTTTAAACTCTTGAAAACATTAGAGTTGATGTTTTATAAATATACAGTCAGATTTACCAACACATTTATTCTAAATTATCTCTATAGATCTTTTCACCTGCATTTCACTTCCTTTTGAATTTATTATTATTTTGCATGAAAATTCCCCAAGATACTTCTTCTTGTCCTGTTATGCAAGTATCATTTTTTCTCATTTATGTTTGTCCAGAAATTGTTTTGTCTTCATTTTTTCATGATGATTTATGAGCATTGGAATTTAAGTTACAGTCTATTTTCTTTAGGATTTCATTAGCTTGCTGAGTTACGAGTTTTCAATTTATTATTAATTTTTTAAAAAATTTTACCTTGTATTTCTTATTCTTTTTGTATTTGAGGGTGTTTTTTTTAAACATAAATGAATTGCTTTTATTTCAGTATGCGTCCGCATTTCAGCATTTAGTGGTCCTGAACACAAAGATGGAAAAAATGCAGGAATTTGCCAGGAGGTCAAACTCTCCAATTTCGGGATCTACCGCGCGTGCGCACACACTAAGTGCTTTCTGACGCCCTGCTGAGGGTCTTGAGCAGGTGCACCAAACTGGACTGTGTCCTGGCTTCCAGGTTCCTCTTCTGCTCTAGCTGTCAGACTCCAAGCCAGACCCCATGGATTGCAAGGATGACCGAATGAGAGCCCTGTCTGTTTAAAACTTCTTCCATTTTTAAAAGCAAAAGCAACTACAGGAAAAGAAAACATTCAGAGGGACCCTGTGTGCTTACAAGTGTCTTCAAGTGGCCTTTCTCCAAGCTTAACCACCAAGGATTTTGAGAGCTGGCAGGTCTGAGTAACCCTGATGACCGTTCTTGCCACTATATCAAAACCTGAGCTAAAACAACGCATCAGCTGATGACAGCAGAGCGTGGCAGGGCTGCAGGCCCCGTGTTCGTGTCCCAGGCTGGTGGAGAGGAAATCAGTGTGGTTAGAAAACTAAACGAGGGAGCTCAAAGGCTCTTTCCAACCTTCCCTGATGGCTTCTGGCCAAAGCAAGGAAGTGCCGAGGGAAGTGTGGGGTGTGACGCTGCAGGAAGGGGCTCTGGGAGGAGGAAAGCAGCAGCAGCAGCAGCACCCCTCGATCCCGTGGGAGAAGAGAAAATGTGGGGAAAGCCCAATTTTAGAGGGGTGCAGAGGGGATTAAAATCTATGCTTCTGTCAGGGATGGGTGTATTTGAGGGTTTTTAACCCTACATCATGATAGGTATGTTGGAGTCAATGAAATTGGCTCAGGACAGGGCAGGCTTCTGTTGTAAGTAGGGTTGTTATAAGTCGCAGGTGGCTTGACAGCACATAACAATAACAACAACATCAGGATAAATGGAGAAGAGTTGTTAATGTTTTCATACTGCTTGGAAGTTGATAATGATTTCATTTATCTGAGATGCACAATCAAGATCCTTGATATAAGCAGTCAAGAGATTAGAAGATGTGTTGCATTGGGAACATCTGTTATCAAGGGCATTTGCAAAGTTCTAAGGAGTTTTAAAACTACTATTCACCTAATTCAAATCAAGACATTTTTAAATTACTTGCTATGCACATGAAAGTTAAATGATGAATAAGAATTACAGGAGAATCGATGTCCTTGACTTGTAGTATTGGACAAAACTACTGAGGCAAAGTTTTGTTTCACATACTTTGAATATGTTCTTAGCAGGAACCAGTCACTGTAAAAGACGTAATGTTTGGAAAGATGTAGATTCATTGAAAGTGAAAAAGATCTTCAGTGAGGTGGATGGACACTGACTGAAACAATCAGCTGATGTATATCAGAGTTGGTGAAAATGGCACAGGAAGGGACAAGACTCAGACCTGTTGTTCAGAGTCATTTGATGATACCTACCAACAACAACATAGTTATGTACTTAAGAAAGAGAATATATATTTTGGACATGTTATCAGGAGAGTCCATTCCCTGGAGAAGAATAACATGTTTGGTCAAGTAGAAAGCCAGTGAAAAGAGCAAGATCATCAAATATATCTATTGATTCAGTGGCTGCAAACATAAACTCAAGTACAACAGAAATTACAAGCATGGTGTAGGACTAGGCAGTATTTTCTTCTGTTGTACCTAGGGTTCACACTCTGAGTTGAAAGTGACTAGGTGATACCTAGCAACAACCACAACATAATGCTATACTTGTGGGGTTTTTTTAAACACTTTTAGTTAATTTTTATAGTATTCATATACATTGTTTTCTACTTTCCTTCATTGACATTATGTTTCATATAATCATTCCCATACATTGTGTTTTATCAAATTAATCACCACTGATCTATGCCCATTATAACCCCATTATTTTTTTCAGATCCCCACAGGATCTTTCCCATTTCTTTACCATCTCCATCTCTCCACTAAATTGTGTGACCTTGTGATTTTTCCCCAACCCATCCTCACCTCTATGCTTTCACCTCCTCCCACCTTGGACTCCCATTCATGTTTTATTAGTTAACCTTCCACTTTTACAATACTGGCTTTATGTAGGATTTGTCCTTATGAAACTGAATTAGTTCACTCAGCATAATGATCTTCAGTCTCTCCTAAGTTATGTAGTGATTTTTGAAATTGTTGCTGCTGAGGGCTGCAAAATACCCCAATGAGTTTCTCAATCCATTTTAGTTGTGATTAAACATTTGAAATGTTTCTACATTCTTGCAATTATGAGTAACACTGTTATGAACACTGATGTACAAATATCCATTTATTTCTCAGTTTTCATTTCCTTCAGATATATTCCTAGCAATAGAATAGCTGGGTCATATGGAGTTTCTATGCTCAGTTTTTTGTGGAAATATCAAACTACCTTCCAGAGTGGTTGCACCATTTTAGAATGTCACCAAAATTGTATGAGAGTTCCAATCCCTCTACATCCTCTCCAACATTTACTAGCTTGCTATCCTATTAAACTTTGCCACTTATACTGGAGTGAGGTGGTATCCCATTGTGGTTTTGATTTGCATCTCTTTTGTTGCCAGTGATTTTGAGCATTTCTTCATCTGTCTGTTGGACATCTGAATGTCTTCAACTGTGAAAAGTCTTTTCATATGTTTTTCCCATTTTGTAATTGGGCTATCATTTTTCATCTTGTGAAAGCTCTGCAGTATTCTGTAAACATTTGTTATGAGACCATTGTCTGAGATGGTATTGACAAATGTTTTTTTTCCAAGTTGATAGGGTTTTTTGTTTCTGTTTTTTTTTTATCATATTAGTAAAAGGTTTTAATTGTACACAGATATTTAATCTTTAGAGGCCAATTCATAAATTTTATCCACTCCAAATTGTGGATTTCTGGCTGTATTTGTCAGCTTCTTTATACTATAGGCTAAGCCTTCTGAGGTTGGTCTCATTTTGTCTCTTATAATCTTTGTAGTTTTGAGATTTAACCCCAGAACTCTGTGAGATGTGGATTCTGTTTCAGCTTTCTGCAGATAGCAGACCAGTTTTCCATCATCATTTGTTGATGAGGTTGTTGTTTTCTCATTTGACAAGTTTTGTTTCCTCGTCAAATAACAGTAGACTATAGTTAGATGGGTCAGTTTCAGGGTCCACAGTCTGTCTCATTGGTCTATGTATGTGCCTGTCATCATGGTGTTTTGGTTATTACAGCTGTATAGTAGGTTTTGAGATCAGGGAGTGGTATCCCTCCTACTTCATTCTTGTTTTTCAGAAGTGCTTTACTTATTTGAGCTCTTTCCTGTACAAATAAACTTAATTGCCTTTTAGATATCATTGAAAAATAAATTTGGTATCTGTTTTAGGATTGCATTAAACATATAGATTGCTTTTGGTAGGATTGTTATTTTTACTATACTGAGGCTTCTTATCCATGGACAGGGAACATTATCCCATTTATTTGGGTGTTTTATGGTCTCTCACAGAAATATTATGTAGTTTTGTTATGAATGCCTTTAGTGTCTCTAGTTAGGTTTATTCATAAGTATCTCAGTTTATGGTTGACTATTGTAAATGGTATTACTTTCTTGGTTTTCTTTTCTGTGTTCTTTTTTGTTACTCTAGAGGAATCCTACTGATTTTTGTATATTGATCTTGTATCCTGTTATTCTACTAAATTGATCCACTAACTTTAACAGGTTTTTGTTGAGTCCTTGGGTTTTTCTGTGTATGCTATAATATTATCTGCATATAGCTACTGTCTTATCACCTCTTTGTTGATCTGGATACCTTTTATTTCCTCTTCTTGTCGTATTGCCTGAGCAAGTACTTCCAATTCAATATTGAATAGGAGTGTATGGAATACATCCTTGTATGGACTGTGTTGCAGAGGGAATGCTATTAGTATTTCTCCACTGAGAATAGTGTTAACTCTTGATTTTGCATACATACTTTTCACTATGTTTAGGAAATTCCCTTCTGTTCTTATTTAACTGAGTGTTTAAAGCAGGTTGGATGTTTTCAAATGTCTTTATCAGTTGCTAAGATCATGTGGTTCTTGCCATTTGCTTTGTTAATGTGGTGAATAACACAGATTTTCTTTTTCTTATGTTGAACCAACTTTGCATACTTTTTATGAATTTTATTATTGTATTGTATTGTATTGTATTATGTGCTATTGGATTGTCTCTGTCAGGGTTCTGTTAAGAATTTTTCATCTGTGTTCATAAGAGATAGTGGTCTGTAGTTTCCTCCTTTGGCAATATTGTTGCCTGGTTTTGGTATTAGGTTTATATTTGCTTCATGGAATGACTCTGAAAATGTTTCTTTTTTTTCTATTTTTTTAAAGAATTTAAGTATAATTTATAATAGGTAATCTATACATGCTTGGTAGAGTTCAGCCTTGGAGCCTTCTGCTTTAGGACACTTTTTGTGGGGAAATATTTTTATGCCTGCTCAGTTTCTTCTTTTGTGATGGGTCTGTTTTAGTGTTAAACATTTATCTCTGTCAGTCTGTGTAGGGCATAAGTTTCAAGGAATTTGTCCATTTCCTTTAAGTTTTCAAATTTATCAGAGTATATCTTTTCATAATATTCCAGTATTATAGATTTACTTTCATCTGGTTCTGTTGTGAGTCATTTCTGTCATTCCTTAATTGAGTTATTCTTATCTTCTCTCTCTTTTTTTTTTTTCTGTTTCTTTTGCCAAGGCTAGTGGTTTGTCAATTTTATTGACCAAGATCATGATCTTGTTACTGGTTTTAATTGTTTTTCTGTTTCCTATGTCATTGATTCTTGGAGGAGAAACCGGTCCTTGGAGAAGGACATCATGCTTGGGAGGGTGGAGGGATGGCGCAGGAGGGGAAGCCCTCTATGAGGTGAATTGATTCAGTGACTGGGATAATCGGGATGGGAGTGTCAAAGACAGTGCGATTGGCACAGGACAGAGCACAGTTTAGGGCTGTTGTACATAGGGTCGCTATGAGTCGCAGGCGACTTGACGGCACATAACAACAACAACATGTCATTGATGCAGCCCTTGTTCTTATAATTTCCTTTCTTGTTCAGGCTGGGTTTAGATTGTTATTCTTTTTCTATTTGATGCAAGTGTTGAGTTTTTCTTCCTTTTTTATGTGTTTATCTAACGTTATGAACTGCCCCCTGAGGACTGTCTTAGTGTGTACCAGAGGATTTTATTTTTTATGTTGTATTTTCATTATCACATGTTTTGAGGAGAATTTTAATCTCATTATTTATGTTTTCTATAACCCAAAAATGTCCTAGCAGGACTTCATTTATCTTTTATGCGATTTAGCCTCTTTTTCTTGTTTTGTGATATTGTAGTCTGAGAAGATACTTGGAATTATTTCAATGTTTTTTAATTTGTTGAGGCTTGCTTTGTGTCCTAATATGTGATCAATTCTGGACAACATATCATGTGTGATTAAGAAGAAAGTGAATTGAGTTTTAGTTGGGTGCAGTACACTGAATGAATCCAGAAGGTCGAATTATCTGATTCTATAGTTTATATCTTCTGCATCTTTGTTAATAATCTTTTGAGTTGACCTGTCCTTTGGTGACAGTGGCATTTTAATGTCTCATACCAATACTGTGGTACTGTCTATTTCTTTCTTCCATTCTATTAACCATTGTTTTATGTTTTATTATCTATCATTTGGTGCATAGATGTTGACCAAGGTTATGTCTTCTTGATTTATTGTGACTTTAGTCATTATACAATGTCCTTCCTTATCTTTTATGGTGGTTTTCATCCTGAAGTCTATATTATTAGAGATTAGCATTTCCACTCCTTCCTTTTTGTGAATGCCATTTGTTTGGTATATTTTTTTCCCCAGATTTTGATTTTGACTCTATCTTTCTCTTTGTTTCTTAGATGTGTCTCTATTTTGTAAATAAAATTTTTATTTGATAGTCACTTGCTTACAAAGTTTGTATACTGTGGTGAGATAGTATCTTATCGTTTTTCACACGAGATCTTTCCCATTTCCTTTACACAACCATCCCTTTACCCATCAAATTGTGTGACCCTATGATTACCTCCCTGCCCATCAACACTCCTCTGTTTCTAACCCCTTCCCCCCCTTGGACTCTCATACACATTTTACAAGTTATCTTGCTATTTCTATAGTAATGGTTTTATACAGTATTTGTCCTTATGGGACTGAGTTAGTTACTTGGTAAAATGCTCTCCAACCCCTCACGAGTTGGGTAGTGGTTTTAAAAATCCTTGTTCCTGTGCCCTACATAGTATTCCATCATGTGATTGCACCATAATTTCTCAATCCATTCAATTGTGGTTGGACATTTGGGCTGTTCTCAAGTTTTATGATGGTAAATAACACTGCTATGAACATTGGTGTACAAATTTCCATTTGTGCCTCAGTTCTATTTTTCTCAGTATATAGTCCAAGCAGTGGAATATCTGGGTCATATGGAATTTCTATGTTCAGCTTTTTGAGGAAACATCAAGATGTCTTACAGAGTGGTTATACCTTTATAGATGACTTTGTTTTTCTTGTCCTGCTTTTAGTATTCTATCCTTATCTTTTATTTTGGAGAATTTGTCTTGATGTTTTCCTTTTTGGGGTCTAGTCTATTTGGTATTCATTGAGCTTCTTGAATGTGGATTTCTCTGTTCTTCATTATATCTAGGATATTTTCTTCTATTACCTCTTCAACAGTTTTCTCATTGATTTCTCTATCCTTCTCATATTCTGAAATTCCAATAATATGTATGTTGTTCTTTTAGATACTGTCCCATATAATTCTAATGTTTTCATCATTTTCTTTATGTTTTACCTCTGATTTTTTAGAGTGTTTCCATTGAAGTTCTTGTCTTCCAGTTCATTGATCTTTACTCCATGTCTTCTGTTCTAATTATTTTGTCCCTCTTGTGTGTTGGGCACTTCTTCCATTTTGGTCTTAATATTCTGGATTTTATTTCCATGCATTCTGTATTTCCTAGATTATTTTAACTGTACCCTCTCTGTTTTATGACAATTTTTTTAAGTTCTTGTACCTCTTTATCTATGGTTTAAATTTTTTTTTCTTCCATCTTTTGCATCTTCTTCCATTGTTATTCAAGTTTCTCCTCAATGATAGATTTCTTCTGGCTCCCTGTTTATGGAGTATTTACTTTCTTAAGGCCTTCCATTGTTTCTTCCATCATTTCCATCTTCTTCTGTAACTGCTCAAATAACTCCACATCAATATATTTCTTCTTGTTCTCTGCCTCTAGGGTATCCCCTTTATTTCTGGCTTCCATTGTTTCTTCTTTCATTTGTACATTCTTTCATAGCTTTTCAAATGCCTTCATTTCAATATCTTCTGCCTTCCTGAACCTTGGGTATTCATTAGGTCTGCAATATTCTCTACTTTTTTTTTAAAATAAAAACAATCATCTTAATTTGTTTTTTCACAGTGTTTGAAGCTGCCTGCTGCTTTCTTGATATTATGTGAAGGGGTGTGTTTTGTTTGTTTGTTTGTTTGTTTTTGTAAGTGTTAGTCTATTTGTATTGTATCTGTGTAAGTTGTTGATAGTTCCTATCTTTATGATGTTATTCACTTATTGCCCTCTTGAACGGTTCAGTCTGTGTGGTGGATCACTCTTTCCTAAAGTCCTTCAGGTTCTCTCTGCTCTTCAGTGTAGCTCTGCAGGAATCTCTTATTGTAGTCCCACTCCCAAACTCCATTGTCCTTCTTTGTCTATGAAGTGTTAGAGTGGTGCAAGACCAAGTTCTCCACATAAGCAGTTTTCTATATGGAGGTGGGCGTGGGGTGTTCAAGTCAGCTCTCTTCCTTGCAGTTCAGCATGTCAGTTAAGAAAGTGAGTCTTTGACCTGCTTGCATCTCCCTGTCCCAAACTGTATTGTCCTGTTTGCTCCTTGGGATGGCCCTGTGGCAGCAAGGATCCTCAAATGCAGGGAACTTTTCCCAGGGAATTTTCAGTACCTTCTCTTACCTGCATCTGAAAGGTCTGGCTCTGGGGAACAGTGTCTCACCTGATGGCATCTTCTTTCCTAGAGTCTAATGTCTTCTTCTTTTTTTGTTTTTCACATTATCATAACTAAACTTGTTGATCTTTTTTCTTGCCATGTACAGGTCTTAGCTAGGCCATAAGATCACTTAGTCCAACTTGATAAAGCTGATATTCTTGGAGTACTGATGGAAACACTGGCGGCACATATTCACTCTGTGTTTCCGGATCAGTCCATGCCAATTTGAGCACACACAGCAAGAGCAGGAACCCTGGCTGAATTTTTGCAGGTGACTCCAGTAGAGCTGCTGGTGACCCATCTTTCTTGGAGGGAGGCACCAAGGAGGGAAGGGGGAACCTAATATCTTCTTTTGTCTCTGGAGTGGTGTGAGATCAGGGGCTCCAACTTAAACTATTTCTGTCCAGGGAAGTGTCAAGGCAGCTGTCTTTCTAGAAGCTCATTGTGCCAGCTGAGAAAGTAGGTCTTTCTCTGCCTCAAATTCTATTGTCCTGTTTGGTCCCTGGGATGGCCCTGTGACTGCAGGGATTCCTAAATGGAGGAACTTTTCCCCAGAGAGGTTTCAGTCACTTATTCCATACTGTAGTTTTATGATTTTCTTCATATGGTTTCTGCTCAAGATTTTTAGTGATTTTTAATTTTGTGTTTTGTAGGTCACTTTTCAATGTCTTCTGTTAGTTTTAGGGAGCTCTGGTAACCTACTGGGCAAAAAGATATGCTACCAGTTTAAAGGCAGGTGTTTCGCATCTACCTCCTGCTCTTAGGAATAAAGATGAACATTTTCCTCCCATGTGATTTACTGTCTCTTAAAACTCACTCAAGAGTTATCTCTGTATCAGTTCTGACTCCATGGAAATAAGTTGTTGTTCTTATTTTGTAAGTTGTGAAAAATTTTACCATGAAATATTGCTTTTATCCATTTACTTTTTCAATTCCTTCTTAGACTCTGATTATATAAATTGGACTGTTTCATAATATCTCAACTGCTGCTTATATATGCTGTGTTCTTGTTTTTTTCTATCCCTTCACCCCCATGCTTTAATTATTTTCTGACTTGGCTCCTACCACAATCACTGTTTCTTTATTTTGCATCTTTCCTGTTGTATTGTGTTATGGATTGAATGGAATATCATCAGAATATGTATTAGAATCTTGATCTCAGGTCCAGTGAATGAAATCTTATTTTAAAATGGAGTTTTTATTTTATTAAGCAAATGAGGCTATGGATTAGTTTGAATTCCAAAACTGATCATATTTAAGTTATAAAAAGGACAAAATGGAGATAGACAAAGAGGGAAAGGGCAGGCATTGCATGAGAATTACCATTAAGTCAAGGAATGTCAGACACCAGGGAATTCTAGTGGATGCCAAGATACACATTTTAATCCATAAATTGCACCTGCAAAAGGAATATAGGCAATCACCTCCCATGTGATTTGCTGCCTCTGAAAACTTGTTAAAGTATCAGATATCGGTCAGTTCTAACTCAATGGTACACAACAATAACAACTAAAGAGAAGAATATGAATATAATCAAGTCCCTGATTTAAACTTTAGCTTCCGAAAGGGGAGAAAACATGTCTGTTCTTCAATCACCTTAGCCTTGACTACAAATAAAATTATAGGAAAGGAAAAGCTAGATGGTTGCTAGGGACTTCCATTCAATTTCCAAAGTCTCAGAGAATTTCAGTCTGGTCCTGCAAGTTGATAGCTATTCCACCTTCTGAACAGGAGCTGTGTCTTAGGTCTCCAGTCTTCAAAAGAATAGCAAAAGACTCATAGAACACTCATAGAAGTCAAGATCTACTGTATGCACACTGAAGTCAAGGGGGCCAGCAGGCAGGACTTCTGGGTAAATATTTCCTGGAGAGCAAGACTTAATCTGTCTTCTGTCACATGCAAATATTCATCATAGAACTGTATGGTTAGGGTAGGATGTGTTTCCTTAGGTTGTAAATCCTGACCCAAACGGCCCTGCATGTGGTCTAAAATGGCTTGTCCTCTGCTTGTGAAGTGGAAATAAGCAAGCTGTAGGTTGTGGCTGCAGAGGAAGGAATAACCCCAAAGGCCACCTCCAAAATTACATCTAGAGCCCAAGGAGTGTTCACTTTGCTAAAGTTTCACAAAACCCTGATTTTCACCTAGCAACCTGGTCTTTGGAATTTAACCATGCCCATAACTTTCAAGACTGACAAATGTCTATTTCATTTGTAGTCTGATTCATTCATTTGCCATTGCTTAACAGATTGTGGTTCTCAACAATGCCCATAAAATGTGGTTAGCTTAATCAACTACTATTGGAAACGAGAATCATTTCAAATCACTCCAATGGAAAACAAACCAACAAACTTATGAACAGGCATTTGGCACAGAACTTCAGCGTAATTGAAGTCAAATTTTTAAGGAGAGAGGGAAAGAAAGAGAGAGGAACTGGAATGAGAAGCATATTTGATGAAGGCTTGAAAATCTACATGTCAGCAATAATAAACTTGTTATTTAATAAGGTTAATAATAGATAAAGCCCCCAAAGATGAATTGTTATCACAGTTGACGACCATTTTATTAAAATGTTAATGGCCTGAGGCAAAAGCAAACTGTTCTCTTAATCTGCCAGAAGAACTGCTTTTTCAGGAATTATCATGCCCCACAGCACACGAGATTTTAGCAAGCCATAAATAAGCATATTTGAAATTTGGACTAGACACAGCTCCTGAGATTTTACTGAACTTGACTAAACTGAGTGCATTTCACATGCTTGTTCTTGGTCAAGCTTCTTCATTGCATTAACAAAATATCTGACACCGAATTTTTCTTAAGCAAAGTATTAAAAGTAGTTTCTGCAGACGAATGTGCGTTTTTTATTCAATACTTCAGGGAACAACTAGTATTTTCCCATCTCCTCCTTGTCTCTTACCACTGTGCAGATAAGAAGTCAGCTAAAAGCATTTTCCTAGTGAACATAATAAGAACCTTATTATAATGGTTTTATATAATATTCAACATCATCTTCAAAGACAATAGTGAGACAATCCAAAAATTGTATATCCATGTGATGAATTATATTGTTGTTGTTGTTATGTGCCGTCGAGTCGCCTACAACTCATAGCGACCCTATGTACAACAGCCCTAAACTCCGCTCTGTCCTGTGCCAATCGCACCGTCTCCGACACTCCCATCCCAATTATCCCAGTCACTGAATCAATCCACCTCATAGAGGGCCTTCCTCTCCTGCGCCGTCCCTCTATTTGTCTTATGTGATTGATTGTTTTAAGGAGTGACTGTCTCCTGGTTGTTACTGTACACCGCAGGGATGAGTTTTGTTCCAGACTTTAAAGGTGACTAAACGTCATAGATTCAGGGACTCCGCCAGTCTCTATCAGATCAGCAAGCCTGATCATTTTTGTGTTTTTGAGTTTTTGTTTCATGTTTTCTTTGGTTTTGTTTGTTTTGGTGTTTGTGTGTGTTTGCTTATTTTGTGATTTTTGGTTTTTTTGGTGTTTTTTTTTTTTTGTTTTTTTTTGTTTTGTCAACTCTGCCCAGCACTGGATCTTCCATTATTTTTCAAAAGTGTATTTTTTTAAAATACAAATTTGCATATTTTCTGAATGATCTTATTTCTCTGCTCCTTTTTTTATTTACACCACCATTGCTCTTGGATTCACATTCTCTACGATCCCATTTTTCTCTCTAAAATGCTTAGAAAGTTATTCATCAGATTGTTCTTCAAAGACTTGCTACTTTTAAACAATCTGGAAACTTATGTGTGCCCTCATTGTCCATTTCACATCAAGGCAAAACCTTTAACTTTCAGAATTTGTAAGTCACCCAAAAATTGGTTACAGATTTCTTCATTTTTATCTTTATTTCCAAGAATTCTTTTTAAAAATGGTTCAAATTTGTATCGACTCACAAATCTGCTAAATTTTTATTACGTTCCTTTTAAAAAATAAAAAAAAATACTGTTTTTGTTTGATTGAATTTAAGTAATTTTTAAGGTTTTAAATACATAGAGTCTGTACTTGACTATCTATTTCCCCCCCTCATTGCCTTTATACACAAACAAGACAGCTTGACTGAGTATAGGATATCAAGATCATGTTCTTTTTCCTTTTCTAACTATAAAGAAGGGCTGTCTTTTTGTGACTTGGAATTTCTCTTCCTTATTTCTGCTTCTAAATATGCTTGTTTAATCTCTCTTATGCATCAAAACTCATCTCACTGAAGTTAAGTAAGAACTGACTCGTTGTTGACTGTAAAGTTCATGGTAGGAGTTTGCCCCTCTTTCTTTCTTGGAGCTGCTGTTGATGGCTTTGAACCACCAGAGAGGAGTTCCCTTTGGGTTAGTAGTCCAATACCCCATGGGCTAAGCCACTAGAGTTTATCTATCTATCAAAATAGACGAGTAGTTTAAGAACACTCTATACTAATCCTGTCTCGTTGACATAACAAAGACAAGCATAGAAATTATCCATACTTTGGGGGCACACAGCTTAACTCATAACACTGGCATAAAGTTAATGTCATGAACTTGAATGTGAGATCTTGTTTTGGAATGGAAATATTCCAGGTTCATGTCTTTATCCCAAAGTATCTTTGGGATACATCTGTGTTATTTAAGGATGTTATTAAAATGATGATTCTTTAATTAGCTAGGGATGTGACACAAGATTTTCATTTTCAATCAACTTCTGGGTGATACCAGTGCTTCTAATCCAAATACCATACAGGAAGTACCAAAACTTGTAGTATGCTCTAAGAAATGTGAAATGTAGAATAACTGGAATGGTGAACAACATTTCTGACGGCAACCAAAGAACAATTGCAAAAAACAGAGAAGGGGAATACATAAAATATATTTAGCTATTTTGCTTAACAGAAACTCAAGTGTTTTAATACTTTTTTAAAAGTTATTATGAGCCCAAATCTTGTGTAGCAGAGCTCGTTCTTGTTAGATCCTGATGTGTCAACTAAAACTCAGCAACCCTAGGAAGGAACAACACAATGAATCTTCACAATCTCCTTTCCAATGCTCAAGGCTATTGTTGCAGTCATTACATCAATCCACCTCATTGAGTGGCTTAATTCCTCTAAAAAAATGCTTCTTAGCCACTGTAAAGTCTTGGATTTCTTTTTAAATTCTGTTGCATCAATAAAGATGAGATTACTTCCTATAATTGTCTTAATTTTGTATGATGGTTTGCTAAAATAAAAGTAAAATGGAATACAGTAGCAAAACTAGCGTAAAGACTAAGAACTGAGGAATGATTATAGCAGAAAATATAGAAGAAAAGAATGTATTCCCGAAAAGAAGTTTTTCATCTTGAACTTCTTATAAGTTGCTGTTACATATTGCCCTCAGATAGCTTTTATGGAGGGAAAGCAGTATTTTTATAGACAGCCACCCAAGGATCACCCTGACCCCTATTCCTTACAGCTGAACAAACTGCAAGGCAGGCAGTCTTTGGTGTTCTGCCGGTGGGAGCACTGAGATAAGAATTCCCACTATGCACATCATGTTATCCTTTTGCCACTATCTACTGATTAAACCTCAAAGGCCCTTTCAAACTGTCAGAGAGAGCACACAAAAGGCATTCCACGTGAATATGTGTGGCAGGGAAGGACAGGGAGTTCTTGAATTCGATGTCTTCTGAGTGCCTGACTTTCATCCTTAAAGCACTTGTGTCTCAGCTTTTGGACTCAGTGCAGGATCGTGCTGCTAGGAAAGCCTTTGGTAATAAAGGGAACACCAGGTGCGTGCTTGTAACTAGAACTCAGGGGAAATTATTAAACTCAGCATAGAAAGCCATTGAGGGTCAAGTCCAAGGCTAAGTAGACTACAGCTTTGTGTTGATTAGCAAACAAACAACTTAAACCTATTGGGTCACAGGTGGCAGGAAGCTTATATTATCAGCAAAGGGAGCATGCTCCACCTATCACATGGGAAGTGCTCGCAACTGGAAGAAGTAACAAATTGCTTGGATAGCTCACTGATTTAATAAGGGTTGGAAAAGGAGGAGGTTAGAAATAAAGAAATTTTTTTAAAAACCCAGACTCAAACTTGGATGTGAACACAATATAATTAGAAAGGAGCCTGATGGTTCTGTGAATAAAAGCACTCTGCTGTTCACCAGAAAGTCAACAGTTTGATTCCACAAAAGTTGGGAAAGTCCCCTCCTATTAAGATTTACAGCTTTACAAGCCTAAGGGAGTGTCATGATGAGTCAGAATCAACTCAATAGCAGGATGTTTGGACTTTGGACTATAATTAGAAATGCGGATCACTTCATATCGTAATACAGATTTAGAGTGAAGCAGAGAAATGGACAGAGGGTTTCTTGCTTCCCGGAGGGAGAAGTCTGTTAGGATGTGTGGCTGAGGGCATCTTTATCTAAATACAGGTTTTTTTTTATTTTTGAGGAATCTTTGCTTGAAGAATGCTGATTAGCCAGGTCTCAGCCCTGCGGGGAGTGCAGGAGAGAGACAGTTAGTAGTTGGCGTGCACTCTGATGTTCTCTCGCTAACAAGACCCTGGTGGCTCTGGCCTTGGGGACTCCACTTGCCATGAAGCAGAGACATACCTGTTTGGTTCTTCCTTACCCAGGGGTTTTGAAAGTGATATGAGGCCATGTTATTTTTCTCTTGGTAGGGGAATGGGGAGGGAGTTTCCTTGTCGAATTTATTTTAAAAAATGCTAAACTTACACTGCTTATGACAATACCACCAGATGGAGACATGTGAGAATGGAGATCTGATATTTTCCACCTTATTCCTCACTGAAAGGTGAAGCGAGGGAACACTGGTGGCATTGTCTTCAGGGACTTGTGCTAATCCACAGGCCATATTTTCTGGTGGTTTGAATCCACCAGCTGCTCTGTGGGAGAAAGATAGGCAATCTCCTCCCATGCAATTTACTGCCTTTGAAAACCCACTGGAGGGTCAGTTCTTAGTCGGTTCAAATACATAACAATAACACATTACTGGAAAAAGAAAGGGACGTCAACTCATGCATATTTATCTCCTTTTAATTCATTCATGCTTATTCTTTATGAATAGTATTTGGAGAACACTATAAATTCCAAGTATAACCCAGACTTAAGGTTATTTTTTTTTTTACAGTGAGATAAAACAGATATTTTTAAATTAAAGATTCTGAGAGGTGAAAGAATCTCTGCAGCTTTTTCGATCTGTTGAGTAAGGGCTCATTTTATGTACTTATGTATAGGCTTAATGAGGAAGCAGAACTATGTAAAGGGGGGGGGAATCCTAAAATCCCACAGATGTGTGTCCAAACCTCAGATTTCCCATTTAATTGTCTGTAAGGTGCTAGAAAAGCCACTTAATTTTTCTAGGCCATTGCTTCCTTAGCTAGAAAAATTGGAAATAAAAAAAAATGCCTGCTTTCTTAAATTACTTTAAAGGCTAAAATGTATACAGAACACATGATGTATGACTGGCACGTAATAGCTATTCAATTAAATGCAACTCTTACTATAAAGTGTTACATAAAATTAAATTTGAAAAAAATGGGATTAAATTTTAAAAAATAATTATATTAATTCCAGTTACATTAATAAAAGAGAGCTGCCTCTTTTAAACATGGCCTAGGAGCTCTGGTGGCCTAATGGTAAGATGCTGTGCTGCAATCCTGAAAGGTGTGCAATGTGAATCCACCATCTGTTTTTCCATGGGAGAAGGGAGAACAATCTCCTAGGAACTTTACTGCCTCTGAAAACTCATCTGAGATGGGTTGTGGGTAGGTTCTGACTCGACAGCCCACAACAACAACAATAGTGATAAGGAGTTGTGCTGCCAACTTACAGACCTATGATATGAATTTACAAGCTGCTCTATGGGAGAAAGATGGGGAATCTCCTCCTAAGGAATTTACAACCTGTCAAAACCCACTGGAAGGTCAGCTATGAGTTGAAGGCACATAGGAGCAACAACAACATATACTGGAGAAAAAACTTACAACACCAAACCACTGAGTAGATTCTTTCTCACAATGACTATAGGAACGAATAAAACTGCCCCCAAAAGTTTCCTAGGCTTTATGGAAAGAAATCATCGTATCTTTTTCCTACAGAGTGGCTGATGAATTACCTTTGTGTTCGTAGCCAAGCATTTTAACCCTGTATTACAAGCTCTTTTTCCACAGTATAGCAGCTACTCCTAGGAGCTTTTAGGGCAATGGTTTCAAAATCATTATGGGAGTTCACTGTATTCCTACTTGGAAATCTTATTGAAAATGAAGCCTTTCAAGACTTGTTTCACCTCAGATCTAATAAACAAAATTTTATGGAGGTGAAGTTTAACTATGATTGCTTTATCAAGCTCTATTCTTTGTGGAGTATTTAAGGAGAAGCTTCACTTCCTGAATTCTAAATCAACTGAGAAATAAGAAAAATGAGTCATCTTATTCCTTGTATAATGCATTCGTTTTTAAGACAAAGGTGGAAGAGGTCATTTTTAGATGTGAGTAGGTATGAGTTTTGGCACTGAATTCTCGAATAAAAAAAAGTATTTCCCCAGCCACAAGTAATGCCTAAGCCAAGATGAAGACAGGAGAAAAGAACATAAGTGTCTAAAGCACCCCTCAATCCCATGAGGAGGTATTATCATAATAGAAGCTAAGGGAGGTTTTCAAATAAATTTTTTTTAAATTTTTTATTTTAATGAATGTTTACAAATGTTAAATTTTCATTCATTCATTGTTGCACATTTTACCCCCTCCACTAGTTCACTTAAAAAAAAATAATAGTCATTCATTGTTGCATAGCTACCTCCCCTGCCCCTGCACCCCACCTATCCAGTCCTGTTTGCAGTCCTCTTATTCTGGGCTGTTGTCCTATATATAATGTCTAATCATATATTCATTTTTAATGTTACTTTCTTTCATCTGTTGCAGTACAAGTTACCTTGATATATTTCTCCATTCAAAATCACAAGTCAAGTCCCAAGCCCAAAACAAACCCGTTTCCATTAAGTAGATGCAACTCGTGGTAAGAATTCTTTAGATTTTTAAGGCTGTAAACCTTAAGCAGAGAAGTCTGTCTCCTCTTTCTTTCAAACAGCAGCTGACAGGCTCTAGCTTCCAACCTTTCAGTTTGCAGCTTAATGCACACTCATTATGCCACCAGGCACTCTTGTATGAGAAAGAAGTCATCACGAGTCAGGCTCATGTGACATCTTTCTATGTTTAAAATCAACAACCTATTAAGCCACTTGACAGAAGCTGAGCAGAGGGAAGGGAGAATGTGAATTACAGACTAATTTATATACTTTCACATTAGAAGAAATTTACTAGCACTATCACCTCCAATCCCCACACAAAAACATTCTTATAGGCTCAGCCATATATTTTAAGAGTCACTGTTTTCAGAAGTCTATATTTACATTCAGCCACTCTACCTAAATTGCCTTAGGCCTTAATGCTACATAAACTAAATGATAGGAATGCCTGACATGTTTACAGAGGATGAGTGTGTAAAGGAGGAGCTCAAGCAATACAGGTGCTGTGGTGCAGAACTGCTGTGCATGGGCTCCAACCTTTTCTCTAAATGATGAGAGACAGTGGGGAAGGAAGGCTTGACATGTACTTACCATTTGACCTATTTTATTTTTTTTAAAATCTTGGTTTGCTTACAAAGTTCGTATACATTGTTTTTCACGCTATCCCTCATTCAGCTGAGACTCAAATGGAAAGTTGTACACCAATGTTCATCACAGGGTTATTCACCATCACAAGGACATGGAAACATCCCAAATGTGTGATCACAACTGAATGGACTGAGAAATGTGGTACATTTACACAATGGAATACTACTTGGCACTCAGGAGCAATGATTTGGAAAAAATATTATATAACTTGGGAGGGCCTGGACAGCATTATTTTTGGTGAACTAACTTAGTCTCGTAAGGACAAATACTGAATACATCCATTTGACTTTTTTTTTTAATTTGAAAATTGAAAACTTAAAGGATAAGGAAAGTAGAAATAAAAATTTTTAAATATCAATATATTCCAGTAGAAAAGAGAGGGGAAACGATGGGCAAGGTCCAATGATGATTAATTTTATTAAACATAATGCATGAGAATGATTATATGAAACACAATGTGAATGAAGAATAGTGTGAAACATAATGTATACAAATCTTATAAGCAAACAAATGTTAAAAATATCAATGTTCATTAAAAGAAATATTGTTGTTGTTATGTGCTGTCAAGTCACCTGCAACTCATAGCAACCCTATGTACAACCACCCTAAACCCTGCTCTGTCCCTTGCCAATCTCATTGTCTCCAACACTCCTATACCCATTACCCCAGTGACAGAATCAATCCATCTCATCGAGGTTTTTCCTCTCCTGCACTGTCTCTGCATCCTCCCAAACATGACGTCCCCCTCCAAGGACTGGTCCCTCCATGCAACATGCCCAAAGCATGTAAGATCGAGCTTCAGGATCCTTGCCTCCAAGAAGCAGCCTGGCTTCACCCTCTCCAAGATGAACTTGTTTGTTCTAGCAGTCCATAGTAAATTCAGTATTCTTCTCCAGCACCAAAGCTCAAAGGCATCAACTCTCCTTCTGTCATCCCTAGTCATTGTCTAGCTCTCTGATGCATAGCAACTAATTGCAAAGACCGTGAGAAGAAACAATTACTGCTTAAGAACACAAATGACATGGGAGGGAAGGGGATATCCAGATTATCTTTCATCCTCAGTCATTTAAGAGTAATGGTGTCCATGATCTATTGTAATTTCTTGTTGAATTGTGTCCCTAAAAAAAGTGAGCTGTAAATCTTAAGCTTTCTATTTGTGGTTGTAATCTCGTTTAGGAATGGGTTTCTTTGTTGTGTTAATAGATTCTGTCAGTTGTAGGGTGTGTTGTAAACCAATCACCCTTGAGATATAAAAAGGGAAGATTGAACCTGGCGAAACAAGCAGAAATGAGAGAAAACAGGTGCTACCCTACATGAAGATTATGAGGGAAGTAAGGAACAAGGACTTTCCCTTAGAGTTACCAAAAGAGAAAGCCTTTCCCTAGAGCCAGTTCGCTAAACTAACCTAGCCTCTTAAACTGTGAGAAAACAAATTTATGTTCATTACAGTCACCCACTTGTGATATTTCTGTCGTAGCAGCACTCTATAACTAAGACATCCTCATATATGAAATTTTTCTTTTTTAGGATGTTTGCAATAAAGACTATGTTACAACAACTATTATTACTACTAAAACCATTACTGCTACTGTGATGACTTTTAGCATAACACAGTAAAACAGATGATCTTCTGTTTGACAGACAAAACCGATAGAAGGGAGAATAGAGTATATATATAAAGCCTGGAAAAGGCAATGAAGCCAGAGACCTACATGGCCTCTACTTTAAACACAATCTCTTCTGTTAGGAGTATTCTTATTACAGTACAGAGGCATGTGTTACATAAGACAGAGTTTTCCTAGGTACATGATTGCAGAAGTTACAAGCAATATTTTAATAAAAGGCTACTCTGAAGTATTTAAGAAATTATTCTAAAATTTAAAATGTTGTTGTTGTGTACCATGGAGACAGAACCAACTCATAGCTGATCCTCCAGAGAGTTTTCAGAGCCAGTAAATTGCACGGGAGTTGATTGCCCATCTTTTTTCTCACAGAGCAGCTGGCATATTCAAAACATGTGTCTTTAGTTGGAAGTACAACTCCTTACTACTGTAAGGCCACCAGAAAATCTGTAGAAAACTGAAGGAAGGATATAGAGCCAGTTTACAGAAAAAGGCATCTGAATGGCTGAGCATTATATAGAGAGATGTTCAATCTCATCAATAGAGAAATAAATGAAAAGAAAAATACCAGTTTATAGACATGCAGTTGGCAAAACAAAGTCTGACTATACCAAGTGCTGAAAAACATGTTTTTATGTGTTGTTAATTTTGAATCAACTGATAGCTGACTGCATAGGTTTTCAGGAGTTATAAATTTAATAGAAGGAGATTGCTCATTTTTCTCCCTTGGAGTTGGTAGTGGATTTGAATGGCCTGCCTGAGGGTTGACAGTGCAATTTTTTACACAGGGTTACTAGAATTTCCTGGAAAGTTAATGGGCAAACCTGTATCTTCAATCTCCATTAATTTCCCAAGGATTGGTGCAGGCCCTTTGTAGAGCAGATGAATAATGAAGTTATGGTAAAAAGACCATGATATTGTTGCCGTTGGTGTTATGTACTGGCTAGTCAGAACAGACTCCTAACTGATCCTTTAGTGAGTTTTAACGGCAGTAAATTGTATGGGAATCAGTTGCCCATTTTTCTTCTGTAGAGCTGCTGGTGAATCCAAACTGCTTGTCTTTGGCAGGGCAACTCCTTACCACTAAGCCACCAGAGCTCCATGGAAATATACAAATCAATTATTCTTACTATATTTTTCTTTTAGGGAAATATATACATCTTTATGTATATATAAAGGTGTTTGTTGAAGTATTCCGGATTGTAGCAGAGTTGGAGACAATCTAGATCTAGTCATCTAGCGTTGATATTACAAATATCACAAGTAGGGGACTTTGAAGAACAGACATTTTCTCAAATACCAAACTGAATCTGTTGCCTTTGAGTCAATTATGACTCATAGTAACCCTATAGGTTAAAGTAAAGCTGCTCTAAGGTTTTCCAAGACTGTAAATATATGAAAACAGATGGCCATATCTTTATTCTGTGAGTGGCTGGTGGGTTTAAACTGCTCACTTCTAAGTGCTAAATACTGTATCATTAGGGCTCCTCTTTTTTTTTTTTTTTAATTTCAGTAGGATAGAAGTCTGAATTTAACACTTGCCTTTAGGAGGAAGTTCTTCTGCTCTGTTTTAGCTTCTAGTGTATAAATATTTGCTACTGAAAGGCATCAATTCTCCTTCTATCCTTCCTAGTCATTGTCCAGCTCTCTGATGCATAGCAAGTCATTGCAAAGACCATGACCTGTATCAGGCACACCTTAGTCTTCACAGTGTTCTTCAGTACTTTGGAGAGGTCCTTAACAGCAGACTTTCCCATTGCAACACGTGTTTGGTTTTTTTTTTTTAATTTCCTGGCTGCTGGTGCCAAGCAAACTAAAGCTGTGAACAATCTCAAATCTCTTCACCATCCATCCTGATGCCACCAATTGGCCCACTGGTGAGAATCTTTGTCTTCTTGAAATTCAGCCTCAATCCATATTTAAGGCTGCAGTCTTTGACCCTCTGATTTTATTTCTAGGTCCTTGATCCACTTTGAGTTGGATTTTTTTGTATGGTGTGAGGTGGGGATGTTGCTTGAGTTTTCTACAGATAATTTTCTGGTTTTGCCAAGACCATTTGTTAAAAAGGCTGACATTTCCCTACTTAATTGATTTCATCTCCTAGTCAAAAATCAGTTGACCATAGGTAGGTGGGCTGATTTCTGAGTTCTTAATTCTATTCCACTGATCTGTGTGTCTGTCATTGTACCAGTACCATGCCATTTTGACCACCACGGCAGTGGAGTAGGATTTAAAATCAGGGAGTGAGCACCTCCTACCTTGTTTCTCCCTTTAAGAAGTGCTTGGCTTATTTGGGGCCTCTTCCTATTCCAAATAAAATTGGAGATTACCTTTTCCATCTTGTTGAAGAATGGAATTGGTATATTTATTGGTATTGCTTTGAACATGTAAATTGCCTTTGGTAGTATTGTCATTTTCTCAATATTGAGTCTTCCTATCGATGAGCAAGGTATATTCCATTTCTCCAGGTCTCTCTTTGTTTCTTGTAGTAATGTATTGTAGTTTTCTTTGAATAGGTCCTTTGTGTTTCTAATTAGACTTACTCCCAAGTATTTACTCTTGTGTTTAGCTATTTTCAAGGGTATTGTGAGGTGGCCTGTTTCTTTTGTGATGTTGCTGTGTTAGAGTTTTTCATGACTGAGGTGATGATAGGTTCTTAAATTGAAGTCACTGAGCAGATGTTGTTAGTGCATAGAGGTGGGCGGATGGTAGAGGTGGGCAGATGGTAGAGGTGTGTGGATGGTAGAGGTGTGTGGATGGTAGAGATGGGTGGATGGTGGAGGTGGGCAGAGGCATAGAGGTGGGCGGAACATAGAAGCAGTCAGTGGCTGAGTTGTGTAGAGGTGGGCACCAGGCAACTTGCATCGAAGCAGGTGCGCAGAGCCCAGTGTGTAGAGGTAGGTGTGGGACACTGTGCCTAGGGGAAGGCACCGGGTGTGGTGCCTAAAGGCAGGGCAGAGCCACAGTATGCACAATTTCTCCCTGATTGAGCATGTGGGGGACCACACTCAAATTCCAGCTTTCAAGCTTATCTCTAGGCTGCAGGCACTAGGGTTTTATATTACTTTCCCCCCCCCCCTTTTTAAAAAAATTAATTTTGATGAACGTTTACAGAGATTTTGGATTTCTTTACATTCATTGTTGCATTTTTCTCCCTGCCCACCCCTTCCCCCAGTTTGTTCTTCTCTTTGAAAAGTAAAAGGAAAATTATTTCATTGGTATAGAATGCTCCCCCACCTTCCACCTTGAGTACACTCCATTATGCAATCTTCGTTCTGGACTGTTGTCATAGCCATAAGACCCAATCATATATCGCTTTCAAACAGTTCTCTCCCTCATCTGTTTCAATGCAGTATACATAATTTATCAAATGTTTCTCAGTCTCACCCCAACCCTGATGTCAGTCCTGTTCTACAGCACTGCTTTGTTCACATAGCAAAGAGTTGGAAACAACCTAAGTGCTTATCAACAAACAAATGGATAGAGAAACTTTGGTATATTCACACAATGGAATACTACACTGCATTGAAAAACAAGGAACTCATTAAATAATATTCAAAATGGGTGACCTTGGAAGACATTATGCTGAGTGAAATGTCTCAGTCACAAAAGGATTTTGTATTACTTTTATCTTGAAGCCAGAAATTCTTGAGACAGAAGCTAAATAGTGCTTGTACAGTTCGGGTGTCTAAGTGCAGCAACTACACTATATTTTCTCCTCTGGTTTCTTATTCCACAATTGGAGATGAAGTTTAAAAATAATTTTATAATGTAATACAGAGGTTTCATAAAACGTCTTCTGGGGCAGAAGAAGTTCCAGTGTTATGATGTGAGAGAAATAAACGGGAGAGGAAAGCAAGAATCGGAAAGACCAAAACCTTCTTTTAAAACCATCCAGAATTAATATAAGCCATTGTTTTAGGAAATGAAGATATGTGGCTTAATTGTGGCATGGGTTTTTGTTTGTTTGTTTGTTTTGTTTTGTTTTTTGTCTTGAGTACTTACTCTGAGTAAAGAATATGAGACAAGAAGAGTTTTGAATTAGGTATGTTAGTAGGCAAGTTACATGATATTTTGTGAGGAAGAGTGAAGTTGATGATGGTCTTTCTGAGATTACATATTCACCCTTAGGATAACCTGCAGGTGGGCAGGAGCTCATCTCTAGTGAGGACCAATGCCACTATGCTTTTTCCAACATTTAGCTTACTTCCAAATATGACATGTCTCAAGTTAAGCTGTCAATTTTTCAGGAGAAGAAAGATGTTACACATGTGAGCTTCTCATGATTTTGCGTCATTTATTTGTAATTTTTTTAGGCTCTCAACAGTAAGGTAACACTAGATAAAACACTAATCCAAGTAAAACTTGTCTATTACACTTAAGCCATGATTGACTGTCATAGGCAAAATCCACTTATTGTTCTTATAGAAGTTTCTGCTGTTATTCTTAGGTGTTAAGGAGTCATGGTGACTGAATATTATGGGGCAGAATTATCTGATAGGATTTTCTTTATTTAACTCTTTCCAATTACCTCCTATGCATCTGAGAGCTGGACAATGAATAAGTAACAAGAAAGAGAATTAATGTCTTTGAGTTGCAGTGTTGAAGAAGAGTACTGAATATCATATGGACTGCCAAAGAACAAAGATGTGTCTTAGAAAAAGTGAAACCAGTGTTCTCCTTAGATGCAAGCATGGTGAGACTTTATCTCATATACTTTGGGCATGTTGCTAGGAGAGGATATTCCTTGGAAAAGGATATGGTACTTGGAAAGGAATATGATACTTGGAAAGGTAAAATATCAGAGAAATAGAAGAAGACAATGAGATGGATTGACACAGTAACTGCAGCAGTGGTCTCAAGTGTATCAGAGATAATGAGGATGGCAGAGGATAGGACAGGGTTCAGGTCTGTTGTTCTTAGATTTGCCATGAATCATACTGGACTTGACTGCACTGAACAAAAAACCCCCAGCTCTTCATATAAGTAGATTTCCATGCCTTTCTCCATTAGAGAACTTGGGTAGGTTCAAATCACCAATATTTTTGTTGGCAGTCAAGTTCTATCTGTTACACCAACAAGTTTTCTATTAAAAAACAACTTCACATGCACTGCCATCAAGTTAGAAATGATTCCTGGCTGATACTACAATGCATCTTCATGACCTTAAATCACATAGGAGAAGATTATTCATCCTTCTCTGCAGGGGAATTCACTGGTTAATTTCTGAGAACTGCTTGAGAAGCACAATCTTTTGGTAAGCAGTTCTACTCCCTACGGAATATATCACCAGGTCTTCAGTCAGTTGTTGATGACTTCACTCTGCAGGTTGTGAAAGAACTGCCCTATTATAGATCTATTAATAATCTCTGTTATGCAGATGACACAACCCTGCTTGCTGAAAC
>NW_006399820.1:12496785-12509438 GCF_000299155.1 Elephantulus edwardii | reverse complement strand
CTATGAGTCGGAAACGACTCGACGGCACATAACAACAACAACAACAACCCCGTAAACCTACTTCCATTAAGTCAATTTCAACTCATAGCCACCCTCCATGGGCTTCCAGGAATGCAAATCTTTATAAAAGGATATTGTACATCTTTCTTCCACGAACCATCTGGTGAATTCAAACTGCTGGCCTTGAGCAAATAGAATAACACGTTACATACACCATTAAGGCTCCTAATCTTACCATCCAGCCCAAGTTTGAGAGCTCTTAGAAGCATAGTCCTTAGCAAGTTGTGCAGCTAACCATAAAGCCCTGTGTCTCTGGTGATTCAAATCTATGAGCAGCTCCATAGGATAAAGATGGACTGTTTCCTCCTGTTGTGATTTACAGCATCAGAACTCTGATGAAGGATCACTGTCAACTGGAACTTATTGTATGGAAATGACTGACTATAGGGCAAGTTTATCTCCTTAATGTTCTGATGTTGGATTCTTTTAGAACTTGATCAAACTTTTAGATGTGAATGTTGAATTTTGTCAACTTTAAACTGTTGTGGTATCCTTTCAGCTTTTCCCTCTAGTGTTGTAGTGAACTGGGAAATCTTATTTAGCCTTTATTAAATAGTAAATAGCTAATTACTCAAAGTAGCTATTTACATACTGAATTTTTTTCTTGGCATCTTTAATGTCTGATTAACATTTTTTTCCCTATGGCTAGAAGATACTTACACAGTATAAAACATTCCCTTACTTAATCTCAAGTGGAATATATGATAAATGTGATCATTTTAATTTGTATCATTTATTAGCAAGAGAAGAATATCATACAGGTGGGATTTTTCCTCATTCTCCAATTAGCAGGTGGCTTAGAGGACAAGAGGGAAAACTCTTACATGGAGGGGATTATAGAAGTCACAGAAGTAGAAGCCCTGCTGTGGGAAAAATAGAAGAAATGGCATTGCTGTGCCTGCTTTTGGAGACGAGGGACAGAGCTCAAAGCAGTAATGATAATTCTATGCAGATATCCTAAAGGAATACTCAAAATAGAGATTATTTCTAATACTTACTATGAAAAATTCACACAGCCCTTTTCTTTTCTTCCTTAGTTTTACAAGATGAATCCCTGGGAGATGCAAATGGATAAATGGTTATATATTAGCTAAAATTCTAGTAGGTTGAACTCAGATCAGTAGATAGGCATGCTGATTTGTTTCTGAAAAGCCACAGCCTTGTAAAATCTGTGAAGCAGTCCTGCTCTGTATACATGGTGTTGCCAAAGAGTTATGATTCACTAACAACATCAATCCCAGAAGCCCTGCTGTGGTAAAAATAGAAGAAATAGCATTGCAATGCACAAGGAACCAAAGAAAGTTAGTGCTAACGAACAAAAGAGTCAAAGCTAAGTCATGCAAGAATTACAGAAAGTAGACTAAATTATATTGAACAAATGAAGAAACTGAGGCCTAAAGAGATCTTGTCTCAATATAATTTGTTAGAAACTTAAATAGAAATCTCAGGCCTGTTGACTTCTGGTCCATCAACTATTTAAAAATCCCATGAGGCAGTCTTTCTTGCCTCAATCTTGCTTTTCTCCCTTGGTCTCCAAACAGCCAGCAGCAGAGTGTTTTACTGCATTGCAATGATACCAGGGAAATGTCCAAGTCACACTCTAGAAAGATCATCACTGCAAGTCTTTGTACATAAGGAATATAAGATGATAATATACTCTTAAATGAGTTCCAGTGATTTCAGAATTCAGAAATACCTTTGCAGAAAAGCAGAGTCAACCATGGAAAGTTAGAGGTGTTCATTTATTAGAGAACAACAAGTTGTTGTTGTTGTTGTTTATCATAGGGTCAGAACTAACTCATATTTGACCCTCCAGTGAATTTTCACAGGCAGTAAATAATCTTGATGACTTTTTGAGCTTCCATTATTCTTCACTTCTTAATGAATAGTTTTATGTTCAAAGGATTTGTGTTTGAGTTAGCTCAGATTGTTAACTGAAAAGTTAGTGGTTCAAATACATCATCCATTCTTCAAGAGAAAAATATATCAATCTCCTTTCACAAAGA
Source organism: Elephantulus edwardii (assembly GCF_000299155.1). NCBI lineage: Eukaryota > Metazoa > Chordata > Mammalia > Macroscelidea > Macroscelididae > Elephantulus > Elephantulus edwardii. The sequence continues at coordinate 12,507,372 of NW_006399820.1, read as the reverse complement.
TTGATGGCTATGAAAATACAATGGTACAGTTCCACTATGTTCAATAGAGTTACTGAGTCAGAATCAGCTCACTGAGCTTAACTGAGAGTTTATATTAAGTGTTACCTAAACTCTCATCAAGAGGGGTCAGTTTAGCATGTAGTCAGGAAAAGAAAGTCCATGGAAAATAATATGCTGGGAAGAGTAGAGAGGATCAATGAAAGAAAGGAAGACCCTCCATGAAATAGATTAATGCAGTTACTGCAACAATGTACTTATGCATGGAAGAGATGAGGAGGATGACATAGGATAAGGCTACTTGTTAATCTGTTTGTTCATAAGGTGGTTATAAGATGTAGTTGACTTGATGGCACCTAACAACAACAATCAAAATTAGCAATAGATTGTTATTTATATTCATTTTGGAAACCAAAGTTATTGCAAACCAAATCTTGTTCTTTATAGCAAGTAAGAATTCAATAAAAACTCTTGAATGAATGAATGAATAGCTAAAGTAGAATGCCATCATTGATGATATTTTCTGTTGCCTAATCAAGCATGACTCATAGCAACCCTGTGAACAACAGATCTGAACCCTTTGCTATCCTTTGCCACTCTCATCATCTCTGATACACTTGAGCCCTTTGCTGCGGTTACTGTGTCAATCCCTTTCATGGAAGGTCTTCCTCTTTTTCACTTACCTTTCCAAGTATGATGTCCTTTAACAAGGAATAGCCTATCTTAGCAATATGCCCAAAGTTTATGAAATGAAGCTTAACCCTCCTTGATTCTAAGGAACCCTCCAGCTTCATCTGTTGGCAATCCATGGGATATTCAGCACACTTCTTCAACACTGTAACTTAAAGGCATCAATTCTTTTCCTCAGTCCTTGTTCATTGCCCAATTCTCAGGTGTATAGCAAGTGATTTAAAAGACTAGTGCCTGAATCAGGCCATGGACCCTTGCTGCATTTCATGACTATGGAAGTTGTACAGCCTCCTAAAGGGCAAAAGAGGGAGCTGAAACCCAACTTGCACTTTGACTGCTGGTTCAGCTCAAGAATAGGTCCAATTTTCTAATTGATTGGCCTTCAGTGGATGTCTTCATCTAATTTAGATGAAGAAATGTACACTCCTCATTGCCTGGAGAATATATCTGAAAATGACGATGAAAGTCTCCAGACTGACTGTGGAGTTCACCCCATGTAGCTTTTCAAGTGCTGCCATTGCATTGGTAACTCCTGTTGTTGTTGTTTTGTGCCATTGAGTTGTTTGTGATTCATAGTGACTCTATATACAATAGCCCTGAAACCTGCTCTATCCTGTGCCAACTTTACTGTCTCTGAAACACCTACCTTCATTAGGTGATTCGCTGTATCAATCCATCTCATCGATGGGCTTTCTCTTTTTCTTTGTCCCTCCACCCTTCCAAGCATGATGTCCCTCTCTAAGAACCTCCTTGCAACATGCCAAAAGAAAGTTAGATGAAGCTTCAGAATCCTTGCCACTAAGGAGCAGCTTGGCTTCACCCTCTTTAGGTCTAACCTGTTTGTGCTCCTGGAAGTACATGGTATATTCAACACTCTTCTCAAGTACCACTCAAAGGCATCGATTCTCTTTCTATCATCCCTAGTCATTGTCCAGCTCTTTGATGCATAGCATGCAATTGTGAAGACTATGGCCTGGATCAGGTGCTGTTTCTTTAGTACTCTGGAGAGGTCCCTGACAGCCTACTTTCCCAATGTAATTCATTTCTTTATTTCCTGGCTGCTGGCACCAAGAATGTTGGTTGTAGAAACAAGCAAACTAAAGCTGATAACAATCTCAGTCTCTCAAAGGGAAATTATGAAATTTATTCGGAGAGGCAAGAGACCCTGAATAAGCAAAACACTTCTGAGAAGCAAAAATTAGGTTGAAGGTATAGCACTCCCTGACCTCAAAACCTACTACACAGCAGTAGTGACCAAAAAAGCATGGTACTATTAAAATGACATACACATAGACCAATGCAATAGAATTCAGAACCCATAAATAGATCCAGCTATCTATGGTCAACTGATAATTGACAAGAAAATTAAAGCAATTAAATGGGGAAATGATACTCTCTTCAATAAATAGTGCTGGCAAAGCTGGGCTTCTACCTGCAGAAAGCTAAAACAGAATCCACATCTCACACCAAACAAAAAAATCAACTCAAGGTTTATCAGAGAACTTGGAGTAAAGTCCAAAATTGCAACGTTCATAAGACATAGACTGGGCTCCAGCTTTGAAGTGCCAGTCCAAGTTATAAAGAGACTGCCAAATACAACAAGAAATGCACAATCTAAAGAAGAGAAAATTGATGCGTTGGACCTTCTAAAGATTAATTCCCTGTGCACATCAAAACCTTTTTCCAACAGGGTAAAAAGAAAACCTGCAGACTGGGAATAAACAATTGGTAATTCCATCTCAGACAAGAGTCTTATAACAAATATTTACAGAATACTTCTGGGCCTCCGCAAGAAAGACTGACTGATAACCAAATTACAAAATGGGCAAAGACATGAAAAGAATTTTCACAGAGGAAGATATTCAAAGGGAAAACAGGCACATGAAGAAATGCTCCAAATTACTGACAATAAGAGAGATAAAAATCAAAAGCACAAACAACAGGTACCATCTCATTTCTGTGACAGTGGCAAAGTTTAACAGGGAAGCAAGTAATAGATATTGGAGAGGTTTTGGTGAGAAAGAAACTCTTTATACATTGTTGGTGTGGTTGTAAAATGGTGCAATCATTCTGGAAGACAGTTTGTTGCTTCCTCAAAAAGCTAAACATAGAAATTCCATATGACCCAGCTATTCCACTACATGGACTATAACCTGAGAATATGAGAACTGAGGCACAAATGGAGATTTGTACACCAATGTTCATAACAGCATTATTCATCATCTTAACAACACGGAAACAGTGCAAATGTGCAACCCTAAATGAATGGATAGAGAAAATATGGTACATTCACAAAATAGAATACTATTCTGGAAGGGACTGGAGAGCATTATGCTGAGTGAACTCAGTCTCACAAGGATAAACATTGTATGAAACCATTAATGTAGAATGAACATAAGGATCCAAGAGAGGTGGGAAAGGCTGGAAGCAAGGAGATGCAGATATGTAGGGGGAGGGAGGATTAATCATCAGATTGTACAATTTCATGGGTGGGGGTTGAGGAAAATTGAAAGAATTTGTTCAAATTTGTATATGAATTTTGTAAATAAGCTAGCAGAAAAATGAGAAAAATTTAAACACACACACACACACCCCAAATCAAAACAAAAAACCCCCAAACAATCTCAATCTCTTCACTATCTATTGTAAAGCTGCCAATTGGCCCAGTCGTTAAGAATCTTTATTTTCTATAAAGTACCAATGCAAATTCCTAAGAATTTTTAATGTATTTTTTAATGTGGTCATATTACTCCTCTTCTATGAACTCATCCTTAGCATTTGACATCCATTTGTTTAGTAATTAGTAATGTTCACTCTCTTGTGACTCTTTCATGCTTTCAAATTAATCTCTTACTATTATACAATATTTTTGAAAGCATAGGTGCAATATGTCTCTATTCTTGATATGTGTTTAAGAATTTAACAAACAAATTTTTAATCAGTACAAACAAACTAGATCCAAGTGCCTTGGAAATGTCATTTATCTCCCTTGGAGCCTTTTTTTTTGTTTACAGTACTGAGTGTGGAATACATTTTACTGTTTGGAATGCACGTTAGATTGACTGAATTCAGCATGGCTCTTGGAGATTTGGGGAAGCTCTGACCTTTCTTCCTGGGTTGATTTACTTAGGACTGATTTTTCTGAGCCAGGATACTGGTGTTGTTGTGGTTTGGGTTGTTTTTTGTTTTTTAACTTATATGAATTTATTTACAAAATTTGATTTTTTTTTTTTAATGAAGGGTTCTGCTAGTTAAAGGTGTTTTCTTCTTGTTTCTCAATTTTCCTTTCCCCACTCCCTCTGCCTTGCTCTGTGGCCAGAAAATTCTCATCCCATCAGGCTTCTAGGAAGGTTCAGTAACTGAGAATCCTGTTAAGAAATGGAAGGATGTGGGCAAAACATCAGAGTAATAATGGGCAAGGATCAATGGTGATAAATTTTATAAAATACAATGAAGGAGAATGATTGTATGAAACACAATGTGAATGAGGAATAGTGTGAACCACAGTGTATACAAATTTCATAAACAAACCAATTTTTTAAAAATAAAAACCAAAACAACAATAAAAGAAATTGAAGAGAGGGAAGGTATTGAGTTAAGGCCTTATTCTTTTCACTTCCTTTCTGAGAGTTCTCTGGGAGGGTATCTGTTTCTCAGTGCAATAAAGTCTCAAACTGGCCTTATTATTTTTTTTTTAAATTCACCTTGTGTTTTATACGATCATTCTCATATATTATGTCTTACAAAATTAATCACCATTAATCTATGTCCACTATCACCCAATCTTTTTAGATCCCCACTGGATCCTTCCTAATTTCTTCATCCCTCCCTCCACTTACCAGACTCTGCAACCCTGTGATTCTCCTTTCTCTCTACTCAGCCCTCCTGTCCCCTCCCCTTTCCTCTTTGGATATTCAGGCATACCTTACTAGTTATCTTGTTTTTACAATAATGGTCTTATGCAGTATTTGTCTTTATGACCCTGAGTTAGTTCACTCAGTATAATACTCTCTAGCTTCTTCCATGTTACGTAGCATTTTTAAAAATTGTTGTTCCTAAGTGCTGCATAGTATTCTATCATGAATGTACCACAATTTCTCAAGCTGACCTTCTTTATCACAGCTCTTTCATTCTTAGGTACCAATAGCCACTCCTTTGTTTAATTCCATTGAATCCACGAATTATAGCAGTTCTGCAGTTTCTTTTAGCACGCCATTGTTTTAGTCCTTGTTGCTAAGTCTTCTACATCTCACCCACATCTTTGTAAACAGTATTTTTGTTATTTCTACGGGTGCATTACTTGATAAGGAAGGTTCACATAGGCCTACTTGTGCTTACTAATTAGAAAGGCTGATTAGTGTATAAGCAGAAATTACGCTGTGCTTACTTTGTTGAGCAATGCACCCCTGTTAATTGTCCTCCTCAAATCATCCTTGTTTAAAGTGCTGGCTGTCTTATTTTAGACTAGCATAAACCCTCTGACAGACTAACAAGTGACATTTCAAACCATAAGTAAAATATTTAGAGCACTTGGAATCTTGGTCTTGTATCTTTGTCATAATTTGTTCTTTATTTCAACAACTCTACCTTGACCTACTTGCTCATTTAATTTTTAACTTCATTTTTATCTTCAGCCTTTATGTCTTGCTTTATAAGCTTCAACTCCAAGGTCTAGCACAAAGTCCCACTTTTCACCTGAGTTCCGTTATGTTTGAACTGATTTCATTGATTTTCCTTTTAGCTCTGGAGGACATTTCCCAAAATTCCTTGCACCTGCTGGGTTCATGAGTCCAGTCCCTGAAGACAGATTTCTGACAAGTTCCTGCTTCTTTGAGAGTGAAAAATAAACACATCCTGTTTCTTATTTATAATCTAATATGGTTGAAAGTGGACCCAACTTCTTTCACTTATGAGAAAAGTATTCCCTCCTCTATCACATCAGCTGAAACTTCCACCTCCTCAGTGCCACGTAGAGTTGACATCTTGGTATAGATATTTTACAAAGTTACTAGCCCTTGGTCTAAGAGAGTGATAACTTGAACAGCTTAATCCTTTCACTTTGGGACCTTGGGTTATATAAAATTAAATGAGTTCCCTGATTCTATCTATTCTATAAATCCAAAGTTTAGTTGTATTTACATAAAATAAAGGTTCATTAAATTTTATCCTCCTTGTACTCTATCCCCAAAATGGTATTATAAATTTTTTCTCCTAGAATTCTTAATGATCCAAAATGCTTCCTTGAAGGAGAACAATTTATAGTGTCCTGAAATACAGAAATTCTGCTTGTAACTATGGATGATTTTTTCCCCCACAGCAAGTCTAGCTCCTGCTTTGTGTAGATTTGTCTTGAAATCTCTGTGTTTAAAATAATAAATGTACAAAAATACCAATGTCTCTTCATTTACATGTTAAGGGAGGGATTACTTAGGAAATATTCATGAGAAGGAAAAGGCTGATGATGGATCAGGGCTCATCTGCTCCTTAAATATCAAGCCCAGATCAATATAGCATGAGACTTGATCCTAGCGGGAATTGTTTATGAGAACTGGATACTCTCCAGTATGGTCTTCTGAAGGCAATGAATGAGGAGTAATTGGTGTGAAGTTATCAATAAAGCATAGGAATATTTTTTAGCTCATTACTAGACACTGAGAGTGATTCTTAGAAATTAAGACAGAGAATCTACTTGAGTTTTTATTGAGGAGAATGTCTGAGTCATGTCTGATTTCTAAGGACAAGATGAGAAAATTTCAGCAAACCAGTAACTACATCATCATCTAAATTCTTCTAAGCATTAAGAAGACCTATGAGATGGTTTCCTGAGTATCACTAGTACTTTAAAAATTTTCACATCTCAAAGTCTGTGAAAATTATGGGAGAGATGAAGGAGAACATGTACCTCTCTTCCTAGAAGGAAGAAAGTACTAAAATAAGCGAGAAAGAGCCAGAAAAAAATGTTAAGACATAAATAAGTGTTAGTCCACCTGGTCTGATCATGACAGATTATCAGAAGGTTAGAAAGAAAAATTTGTTGGTGATGTTTTTATTTCATTTGCTTGTGTCAGGACATGAACATAAGGTATACTTCAGGATAGTTCTTTCTTATTAAAAAGTATTTTAAAAAAACCCACAAAGCCCTACTATAAAATATAACTAAAGAAAAGTTTCCATACTGATAGAATTATTCTAGTGTGGTTATCAGGGAGGAGAGAGGAGGTGAGAAGAAAGGAAGTAAAAAAATGATAATCAACATTTATTAAGATGGGTGAATGCAAAGACAATATGAAATGAATGGATGGCCAGGTATTATGGGTATTGTAATCAATTTTATGAAACAAAAGATACATGACTGACTGATAGAAAAACAGTATGCTAACAAAACAAAAACAAACAAACAAAAAAACAGTATGCTTTGTAAACTTTCACTCAAGTCACAAAAAGCAAACAGTTAATGATTAAAGCCTTAAAAACAAACAAAACCAAAACTCAAATGTTGTTGTTAGGTGCCATTGAGGCAACTTCAACTTACAATGATCTTATGAATGATAGGTCAACTTTAATTCAGAGTGACTCTATGATCAACAGATTGGAACCTTGCCCTATCTTGTACCATTCCTAGTGATCTCTGCCGTACTCAAGATGACTGTTATAATTTGCGAGGGTGTAAATTGCAACAGAAGACTATCTATCTTTATCCCATGAAACTACTGTTGAATTTGAACTACCTGAGATGCACAGCCTTTGCGTTAGCTGCCTAACCCCTTACAGACTACACCTCCAGAACTCTCAAACTGGATCTGGATAGTAAGAAAGGAGCTCTCTGGTGATGTGGTATGTTCTTAAGGAGCATCTCCAGGAAAGATTTAGGATGCGACAGTACAAGCAAATAGAAAGGAAATAAAAAGAGAGACAGAATTTTACTGACAGCCATCTCAAGGTCTAAACAATGTCCAAACCCTGCAATTTACAAGCTCTCAATTTTAGGTTCTTGTATATAAAGTCTCTCCTGATGAATCTGATCCACTGAAACCTCACATTCATTTATTGGCAGGTTGATCAAATAATGCTTGATGAGTACACTATTTGTTAGTAGATTCAGATATTGCCATTGTAGTCTAGAATACTTCTAGCTGGTGAAGTCAGCCATTTTTAATCACACACCTTGCTTGGTTATTGTTCATTGCTGCTGCTATACCTGGTGTTTGTCTTAGAGGCACCCGAATCATTGAATATTCATGTAGTTTTTCAAGTGTTTCTGATATTTTTCCAACGTACACCTTGAATTACCCAGCCATAATGGATACATTTCTGGAATAACCTGTTCAATGAATGTATTCTGAATAAATAAATACAAGAAGGCACAAATAAATCAGTCACTGAATTGCTACTCCTGTATTTCTCTAGTTTCTTTATACTTTGGAATTGAATATTCCACACTCTAGGGTCAGTTTCATGCCAAACTCTGACCTGGAACAAGGAATAAAGAAACCTATGCTGTCAGCAAATCTTAAGCTCATTAACAAGCAAGTCCTTCTAAACTGGTGACCTGTTTTCCAATGTGTTCTCTATGTGGCATCTCTGTGACAAAAATCTCTGCTCAATGCTGTGTCCCAAACTGGATTTCTTATCTCTGAACTTCAGGCTCCTCTTGACGGGATCTCTGATTCCTGATGCTATGCTTCCCGGTACCATGTTAACCCAGTTAAAGAGATTAGGCTTGATCCTAAAGTCCTAGTAAGGCAGCACAGGGTCTTTCAGTTTAATTGTGTTAAATCCTTCAGTTAAACCCCATTGCTGTTTGGATAAGTTCCCAGCTTCCTAGCATGGTATATCAAGGCACCTCTCATCCAGTCCATACAAACCTCTCTTGCCTCTTTTCTTGCCTTTCCTCCTAGTACAGTGCCCATTACTTATAGAACTTGCTATGCTCTTTTCCCTCTGGTCCCCATTCTTTGGGAAACAACTTTCCTATTATCTTTTTATAGTTAATTCTTACCCTGGTTATCTTCTCTTTCTTTTGTAAATTTTTCTGAGTATGACCTAAGTCCTGGTCAGAAATTCTTCAAGTATATTTTCAAAGAACTATACACTGTATCAAAATATAGTACAAGTTCTGAATACTTTACTAGATTTATATTTTGTACTCTAGATGATATCATGATGGTCAAGATCATAATAGTTTTGTGTACTTTCTTATCACCAATGCTCTGTATAAATATGTATGTGTGTGTGTGTGTATTTGTTATTGTTGTTGATAGGTGCAGCCGAGTTGAGTACAACTCATAGTGACCCTATGAATAAAAGATCCGAGCCCAGTCCTATCCTGCACCCATCCTCACACTTCCTGACACACAAGAACCATTGCAGTAGTTACCTTGTCAATCCACCTGGTTTTGCAGTAGTCACCTCATCACTTCCACCTGGTTCAGGGTCTTTGTCTCCTTCGCCGACCCTCAACTCTTCCCAACATCATGTACCTGTTCAAAGAATGGCATCTCTTAGCAACATGTCCAAAGTATGTGAGGCAAAGCTTCATCATTCTTGCCTCCAAAGAGCACTCCAGCTGCACCATCTCCAAACATTTCTGTTTATTTTCTTGGCCTTCGATGGGATGTTAAGCATTCTTCTCCAGCACTACAGATCAAAGACGTCACTTCCTTTTCTGTCATCCTTATTCATTGTCCAGATCTCAGATGCATAGCTAGTAATCATAAAGACTATGGCCTGAATCAGAAGCACTTTAGCCCTCAAACTGTCATCATTACTGCTTAATAATTTGGAGATGCCCCTAAATGCAGATTTTCTCAGTGCAGTATTTCTTCTTATTTCCTGACTGCTATCAAGGGTGTTTCAAATGTTCCGGGATTCCCATTCTTCTCAGAGTCAGCCATAGCTTTTTGTGATCCACACAGTCAAAAGATTTTGCATAGTCAATGAAGCACAGATAGACATTCTTCTGGTATTCTCTGCTTTCTGCCAAGATCCATCTAACATTAGCTCATTAGCTATAATATCCCTAGTATCACAACCTCTTCTAAATCCAGCCTGCACATCTGGCAGTTATCTGTTGATTAGTTTACTTGGTTCCACAGTCAACACTCTTGGTAACAGCAGCCAGGAAATCAAGAGACGAATTGCATTGGGAAAGTTAGCTGTCAGGGACCTCTCAAGAGTACTGAAGAGCAATGACATCAGGCTGGAGACTAAGGTGTGCCTGATCCAGGCTATAGACTTTGCAATTATGTGCTATGCATCTGAGAGTTGGACAGTGAATAGGGATGATAGAAAGAGAAGAAGCCCGAAGACAAAGAGCCCCCGGCTGGGAAGAAGCATGATTCTGAGAAGAGGAGCTCAGACAGTTCAAGCAAAGTGGTCAAAAAGAGGCAGAGTGAAACGGAAAGAGACCATGAGACCAAGAAGATTAGGTTGGAGAAAGAAGGGAAATCACAGGCATCGTCTTCATCGTCATCCTCCCATAAAGAATCTACTAAAACAAAAGCACCCAGGTCCTCCTCCGAGCCCTCCAAGAAGGAGATGCTTCCCCCACCGCCTAGGCCATCTTCGTCTTCATCCTCATCCTCCCAGCAGCCAGCCAAGCCTACACACAAGAGGCCCAGGCGTGAAGCAGATGCCTGTGGCCAGGACCCTCCCAGAAGTGCCAGTAGTGCCAAGAGCAGCCAGAAAGACTCTTCCATTCCCAAGCACAGAAAAGTCGAGGAGAAGGGGTCTGGAGGCTCCACAGAACACAAAGGATCTGCTGGAGATACTGCAAATCCTTTTCCAGTGCCTTCGTTGCCAAATGGTAACTCTAAACCAGGGAAGCCTCAAGGGAAATTTGACAAACAACAAGCAGATTTTCACATGAAGGCGGCTAAAAAGTTGAAATACAAAGCAGAG
>NW_006399820.1:12478910-12494450 GCF_000299155.1 Elephantulus edwardii | reverse complement strand
TATGAGTTGCAAGTGAGAGAGAGAGAGAGAGAGAGAGAGAGAGAGAGAGAGAGAGATGTCTCCTCATTGAGCCCAACCTCCAGGATAATTTGTTCCACATATAGATTGAAAAGTTATGGAGATAGGACACATCCTTGGCATACACCCTTCCCAATTTTGAACCATGAAGTGTCTTTATTCTGTTCTGATGATTGCCTCCTGTTCCAAGTATAAGCTTTAAATAAGCACAATCAAGTGTTCTGGAATTCCCATTCTTCTCAGAGTCAACCATGGTTGTGTGATCCCCACAGTTAAATATCTTTTCATAGTCAATGAAACACAGACAGACATTCCTCTGTTACTCTTTGCTTTTAGCCAAGATCCATCAGACATTAGCTATAATATCCCTACTACCAAGGCCTCTTCTAAAACCAGCCTGCACTTCAGGCTATTCTGTTGATGTGCTGTTCCAGTTGTTTTTGGATAATCTTCAGCAGAATCTTGCTTGCATGTAATATCAATGATTTTTTTTCAATAATTTCTGCACTCTGCAGGGTCATTTTTCTTTGGAATAGGAACAAACATAGATCTCCTTCTTGCCACAACTTAGTGAGCACATCCAGGTAAGTGTCTGTGTAAATATGTCAGATGGAATGCCATCAATTCCTGGGGCCTTGTTTTGTGCCAATTCTTTTAGAGCAGCTTGAACACCTTCCTTCCTCACCACAGGCTCTTGCTCAACGGTTGTTTCATGAAATTTTTCTGTGTCCACCAATTACTTTTGGTAAAATGATTCTGTATAGTTTTTCCATCTTTTTTTAATGCTTTCTGGATCGTTTAATATTCTGTCCAGAGCATCCTTAAGTATTGCAACTCGAAGCTTGAATTTGTTCTTAAATTCCTTCAGCTTAAGAAATGCTGAGCATGTTCGGGTCTTTTGATTTTTTGACTCTAGTTCTTTGCATATTTTATTGTAATACTTTACTAAAACTGTTATGCAGATGACACAACCCTGTTGGCTGAAAACGAGGAGGACCTGAAGCACTTGCTGCATAAGGTCAAGGACTCCAGCCTTCAATATGGATCAAAGCTCAACATCAAAAAACAAAGATTCTTACCACTGGGCTGATTGGCAGCATCATGATAGATGATGAAGAGATTGAGATTGCTAACAGCTTCAGCTTGCTAGCCTCCACAATCAACACTCTTTGTACCAGGAGCCAGGGAATAAAAAGACAAATTGCATTGGGAAAATTGGCTGTCAGAAACCTTTCCAAAGTCCTGAAAAGCAATGATGTCAGTCTGGAGACTAAGGTGCACCTGATCCAGGCCATGATCTTTGCAATTACATGCTATGCATCTGAAAGCTGGACAGTGACTAGGAATGATAGAAGGAGAATTGATACCTTTGAGCTATGTGTGGAAAAGACTGTTGAATATAATGTAGACTGCTAGTATAACAAACAGATTCATCCTAGAGAAGGTAAAACCAGGCTGCTCCTTGGAGGCAAGGATTCTGAAGCTTTGTCTGACATATTTTGGACATGGAGGGACCAATCCTTGGAGAGGGACATCATGCTTGGGAGGGAGGAGTGACAGCACAAGAGAGGAAAACCCTCAATGAAATGGATTGATTCAGTGACTGGGGTAATGGGGGGTAGGTGTGTCAGAGACAATAAGATTGGAATAGGGTAGAGCAGGTTTTAGGGCAGTTGTACATAGGGTTGCTATGAGTGACAGGTGACTCAGAGGCACATAACAACATAACAACCACTATATCTATATCTATCTATCTATCTATCTATCTATCTATCTATCTATCTATCTATATAACTATTTAGTCAGAACTTACTCATAGTTAACTTTTAATGAATTTTTCATAGGCAGTAATTACACAGGAGGAATTTTCCATCTTTCTCCTGTAGAGCAGCTAATAGATTAAAACTGTGCAGTTAATTGCATGAGAAGAGCTTGCCCATCTTTCTCCTGTGGAATGGCTGGTGGCCTCGAACTACATATCTTCAGGGTTGTAACACAGCTTCTTGCCACTAGGCCACCAGAGGGGTGTGTGTGTGTGTGTGTGTGTGTGTGTGCGCGCGCGCGCGCGCGCGTGCGCACGCATGTGTGCACAGTTTAATGATGGTGAATGTATGATGTATGAGTGGCAATCCATCTCTCTTCTATTAGCTCACCTCTGAACGCATTTTGTATTCCTGGGATAGGCTATACCTACCTGTGCTTTAGGATAAGGAGAACATCTTTTCTTTGAACTTTTTAAAAACTAAAGATGGCACAATCAACGAGAAGAAAGCACACACATACACAAGAGGAGGAAAAACTGAGAGATGGCTAGGAACGGGTGTCAAGAGCCCAAAAGAAAAGTTCACCTCACTTAATGGAAATTGTATTTTCTAGAAGTGTTTCTGTAAAATGAATTGTTACTACACTAAATGAAAAGACTGAAAAATTTAGACAGATTATTCAAGCATGATACTGTCCGTCTGACTTCAGCTGTCTTGCCTTGTCAGCTTTCCTAGTGGATGCAAAGCACTCAAAGCACTGAGCGTTTGTCAGATGACTAAGTCTCACCTACTTAAGGAAAAGGCTCATGTCCAGAAATGGAAGAATCTTATGTTTCTCATGAAACATGTTGGTGTTTTTGTGTGCCTTCGAGTCAGAACCAACTCATAGCTGACCCTCTAGCAAGTTTTAAGAAGCTGTAAATTGTGTGGGAGGAGAGCAACTGGTAGGTTTAACCATGAGCTTTTGAGATTGCAGCACAGATTCTTACCACTGAATCACCCATTGTTGTTGTTGTGTACTGTAGAGTTGGAACAGACACATAGCTGGCCATCTCGCAGATTTTTAGAGTCAATCACAGGGGAGGAGATTGTCCATCTTTCTCCCAGGTGATAGCTGGTGGCCTCAAACCAGATGTCTTTGGGAACTTGTGCTTTGTTCTTCGGACTGCAGCACAGCTTCTTGCCAATAGGCCATCAGACCACCAGAGCTTGTATTTTTTTACTGATTTGTAAACTTGGAATTTTGCAAAGAAGATTTTCATGAGAGATTTAGTCTTGGCTGATAAAAACTTGCTGAGCATCTAGTATCCTGAGACCTGAAGAACTAGATGATGCTTGTTTACCACTACAGGCCACTTTTGATTTAATTTGATTTGTGATCACAATAGAACATCTTAGACAGAATGGGAGTGGGGAAATGTAGCACAAAATAAATTAAAAAAAATATAAAATAAGGCTGGGCTGAGTGAGACTGGCAGAACCCTCGAGATTTTGGCCTTTAAATACACTTGAAGACTGAAACGTAATCCTTCCTAGTGGAACAGCTTTCAACAGCACAACTGGAAGGCATATAAAGAGGAATGATAACAAACACATGCGACATCTTTTCTGGAACAATAAAACGTACAAGAACAAAAGGAAAATATTTGCCCTAAAACAAAGCTCAGAATGCAGAAAAGGGCAGGAAAGAATGATAGGAACTAAGAACGGCTACTTAATATGTAAATAATGATAAGAAATAAATACGTATAAATTGTTGAGTGTGAAACCAATAGGGAAGCACTGTTAACTTTTACCTAAAGGGTGTAGAGGGAGAGAAAAACTAATTGAATGAGATTGTAAAAATTAGTAATACAGATGTGAAAACAACAACAAAAAAACCCAACCACAAAAATGAGCCATACTCATCACTTGAGGTCTTCTAAAATAACAGCATATAACAGGAGTTCAAAAAGACCCAGCCACTCACAATGGAGGAGGGGGACAGGCTCTGAAACGCAGATCCTGGACACATAGTACAAATGACATTTCGAGTATTTATAGTCTATGTTAACCTTGCTACAAATAAAAGTGAGTTCTATATGTGAAAGATAGTTAAGGACTGGCCCTGTCAGATGGCTGAAGTATGCTTTCATTTAAAAAAAAAATGTCCTTGTAATTGATATGAAGCAACACTGTCAGCAGCAGGCAGCTACAGCAGGCAACAGATGCTGCTCTACATATGGCCACCTTCTCAACTTTCAAGAAAACAGCTTCTGAAACGTACCTACCTGTTCTACATCAGCTGGTGTGTACAGTACACATAAGCTGTTGAGAGGAAAACAGAATATCCTGAAGGGGAATAGAACTGGTGCTTTGTTCTTAGAGATTTTAAACAGCCTTCACATTCAGGATGTTAGAAACATCATGTTTCCCAAACACTTCTCACTTTGAAATACATATGTTGGCCATACTGAGTCACTCAAGGATCTGGCTTTCCATTTTGGTTTATAATCTGGTTTTGCTTGTATATGAGGTGTGAATCCAGGAAGATGGCTACCTGAGACAAATAGGTAAAGGCCATCTTTTGTGCCATTTGAGTGTTCCCTTGCATACTGTGGATCTGACCCACTTGTGCACTGTCATACCTTTGCCCTGTACACTGGCTAAAAGCTGGAATGACCTGACCCAGGACCATGATATGAGGACTGCTTTTCCTACCGTGCATTGTGGGAGTGTTGTCTTTTCAGTGAAAATAGTGCCTTTCCACTGAAAAGGCAATACTCCCACAATGTAATCAACTCCACAAAATATAAAAGAAATTCAGGATTCTATCTATAGACAATCTAGATAAGTACACCATAGTATCTTATAATACCAGAACTTTTTTTTTTGCTTAGGTTTCAAGTGTTGAATATATTCTTTCTCTTCAATTCTTTTTTTCACAGACTCTTCTTTGAGATATCAGCTCCTATATGGGAAGATAGAATCAGGTTATTAGTTTACTTTCTCTTATTTTTCTATCTTGAGGAGAAAATTATTTCCTATTTGAGTACTGCAAAGTTTGAGAGTCCTCAAGAACACTTTTACCTCTGATGTTGTTGTTATGTGCCATGCATTTGGAACTCATTGCTGAACCACCAGTAATTTTTCAGAGGCTGTAAATCACACAGGAGGAACTTAGCCATATTCCCTGGAGCATTTTGTAGATTCAAACTACCTGCCTTTGCACTGGCAGTGCCATTCTTTGTCACTAAGTTAGCAGAGTACTTTATACCAACTGCAAATTTGGAGGATCCCAAAATACCATCAATTCCAACATCAACTTTAAGTTCAAAAGTCTCTAAGAACACCCTAACTTCTGCAAATTTAGGGTCTCTGTTATCTCCAATAGATTTAACAATTGTCTTGATTGGCTCACAGAACTAAATGAAAGATTTTATACTCATAATACAGAGGAAATATATAGGTGAAGTTTTAGAGTGTTCCAAACACAGAGTTTCCAAGTGTTCTCAATGAAGTTATCTACAGGGCATTTAATTTTTCGAGCAACATTGTGTCACAATATGCATAAAGGTTTGAGACCTATGGGAAGCCCACATAAACCTTGCTTGGTCATATAAGTATGGTTGACCCTCATATGGTTGACTTTAGTCTCCCTTTTCTTAAGAATGAATATTCAAGACCTAGGTTCAAGGTTTAACTGAAAGGCCAGGCAAGAAGAACAGAAGAAAATAAAACACTCTCAGTCATTAGAACACAAGTTGATGTAAGAAGAAAGAAAAGTCTAGGATAGAGTCCCAGTCAAAACAAAGAGGCTGAATTGTAACTGGGACACAGGTTGCCTGAGTCAACCATAATGTTAGATCAGATATCTTGGTAAATATATGCCGATTCTATATAATTTAATCTGTAAATGGCAATTGCATTGGGAATTAAAATCATCAGTGACATTTTTCTAAACATCAATTAGTGTGTGTAGGTAATCGACACCAGGTGTTAATTAAATCTCAATTGTTCTTAATGTTTGCCATAATATGTAACTTTGATTATTAAAATTATACCTCAATTCTAGTAACATCCTCTAGATATTTTGTAAGGAATATTTTACAGATTAGTTGTTGTTACTAGGTGTTGTCAAGTTGAGTACGACCCGTAATAACCCCATGAACAACATATCTAAACCCTATCTTACCCTGTGCCATCCTCACACTTCCTGACACACTCTAGCCCTCGGTAGTAGTCATTGTTGTCAATCTGTGTAGTTGAGGGTCTTCCTCTCTGTCTCTGATCATCTATCTTTCCAAACATGGTGCCCCTTTCCAAGGAATAGCCTCTCTTAACAACAGGCCCAAAGTATGTGAGACAAAGCTTCATCCTCTTTGCCTCCAAGTAGCACTCTGGCTTCACTTTCTTCAAGACATATTTGTTTGTTCTTTTGATGCTCCGTGGACTTTACAGTACTCTTCTTTAACACCACAGCTCAAAGAAATAAATTTTTCTTCTGATATCCTTATTCAGCTTCTTACCCAGCTCTCAGATTCATAGCAGACAATTAGAAAGACCAAGGCCTGAATCAGATGCACCTTAGATCTCACATTGACATCATTGCTCCTCAATAATTTGGAAAGGTCCCTAATGGTAGGCTTTCCCCGTGCAATGTAACTCCTGATTTCCTGACTGCTGGGGTGATGATTGTGAATCCAAGTAAGATGAAATTGTTGACAAGTGTGTGAAACATTAGCAGCAATAATTCAGCAAAGATTTCTGTGTGACCTTAATATCCATATTGAAGACATTACCACAGAATGCCAGCCATAAGTCTCAGCCACAAGATTTCAATGCCCTCCCAGGAGTACATTTTGTCACATTTATGCAGGCTTCAACTGGATTTGGCAACATGAATTTCGTATGCCTGATTTGCTATCAGAAGTATGACACTAAATTGTCAGGTGGTTGCATTTGGGAAATGCATTGTTCTAATTAGTACAATACTTGACTGTCAGTTAACTCTACAGAGGTAACTTGTGGGTTGCTGTGATGCTGAAAGCTATGCCCCTGGTGTGTCAAATGACACAATGGTCACCTAAGCTAGTAGAACTCCCAGATTAAGACAGACTAGGAGACAGGATTTGCCTTTCACTTCTTAAATAGTAGGTATGTTGATAGGGAGAAGATCTATTAACAATCTGCGTTATGCAGATGACACAACCCTGCTTGCTGAAACTGAGGAGGACCTCATGCACTTGCTGCAGAGGGTCAAGGACTGCAGCCTTCAGTATGGACTGAGGCTCAATGTCAAGAAGACAAAGATTCTCACCACTGGACCAATTGGTAGCATCAGGATGGATGGTGAAGAGACTGAGATTGTTCACAGCTTCAGTTTGCTTGGCTCCACGGTCAACATTCTTGGCACCAGCAGTCAGGAAATAAAAACACATATTGCAATTGGAAAGTCTGCTGTTAATGACCTCTCTAAAGTACTTAAGAGCAACGGTGTCTCTCTGGATACTAACGTGCGCCTGATACAGGCCATGGTCTTTGCAATCACTTGTTATGCATCAGAGAGTTGGACAATGACTAGGGAGGACAGACGGAGAATTGATGCCTTTGAGCTGTGGTGCTGGAGAAGAGTATTGAATGTACCATGGACTGCCAAGAAAACAAACAGATTCATCCTGGAGAGGGTCAAACCAAGCTACTCCTTGGTGGCAAGGATTCTGGGGCTTCATCTGACATACTTTGGGTATGTTGCAAGGAGGGACAGGTCCTTGGAGAGGGACATCATGCTTGGGAGGGTGGAGGGATGGCGCAAGAGGGGAAGACCCTCTATGAGATGGGTTGATTCAGTTACTGGGGTAATCAGGATGGGTGTGTCAGAGGCAATCCGATTGGCATAGGACAGAGCAGGGTTTAGGGCTATTGTACATAGGGTCGCTATGTGTCGCAAATGACTCGACAGCACATAACAACAATAACAACAATGTTGATAGGAGGGGCCAGTCCTTGGAGAAAGACATCATGTTTGATAAGACAGAGGATCAGTTTTAGGGAGGGAGACCCTCAAAGTGCTGGACTGAAACAGTGACCATATCAGTAGGCTCAAGTATTTTAGAAATAGTAGGTACAGCACAGGATAGGACAAAGTTTGCTATGAATCACAGTTGTTTTGATAGCACCTAACAATAGCAGCAATCACTTTGTCTCATTAACGTAACTCTCTCTTGAAAGGAATTATATCCACAGGTATACAGCTGAGGCTTTACAGAGCATATTTTGAAGAAACACAATTCAATCCATTGTACTTTCTAATAATAGGTCTTCAGGTGCATTTATGTACATACTTTTATCAAATATTTTAAAAGCTCTGAAATGTAACCTCTTTAAAACAACCCATCAATTTGCAGTCAATTTAGATTAATTTGCTCTCAATCTTTATTATAAGAATATTAAACATATATTAAACAGAACAGTAAAATGAACATTCATGTATTCACTAGCCAAATTTAACAATTATTGTATACAATTTGCTGTATTTATTTCTTTTGCTGAAATACTTAAATTATAGGTTTCCTGATTTTTTCTATCCCTAAGTACTTTCAAAGCCATTGTTCCAAATAAGTTGATTTTCCTACTAGTGATTTTTTTCATGATCACACCTAAATTCTTATTATTAACTAAACAGACCAAGCTCATAGACAATAATAGATTTTTTATATTCATTGTGATCTTCATCTATATGGAAAAAGATTGCCTTTTTTTAGCTCAAATCGAATCGTTGCCATCAAATAGGATTTGACCCATAGCTGACCCTTTATTACATTTTAAGAGACTGTACTTTGCATGAAAGATTTCCCACTTCTCTCTTGTGGAAACACGGGTGGATTTGAATCATCAGAACTGTACCACCTTTGGGTTTACAACTAGATAGTTTAGACCACCGAAGCTCCCTTTTCTTAACTGAAATGCCACATTAGCAAAGATATTATCTATCTTCAGAATTTCCCATGGAACCTTAAAATGCTTTTAATGTTGCTATATTCAAAGCCTCTTAAAGTCCTGCCAGGAGAACAAACAGGTCTGTCTTGGAATGGTTGAAACCAAGTTTCTTCTTGGAGGCATGGATTCTGAAACTCCATCTCACATACTTTGGGCACATGGCCAGGAGGGATTAGTCCTTGGAGAAGGACATTATGCTTGGAAGGGTGGAATGACAGCGTAGGAGAGGAAGGCCCCAGATGAACTGGATTGACACAGTAACTGGGGCAATGGCATTAGGTGTGTCAGAGTCAGAGAGACTGGCTCAGGATATTGTACATAGAGTCCCTATGAGTCATGGGTGACTTGATGGCACATACAACAACATATTCAGAGCAGGATTTAATTACAGGCCACACAATACATGCAGTTTTTATGTCTCTCAATAGATTCTAATTTGGGAATTAATGCTTGAGAGCTGGATAATGAGTAAAGTTGACAGAAGAATTGATGCCTTTGAGTTGTGGTGTTGGAGAAGAGTACTGAGTAACTCATGGACTGGCAAAAGAATGAACAGATATGTCTTAGAAAAAGTAAAGCCAGAGTGCTCCTTGGAGGCAAAGATTGCAAAGTTTCACCTCTCATACTTTGGACATGTTGCTAGGAGAGACCATTTCTTGGGAAGGGATATTACACTTGGGAAGAGGAGGGCCAGTGAAAGAGAGGAAGACTTCCCTCCCTCAATAAGATAGATTGACATAGTGATTAGAACAATGGGCTCAAGTGTGTCAGGGATGATGAGGCTGGTGCAGGTTAGGACAGGGTTTGGATCTGCTATTCATAACTATCTCCTTTTCCTTTTTATGCATGAGTTTTTTGGGAATATGAGTTATTCTGTAGGAAGTCAGGTCTTTTCAGAAAGATTGTTACAAGAGTGAGACACAGAAGGCACTCACTTGCTTTACCACCCTTTTTGGTCATTGATGTTTCTTTTGACTAATGAGTGGAGATGGTAATAACTTAGAGCTTTTATCAGCTGCTAAGGGAATCCTGGGTGACACAATGTTCGAGTGCTTGACTACAGAAGTGCCTCAGGAAAGAAATCTGAAGATTGACTTCTGAAAATTTGTCATTATTCACTGTCATAGAGCCCACTGTGACCAATGTTGAGTTGTTATTTGCTGATGACTCAGAACCAAGTCATAACCAGTGGGTTTTCAGAGCCTATAAATTTCACAGGAGGAGGTTGCTCAACGTTCTTCCATTGAACTTCCTCAGTGTGAGTTTGAACCACCTGTCTTTGGGTTGGCCTAATGATAAGGAGATGGGTTGCCAAACCAAAGGCACATAGTTCAAATCCACTAGCAGCTCCATGGGAAAAAGATGAATAACATAATCCTGCACAATTTACAGCCTCTGAAAACCTGCTAGAAACCAGCTGTGAGTCAGTTCTCACTCAATAGAACATAACAATATTCACAGATTACACATTCTGATGATGTAGTCCAGACTGAGTTAAACTACTAAGCCAAAGGCTGCACCTTTCTGGAGGTTCAAACCCACCAGCGATAACTGGGAAGAAAAATGGGCAATCTTCCTCCCATATGATTCGTTGTTGTTGCTGTTGTTATGTACCTTCAAGTTCCTTGTGACTCATAGAAACCCTATATACAACAGCCCTGAAACTTGCTCAATCCTGTGCCAACTTTACCGTCTCTGACACACCTACCCTCATAACCCCAGTCACTGTATCAATCCATCTCATCGATGGTCTCTCTCTCTTTCTCTGTCCTTCCCCTTTCCAAGTATGATGTACCTCTCCAAGGACTGGTCCCTCCTTGCAACATGCCCAAAGTGGGTCAGATGAAGCCTCAGAATACATGCCTCCAAGAAACAGCCTGACTTTGCCCTCTCTAGGATGAATCTGTTTGTTCTCCTGGCCATCTATGGTATATTTAACACTCTTCTCCAGCACCACAGTTCAAATGCATCCATTCTTTCTATCATCCCTAGTCAGTGTTCAGTTCTCTGATATATAGCAAGCAATTGCAAAGACTATGGCCTGGATCAGGCACATAATAGTCTCCAGACTGATGTCATTGCTCCTCAGTACTCTGCATATGTCCCTGACAGCTGACTTTCCCAGTGCAATTTGTCTCTTGATTTCCTGACTTCTGGTACCAATAATGTTGATTGTGGAGCCAAGCAAACTAAAACTGTTAATAATCTCAATCTCTTCATGATCCATAATGATGCTCCCAATTGGCCCAGTGGTGAGAATCTTTGTTTTCTTGCTATTGAATTTCAATGCATATGAAGGCTGCAGTCCTTGACCTTATGCAGCAAACACTTCAGGTCCTTCTCATTTTCAGTAAATAGGCTTGTGTCATCTGCGTAACACAGGTTGTTAATGAATCATCCTCCAATCCTGATGCCACATCCCTGATTACACAGCCCAACCTACTGGATGATATGTTCTGTATATAGATTGAAAATGTATGGAGACAGAATATATCCCTGATGTTACACTCTTCCTTATTTTGAAGGATGCAGTGTTTCCTTGCTCTGTTTTGATGACTGCTCCTGGTCTATGTATAAGTTTTGCATAATCACAATCAAGTGTTCTGGGATTCCCATTCCTCTCAGAGTCAGCCACAGCTTGTTGTGATCTACACAGTCAAACACTTTTGTATAGTCAAAGAAACACCGATAGACATTCCTCTGGTACTCTCGGCTTTCAGCCAAGATCCATCTAACATTAGCTATAATATCTCTAGTATCATGACCTCCTCTAAACCGAGCCTGCACATCTGGCAGTTCTCTACTGATGTACTGCTCCAGTTGTTTTTGGATAATCTTCAGCAGAATCTTGCTTACATGTGATATTAATGATATTGTTTGATCACTTCCACACTCTGTTGGGTCACCCACCTTTCTTTGGAAAGGTAACAGATGTAGTAGATCTCTTCCAGTAAGTAGGCCAGGTGTTTGTCTTCCAGATTCTTTGGCACAGCTCTGTGAGCACATCCAAGGCACCTTCCAAAAACTTGCTTGAGGGGCAGCTGTGAGTTGGTTCCAACTCAGTGGCAATGTATAAGCTGAAAATTTTTATAGAAGCATATCTTTCTCCTACTGAGCTGCTGATGAGCAGAATTTTGAACCTCTAACCTTTTGGCTTTTAACCTCAAACACTTCATCCACGGTGACACCAGTTTCCTTTCTGAAAGAGTGTAACTGTAAAACCCACAAAACATTTCTTCTGCTTTGTTTCAACAGGGTCATCCCCAGTTATAGATGACTTAATGCCAGTTTGTCATCTAAAACATTTTTTTCTTCATTCCTTCCTTCCTCCCTTCCCTTTCTCTCACTTCTTCTCCCTTCTATCCTCCCCCCCCATTCTTTCCTACTTTAGTATTAGCACTTTTTATACCTCCTAACTTAATTCTTGACTCTGACTCGGGCATTGCTGTTGTGTACCGTTGTGTCGGAACTGACTCATAGCTGACCCTCTGGAGGGTTTCCAGAGGCTGTTAATCACACAGAAGGAGGTCACCCAGCCTTCTTTTGTGGTTCATTTGGTGGCCTAGAACCAAGTGCCTTCGGGATTGCAGCAAAATTCTTGCCACTAGGCCACCGGAGCTCCCTTGATTGGGGCATATGTGCTCTTCATTTTAGAAGCCAGCCTTTATCTTAGGACATTGCATGGAATCTTCAGAAAACTGCATTGTAGATATCTAATCAATATGGAAAACTATGATGCTTATCAACATATTCTCTGACTTTAAGCTGAAGTTAATATTGCTTCTTCATGAGTCATTGTCAGTGAAAGAAGAAAGTCACATCTAGATCTTTTGATGATTTTTCTCCCCATCAGTGACATTTAATTTTTCTAATAACTAACTTTCCTGAGCATCTTTGCATATATTGCCTGCTTTACCAGCTCTTTAGAGTTCACAGGGAGAAACTGGAAGATTAAAAGTTTCCCTCTCTTTCAACTCTCTCTCTTAAAAATGAAAGTAACTAATTTGCTCAATTTTATAACATTTTTGTGTAATGTACATCTATTTACCAATATATGTATTTAACTATCTATATTGTATATCAAAAAGCTAATTTTAATCTAAGATGTGCCCTATAGCTGATTATATTTTAGAACCATGGACTGTCTAGTGAATATCCCAATTAAGAGGTAAAAAGAGAAATTTCTTTCTTCTATGCCCTGTATAATCAGTCTCCCTTATGCAGTGGTCCTGATGTGTTGCTAATTTTTACAGGAGCTTCCATTTTACAGACGGTGGCATTTTTAAAGCTCTTCAGTGGAAGGACATGTGGTCTGGCTTCACTGATCTGCAAACAACACCCCCTCTGAGTCCTATTATCATCCAGACGGTTTTCTTACCAAGCAGTTATGAAGGTTTATGACCAAGTTATAAACAGGAGAAGGGAGCTTATGTTAATGAGGTCAACACTGTTTCTGCTATGTCTTTGACTTATTAAACAGTACCCTAAAGGAAAACCTTTTCCAAATGGTATTAACAGAGATATAAACTTTTACCAGCAAAGGATGTAAACCATGACTATACTTAATGTGGCCTAGTGGCAAGAAGCTGTGCTGCAATACTGAAGGCACACAGTTTGAGGCCACCAGCTGCTCCACCAGAGAAGGATAGGCAATCTTCTCCCATGCAATTACTGCCTCTGAAAACACACTGGGGGGCCAGCGGTGAGTCAGTTCCAACTTGATGGTACACAAAACAACAACATACTTAATATGTTTATATATATATACACACACACACAGAAGTGGCATCCACTTTCTAAACAAAATGTCTCTGGAAACTCTATGAATTTTGATAAATGACAATAGTTATAAAAGTCTTCATGAGTTTTGTTCATAGGGTTCCTATGAGTTGTGCTTGACTCAAGGCAATCAACAACAACAAAACAATACCTATCACTGGAATCTTGTTAATCTGTATGCAGATCATCCAGGATGCTGGGCTGTACAAGGAGGAATGTGGCACCAGGATTAGAGGAAGAGTCATCAACAACCTACATTATGCAGATGAGATGACACAACCCTGCTTGCTGAAACTGAGGAAAACCTGAAGCATTTGCTATAGAAGGTCAAGGACTGCATTGCAGCCTTCGTGTGGATTGAAGCTCAACATCAAGAAAACAAAGATTCTCACTACTGGGCCAGTTGGCAACATCATTATGGATTGTGAAGAGATTGAGATAATAGTTTGTTTGGTTGTGCAATCAATACTCTTAGTACCAGCAGCCAGGAAATCAAGAGAAGAGTTCCACTGGGAAAGTCATTTCTCAGGCACCTCTCCAGAGAACTGAAAAGCAATGACATCAGTCTGGAGATTAAGATGTTTCTGATCCAGGCCATAGTGTTCACAATTGTGTGCTATGTGTCAGAGAACTGGACAATGACCAGAGATGAATGAAAGAGAATTGATGCCTTTGAGTGGTGGTGTTGGAGAAGGGTGTTGACTATACCACGGAAGGCCAGGAGAACAAACAGGTTTGGCCTTGAGGGGGTGAAACCAGAATGTTCCTTGGAGTCAAGGATTCTGAAGCTTCGTCTGACATACTTTGGGCATGTTGAAAAGAGGGAGCAGGTTTCAAGGTTATTTTACATAGTGTCGCTATGAGTCACAAGCCGCTGGAAGACACATAACAACAACAAAATATAAGTTCAAAAGGTATCGCTTTGCTGGTTGCAACTTTGTAATTAATATTTATCAAATTGCAATTCTAGCATTCCCCTAGAATGTGTCTGGCCTTTGGTATGGAAGTCACCATTTTGATCTGGGTGGTGTGAGTAAGCAGACATCTGTTCCTGCCTCCCAATGAGGGTTTTGTGAATACAAATTTGATAAGCCCTTTTAAAAATTTAGCCATGAGTATCTACTTGAGGCTAAGTGATAAGAGATCACTTAACCAGTAAGTTTATCTCCAATTTTAGCCTCACCTGAATTACCGGTGTGGTACTATATTCTGCCACAGAAAATAACAACTGTAAAATCTAGCTAGAAGAAAGGAAAAAAAAAAAAACTCCAACAAAATAAAAACACCCCAAACCAACAAAAAAAAATTCAAAACAATCTAAAACCAAAAAAATAAAAACACCCCCCCAAAACACACATAGAATTAGATGCAGTCCAAGGACAGAATTAGGAGAAAAATCACTGATGGTTTTGTATTGTTTTCATAATTTCAGGAAATCTCTGATGAATATTAGGATAAAAGAGATAATTTACTTGTTCACAGAAACACATTTTAATACCATTTATTTCCTACTTTGGCAGCTTAAGAAAGTCTGCCTACATATGAAGGAAGCCAAACAAAACAAAACAAGCTGTTTGGGGAACTGATTTTCCAACAATTCCCTCTTGAATTAGGCAGTGTCTTCTCCAGTTTTTTTAAAAAAGAAGCAGATACTTTCTACATCTCTTTTTTTATCCCCAAATGCCTGGCCGTAGAACTGCTGTTCCATTCTGATAACCATTGTTACAGATAAGTGACCAGTTCCATTTACCTCTGGGCCAAAGGGTTTAAGTTTTCCTGTGTGTGTTTGTGTGTGTGTGTGTGTGTGTGTGTGTGTGTGAAGAAGAAAGAGAGAATATAAACTCTCCCTCTCCACTCTTAGACTCTTTATGTGGCACTCATACACTATGTTTTATTAATTTAGCATTACTGCTTCCAAACATCTCTGAATTCATCTGTAATATTGACAATATTGACACTCAAATGTCAATAAAATGAATTGAGACTCATTGTCTATTTTTTT
>NW_006399820.1:12474126-12478185 GCF_000299155.1 Elephantulus edwardii | reverse complement strand
GCTACTATGCACAAGGAACTCTGGAGAGTAGTAGGTTAAGCATTGGCTTGTTAAACAAAAGACCAGAGATTTGAAGTAACCAGACACTCCAAAGGAGAAAGATAAGGCAGTTTGCGCCATTGAGATTAACAGTCTTGAAAATGCAATGAAGAGGTGTCATGAGTCAGAATCCACTCAAAAGCAATGGATTAGTATTGTTTGTTTTGACATTTATTTTAACCTATACAGATATTTATAATATTGATTAATCAAACAACAAATACTTTTTTGCTGGGTAATATTGTAAGATTTAAGAACTCAAAGAGGAAAGGTATTGTCTGTATCTTAAAGGGACTGGAGATCACAGTGCAAAGAAATAAAAATGTTAGACATGCTATGGAAGAAGTTTATACCCTCCATGGAGGATACTCTAAGGATCCTCTTACTGGTGAGGTAAAAAAAAAGCTTCACAGGATAGATAAGACATGAACAATTTGAACATATGAGTAGTGTATGATGAAAACTTTTATTTAGGAACTAAATCACCCATCCTGCTACCTAGTCTGTCTTAATCAGGGAGCGCCACCAAAATCTGTTTACGATGGGAAACTCTTTTGGAATTTGACACACCAGTGGTAAAGATTTCAGTAATACGGCAACCCCAAGTAATTGCAGTACAGCAAACTGACAGACAAGTGCTGCATCACTTAGAACAACATTCTCTCCAAACACGTTGAAGAGTACTGAACATCCCATGGATGCCAAGAGAATGAACAGATACGTCTTGGAAATGGTGCAGCTGGACTGCTCTTTGGAGTCAAGAATGACGAGGCTTTGCCTCGCATGCTTTGGACATACTGCTAGCAGGTGCTATTCCTTGGAGAGGGACATGATGTTGGGAAGGATGGGAGGGTCAGCAAAGGAGAGAGAGACCCTTAACCAGGTGGATTGACATGATGACTGCAGTGGGTTCTTGTGTGTCAGGAGGTATGAGGAAGGCACAGGACAGGACTGGGTTCAGATCTTTTGTTCATAGTGTCAGTATGAGTCATATT
This sequence comes from Elephantulus edwardii, assembly GCF_000299155.1. NCBI lineage: Eukaryota > Metazoa > Chordata > Mammalia > Macroscelidea > Macroscelididae > Elephantulus > Elephantulus edwardii. The sequence continues at coordinate 12,477,151 of NW_006399820.1, read as the reverse complement.
CAACTCGATTGGACCTAACAACAACAATAACAACAAGTGTATGATGACGGGAATCCCAGTGGTATCACCCATGGGGAATTGCAGTGTTAACCCAAACTCTGTGCTTCTCTGGCTGTTCAAATCCACCAGAAGGAGAAAAATGAGTAATCTCCTTTCATGAAATTTACAGCCTTGGAAACCCAGTGGAGGTTCAGCTATGAGTTGGTCCTGGCTTGATGGCAATCAGACAAAGTCTTCAAGATTCCTACTTTCATTTGAGGACTTTCTTCACATGTAGGCAAGTAAATTACCATGCATGATGATTACTCCAAATAGTAACATCAGGTTTTGAGTGTACATGTACATGTATTCTGGATGTGAGTGGCTTTCTATTAAAAATAAACAAATAACAGAACAAAACCAAACAAATGTATGTAGGCAGTTTGATATAAACAGATCAAACATCAAGCAGTAAATATATGTTAAGTTGGTGTGGGATATTGGTTACATTTTCTATCAGCTCCTTCTTCTCAATCCTTAAATAATTCCCTCATTCACAACTGTGCTAGTTGGAGGGTTTTAGTGTTTGTTTGAAAGACTCGAGAGCTGTGAAAAAAAGTGAGATCAATCTCTTTGACCTTGGACAAGTAAATGGGCTGGTCAAAATAATGCTTCCTATGAGCTCTTCATATTTAATATTCCATCATCCCATGAATAACTGCGATCTTTTAGATTAAAAAGTGGGAATTTCAGAAGTACCCCTCTCATTCTATTGTCTGGAACATCTGGATCATTTTCCCCCTACAGACAAGTTGATTGTTAAGGCATAACTCTCTATCATACTGTCATAGGCTGGCAATGGAGTTTGGCAATATTGCCTGAGTTTTTAATTTGTCTAATGCAGAATACAGAGGTGAGGACTTATGGGAGGTTACTTTAGTCAGGCAGATGATAGGCCCTTTGCCAAGATTAAGCCTCCTTTCCTGCAGCTTTTCACTACCTGAGATGAGTCTTACTTTCATTAGTCTTTGTATTATTTGAATTTATTTTTTTTATGGCAGAAAAAAAATTAATTGATAACTTTGACATTTTTTTGAAAGCTCAATTATGTAATGACAGGGATGTATGGCTGTCAGGTATATAGTGTGCTAACCAGTCTGTAGGATTTGTCCCTTGTATGTACTTTCCATAGATTTATACTCATTAGATGAGATGGAAATTGATTGCTGCTAAATCAGAAACAATTTGTAGCTGGCTCTCAAGTGGATTTTTAGGAGGCCATAAATAATACAAAAGGAGATTGTTCATCTCATTCTAGTGGAGCATTGAGTAGGTGTGGCATGCACCTTTGGATTATCAGTTCAGCTCCCTATGGATTAGACCACCTGAGTTCCCTTGACTAGGTAAAGCAGTAATTATTTCATTCTAAAGCGTTTATTATTCTCTTTGTGTCCACAGCATTTATTAGGCTCTATGGGGAATGCAAAGTTGGGTCCTTTCATTTTCTAAAGAAATTAAAATCTATTCTGGAAGATGCAATACATGGTTATTATTGTGTTATATACTGTTGTGTTGACTCCAACTTACAGCAATCCTATGAACAATAACTCCGAGCACTGCCCTATTTTGAGCCATTCTCAAGATCTCTAATATGCCTGCCCCCATTGTCACAGTCATTATGTCACTCTGTCTCATCCAGGATCTTCCTCTCCTGCTCTGAGCCTACCCTGTTCCAAGCATGATGTTATTCTCCAAGGAGTGGTCCTTCCTGGCAACATGCCCAAAGTGTTTGAGATGGTGTTTCAGAATCTTTGTCTCCCAGGAGTTGCTTAGTTTTACCCTCTGTAGGTCAGGTCTTGGCTTTCCAGCACCACAACTCAAAGGCATCAATTTTTCTTCTGTCATTATTTAGTCATTGTCCTGCTTTCTGATGCCCAGCAACTAATTGAAAAGGTTATGGCTTGAATCAGGTGTACCTTAGTCTTCAGACTGACATCATTGCTCTTCAGTATTCTGGAGCTGTCCTTGATCACAGATTTTTCCTAATGCGATTGATATTTTGATTTCCTGATTGCTGGTGCCAAAAATGTTGATTGTGAAACTGAGCAAGTTGAACTTGTTAACAATCTTGATCTCTCCTCCATTGGTCCTGATGCTGCCAATTGTCCCAGTGATGAGAATTTTTATTTTCTTGATATTGAGATGCAATCCATATTGAAGACAGCAAATCTTGACTTTATGGAACAAATTCTTTCTTAGTTTCAGCTAGAAAAGTTATGTCATCTACATAATGCAGGTTGTTTGTGAGTCTTTTACCAAACCTGATGCCAGGCATTTATTTATTATATTATTAAACTAAAGAACTATTATTCAGCTTAACAAAACAAATGCTAAATATGATGTTGATATTGAAAAAAAATCCCTTAAAGGATCATGAACATCTTTGCATTTATATTAATAAATTATGCTAGATTATGTTCTAAAAAATAAACACTGATGCACAGGCTACTAATAAACTTCTGGCTCAGTAAATAGAATCCAGTTGGACATAGGAAAATTACCTGCATGTTAGAGCTCATTTTTAGTTTGATAGGAAATAGCTTTATTTTTTTCAAGTTGAAATATGTAGCACAGATTATAACAGACCTTTTTGTTTCTTCTTCTTGTTGTTGTGTGCCAACACATAGATGACTCTCCATTGACTTTTCAGAGGCAGTAAATGATATAAAAAGTGATTACCCATCCCTCTCTTGTAGAGAGTAGCTGGTTGCCTTGAACCATGTACCTTTGGGATTTTAGTGTAGCTTCTTAAAAAGCTTAATTTTTGACGTGTATGAAACCCTCTTACTTAAAATGTTTTTCACCTTACAGCTTTTTAGTTGCTTTACTCCAATGTAAAATAAAACTGTGAGAGTACAGTATTGTTTCTATTGATATATTTCAGTTGAAGAAAACAAAGATTCTCACCACTGGGCTGATTTGCAACATTGTATTAAATGGTGAAGAGGTTGAGATTGTAAACAACAGTTAGTTTGCTTGGCTCCAA
>NW_006399820.1:12461526-12473356 GCF_000299155.1 Elephantulus edwardii | reverse complement strand
TGTAAATCCTTAGAGATTAGCTAGTGTACCTGAACAATTCCCCCTGAGCTTGACAGTCAACTCTGCCTCAAAGCTCAAAGACCTGCTGAAGAGTAAAACTGTTTTTCTCTCAAAAGTAAATGATGTTGTAGTTTCCAGTTAGCTTGGGTGAAATAATAACTGTGGTTATATGACCTTTCAATTCACAGATTCTCTTATAAATTTAGCTGAGTATTATGGAGGAAATATATTTGAATTTCATTTTTAGAAAATATTAAAGGAGTATATATGAAAACATGTACATGTGATCTGATGACCCAAAATATTTGAGGTACAGAACAACACACTACACAAAATTACTTGTGCTTTCAGCTACGGTGTTTAAAGTTATGGTAACCTTCACTAAGTTTAACAAAGTGCCTTTTCACAGGTTTTGGTTTTTATTACTATAAATTGATTTTTCACCTTCTCTAGATTGAATCTTAGCTCTTGTACCTGAGAATATTACCCTATTTGGAATCAGGGGTTTTCTTTAGTTATGTTAATGAAAGCATGAAAGAGTAGGATTAGTTCTACATCTAATCACTTCTGACTGGTCAAAAAAATCATTGCCATGGAGTCAGAGGCGCCACATACCTGACTTTCTAGCTGGTTTTAAGGAGCTGTATATAACAGGAAAGGAGATTTCCCATTTTTATTCCATAGGAACGGCTGGTGGGTTCAAACTGCCTTTGGGTTGGCAGCACAACTCCTTAACTCCCTATCCACTGTTGTTGTTAAGTGTCATTGAGTTGTAGATGACTCAAAGTGATGCTATGAATGAAAGACCTGAACACTTGTATAACTTTCATTGTTTCTCTAAATTAATAAAGTTTCCTGAGGCAAGGTATTTCAGAAGTGGGTGCTACTCCTGCTTCCAAACCTGTTTTAACCTGGGAGCTCCACCAAACACTGTACACTATGAGTAACCATTATCACATTTGACACATTAGTGTCACAATGCATCACAGTAACCACAAGTTACCTTTGTAAAGCAAATAGACAGACCAATGCTATACCATTTAGAAGAATGTTTGACCCAAAACAATTAAAACCAGGCTCGAGTGCTGTAGATTAAAATCATCTACCTTTGGCTTTGTTGCATAGCTTTCTAGCCACTCGGCTAACAGAACTCTCTCTATAACTCACAGCAATTCTGTTAACAACATATCTAACCCTTGTCCCATCCTATGCCATCTTCATAATCTGGGACATGCTTGAGCCCATTGTTACAGTCACTGTATCAATCCATCATGTTGAGGATCTTTTTTTCTTCTCTGATCTTTCATTTCTCTCAGCATGATGTCATTTCCCAAGGACTAGAATCTTAATTGTTATGAATGAAAGACCTTAACACTTGTATAACCTTCATTGCTTCTCCAAGTTCATAGAGCTTCTAGAAGCAAGCTATTCAGGAAGTAGAAGCTACGTTCACATCCAAACCTATTTCAATCTGGGAGCTCCATCAAACATTGTCTGCCATGGGCAACTATTATCTCACCCAACACATCAGTATCACAGTGTCCAGCATCAAAGCAACTATGAGCTACCTCTGTACAGCAAATTGACAGACAAGTTCTATACCACTTAGAAAAATGTTTGACCAGAAACATTTAAAACCAGGCCCAAGGACCACAATGCCTTTTCAAATATGAGGTCAAATTCAATTAGCTCACAGCCAATTGGAAGCAAACATTCCACACCCAAGCCTCAACCCACACCAGAAAAACAGCTTTGTAGAATCTGGCTGTTTCATTCATCTTCCCAAACTAGATTACAGCCCCCTCACCCATCCTCTAGGCCACCAGAAAGACAGAATAAGCACACACATTCGGAGACACACACAAGACAGACACTGATGGAGACAGATGTATTTACAAGTCCAAGAGTGCCAGTGTTTGCTGTCAATTATTAAAACTGAGACTTTACCTGAGACCCCAGCTCCTAGCGTTCCAAAGTGAGAAAAATGAAGTTTCTGTTCTTTAGAGCATGCTTGTAATTTGTTATTATTGTTACAGTGAGAGAAAGAGATCCAGCTAAATGAGTAGCCAGTTGCCTTAGAGTCAATTCCAGTTTATGATAACACCAGATATTAAAGTAGAACTGTAGTCATCAATATCCTAACTGCAGACTAACAATCCAGATGCCTACCTTTCCATTTTCATCCTCTTTGTACAGCCTTTGTGTGTCCAAATGCTGTGTTTCACTGTGAAATGAAAAGTAACTTCATACCCTTTATGACACAGCGCAGAGAAATCAGAAAATTTAGCTCATTGCCATCAAGTTGGTTCTGACTCTAGTTCACCTTCAAGTGGGTTTACAATCACAGGACGATATTTATCTTCTTTCTCTAAGGAGTAGCTGGTGCATTTGAACTGCCAGAGAAGTGTAGCTTTTGTGTGAGCCATGCAACTCTTTACAGACTATGTCATGCCACCCGAGGTCCCTAATTTCTCATTCTTCTCAAAGATATTTCAATGAAGGCTTCTCAGCTTAGTAAAGAGGGATATCTCCAAGTAGTCCCAAAATGACAAAAGACAAAATCCAAAACACAGCAGAGGGTAAAAACAATCATCAATACATATACCAAAAAAAAAAAAAATATCTGTTTTATCTCAAGAACTTAAGTTTGAAAGCTCTCTCTTTTCCTCTGTGCCTATCTTGCCCATTACAGCTTCTGTATGCTACTTGCTACTACTTCTACATTTTGTCTTTTTTTTTTCTCTCCCTCTCTCACCCTTTCCCGCTTTCTCTTGAGCTCAACAAGAGCTGTTTAGAAATCTGTTCCTTGGCATTTGGAAAGGAATATTCTCCCACCTGTACCTGTTAGATACTAAGAATTGCAAGGCAAAGCAATACTTTTCTCTGTGCCCCAGAGAAATTAGCTAATCTTTTCAGAAGCAGTCAATGTTGAAAACAGTAATTTTCATTTCTGTGGCACTCCTGTGCAATCTATAAAGAACTCTCATAGCCTTAATCTCATTTAATCCTCATAGATATTGTTATCACCATCACAAGGTAGGTGAGGCAAAACTTGGAGGGATTGGAGGCACTGAAGGAAGTAATTTCTGTGAAGCACCTTAGTGAGAGTCTGGAATGTGGTGGGTGGTTCTGGTTTTCCTTTGTCTTTCCCTCACAGGTGATGTGTCCAAGTCTTAGACTCCAACCTTTTTTACTGCAAATTGCAAAGCCTTCCCACATTAAACTATAACTTTGAAAACAGAAAAGCTAGTTTTTTCTGGAATAGATAGAAAGGAGGACAGTTTTATGGTTATTTCTCTCTTGCCCTGAAACAAACTCATAGCTGATCCTCTAGTGAGTTTTGAAGACTGTAAATTACATAAGAGAAATTTGCCCATCATTTTCCGTTGGAGCCACTAGTGGATTCGAACTGCTAGGGAGGTACAGCCTCAAGTTGATAGTGTAACTGTTTCATGATTACACTATCAGAGTGCATTTTGAAGACCTATTGTTGTTGAAGAGCTAGAGGGTGAAAAGTTCTAGCAACTAGTTAACTGTTAGGGCCCCAAAATGCATGCTTTTGATTTGTTTTGTGTTTAAGCTTGCAGTTCTGGGGGCACACATTATAGAAAAGAGTGTTTCTCCACTGTATTTGCCTGTCCCCCTTTGTCCATTTATCTTCAGTGGACCGCCACACAGTAAACACAATAAAACACCCTGCCCTGAAGAGCCCTGGATTTGAGGTGCACTTGGGGATAGAAGAACCATACACACAAACAGGATGCAGTCGGTGGCGCAGAAGAGTGAGCGCCAAGTGGTCATTTTTGTTAGAATGCTTCACAGAACAGATGGGCTTTTATGAGTTTTCTGAAGTTTGTTATTATAAATCTAAACTGTTGTTCTGAGGATTCTTATATATGCGTTTTAATATCACCATTTGTATTTGGTGCCCATGAAATTCAAAGACAGTTCCCTTTGGAACTAGCCATCTTAGGGCAGTATAAATTTACCTCGTTAGACTCTCCAGAAAGTTTAGCTTTATCAACTCAAGCTGTTTTACTGGGGAAAGAGAAGTTGGAAAAAGTCTTTGGTTATATCTGAGGTATTGGTTAGGAATTTGTAAGGTCATGCTGCACAAACAAGTAACTCTCAGCTCATTTAATACATTAAAAGGTGATTGTTGGTCACATATTCTAATTCAGATTATGTGAGTATAATAGCAGGGAATACGTTAGGGCACTTTCTTCCACATGGTCACACAGGGATACTGGCTGACAGAGGCACCAACATTTCTATGTGAGGTTTCAGAGTTTTCCAAGGAAAGAGAAGATGATTCATTGCACTAAACTACCAGAACCAAAAAGGGAATCTGCCTGCTAATCAAGGAAACAACCCCAGTCTCTCAGGTGAAAGACACAGATGCTCACCATTATAAGGATGCTCCCCACTATGTTAGCAAGGATGACAATGTCATTGTTGTTGAGTCCTGTGAAGTCAGAACCAACTCATAACTGACCCTCCAGTGGGTTTTCAGAGGTTGTTAATGACATAGGAGGAGACTGTTGATCCTTCTTACACAGAGAAGCTGGTGGATTCAAACACCATGCCTTCAGGATTGCAGGGCAGTTTCTTACCACTAGACTAACAATAGGTACCACTGTCCTAACAAGAGAAGAAAGCACCTAGACAATTGCAAAGGGCGTTTCTGTTGCTATGGAACTGAAATGACACACATAATTTCTCTCTAAATTTTGATGGCCAGAACTAATCACATAGCTTTACCTACCTGCAAAGGGATTGAAAAGTACTGTTTTCTTAAGCCAGAAACAAGGTAATCTGTAGAGTACAGAGGTTTGTCTTGGCTTGGTCTGGCATTTGTAGAGATAGTAAGTGCGTGATTACTGCAGATTTTGTTGTGGCTGCGTGCTGTTCAGTTTCCTTCTTTATTCAAGGAGAATAGAAATGCAAATAATGTGCACAAACCAAGAATAATTAAAAAAAGCAAATCAACATGATACCAAAACCAAACCAAAATGTTGCTTTTGAATTGATTTCTATTTATGGTGATCATCTCTCAGGCTTCAAAGATTGTATGTTTGGAAACTTACAGCTGCTCACATGGCAATTGGTAAATTTGAACTAGTGGACTTTCAGTTGCATAACAGCATGCTGTGCAGTATGCCACCAGAGTTCCTTACCTCTTTCATAAAACAACCTTCCATTCTCAAGCAACTATTAACCCTTGAGTCTGGGAAGACTCCAAATCCTCACTACAGATCATGCTTGCTTGAATTAAATATGTCTTTGACATTAAGACTGTCTCATTCATTCATGCAATTGGGTAGTAACCAATTAATAGCTGTCCCTTCAGTAGATTTTCTCAGACTGTAAATCCAAAAGGAGATTTTCCATCTTTCTTCCTCTGAACCCTGGTGAATTTGAACTTCAAGAGGCGTTCAAATTGGCTTTGATATTTAATCTCTTCCTTTTCTTCCTCATGCTAAGAAGGGCACTGCTTAGAGGTTTTTCATGCATTGCAGTTGTTGATATTAGGTGCCACAGTGCCAAGTATTGCTCGTAGCCACCCTATGAACAACATATCTGAATCCTGTCCTCACATGTGCCATCCTCAACATCTGATACACTTGAGCCCTTTGCTACAGTCACTGTGTCAATCCTTCTCAATGGGGTCTTCCTCTTTTTCACTAACCCTCTACCCTTCCAAGCATGATATCTTTTTCCAAGGAATTGTCTCTCCCAAGTTTGAGAGACACAGCTTTGTCATCCTTGCCTCCAAGAACCACCCCTGCTGCACTTTATCCAAGTCATACTTTATTGTTCTTTTGGAAATCCATGGGATAATCAGTATTCAACACCACAGTTTAAAAGCATCAATTCTTCTTTTGTAATTCTTATTTATTGCCCAATTCTCAGATGCACAGCAAAGGATTAAAAAGACCATGGCATGATTCAGACCTTAGTCTTCTTTTTTTTTTCTATAATTATATTTTATTAATTTTCATAAACATTTACAGAGATTTTGGGTTTCCATTCATTCATTGTTGCATTATTCTCTCTACCCTCCTCCCAGTTTGTTCTTGTCCAAATGCCACAGTGCTTGTCAAAGCCAGTTCTGATTAATCTTCTTTGTCAGTGTGTCCTTTGCCATTCCCTATAACTCCTCCCTGAGAGAGATTTCATCCTAAGTCATAAGGAAAAGGGGATGGCGTATTCTCTTAGCTACTTCCTGCTGAAAAGGGACGCTGTGGGTTTCAGGGTGAGGATCTTCTCTCACTACTCTAAAGGGCCCCTTTGGCAGTAGGAAACACATAGACTATTATGGAGATTGATTTCGGAATTTAGATGCACTCTTATTGATTGTGCTTGGCCGTACATGTTCATATCCTTGAAGATGTATCATGGGGGTGTTGCAACCTAGAAGACACAAATTTGACTAACAAGTACATGAGTCAAAAATTATGGAAAAGTAAAAGAAAAGATTCTTTCATTGTTTTACAAACCCCCAGGTCCCCTCCACCATGTAGCCCTCGCTCTAGACTCCTGTGATGACAGAAATACCTAGTTATATATCTCTTTTAGACAGTTCTCTCCCTCCTCTGTTTCAGTGCAGTATACATTATTGAACCCATCTTACTCAGTCTCTCCCCAGCCCCGAGGTTAGTCGCATTCTACAACAGTGGCATCATGTAATATTTGTCCTTTTGTGACTGGGATATTTCACTCAGCATAATGTTCTCCAGAGTCAGCCATTTTGAATAATATTGCATGAGTTCCTTGTTTTTTAATGCAGCATAGTATTCCATTGTGTGAATATACCACAGCTTCTCTAGCCATTCGTTTGTTGATGGGCACTTAGGTTGTTTCCAACCCCTTGCTATTGTGAACAAAGCTGCAATAAACATGGGTGTGCATATATCTGCTTGGACGTCAGCTATGGTCTCTTCAGGGTATATTCCCAGTAGTGGAATTGCTGGGTCAAATGGTATCTCTATTTGCAATTTTTTGAGAAAGCGCCATACTGCTTTCCACAGGGGTTGCACCATTTTACACTCCCACCAACAGTGAATCAGGGTTCCAGTTTCTCCACAACCTCGCCAGCATTTGTTGCTTGCTGTTCTGTCAAATTTTGCTACTGACATTCTTGCTTTTCAGTAGTTTGGAGAGCTCCCTGACATCAGGCTTGCCAAAAGCAATATGCCTCCTTATTTCCTGATTGCTGGTACCAAAAGTGCTGATTTTGGATATAAGCAAGATGAAATCACCAACATTTTCAATTATTTCTTCATCTATTATGATGTTGTCCACTGGTCCAGTTGTAAGAATCTTTATTTTTTTTTTATTTTTATTTTAAGATGAACTCTGTAGTGGAGGCTGTAGTCTTTGATATTCTGTAACACATATATCAGGTTCCCTGTACTTTTAGCAAGTAAGGTTTTGTTATCTGTATAACACAAGTTGTTGCTGAGTCTTCCTCTGCTCTTGATGCCACATTCTTCTTCACAGAATTTCTCCTATTTTTAAACACAGGGGGAAAACCCAAAATAAAATCCCCCAAATTACATGTGAACTTAAATTACTCATCAGGCTTATTTCCTCCTATATTATATGCTTGCATAATCCTTAAGGAAATAAAATAGCAAAATATATCAAAAGTTTGGAAAATGCAGTATTGCTACCATTATGTTAAAAGTAATATGTTTATAACTCCACTAGTTACACATTTCAAACTCAAAGAAACATAATAGCCCATATCAACTTCTTTATGTAGCACTGATAAAAGATTTAGTAGTTAGCTACCATCTCCCCAAAAGTCTTTTGAATAAGATTATGCCTAAATTAAAGTTTAATATACTAGAGATACATTTCATCTTGTTGGATCAATAATCCACACCCTTGGTATCAGTAGTCAGGAAATCAGGAGATGTATTGCTTTGGGCAACGCTGCTTTCAAGGATGACTCCAAAATACAGAAGAGCAATGATGTCTGTTTTAAGACTAAGGTATGCCTGATTCAGGTCAAGGTCTTCACACACATGTTATGCGTCAGAGAGCTGAAAAATGAATAAGGATGACAGAAGAAGAATTGATGCCTTTGTGTTGTGGTGCCAGATAAAACTTCTGAATATGCCATGGACTGCTAAAAGACAGAGGTCTTCTGGAAAGGGTGTGGCCAAGAATGCTCCTTGGAGGCAAGGATGATGAAGCTTCAGCCTTCATACTTTGGACATGTAGATTTACAAGTTTATTCCTTGGAAAAGGGCATCAGGCTTGGAAAGATAGAGGGTCAGCAAAGAAAAGGAAGACCCTCAACGAGATAGATTGACAATGTGACTTCAGCAATGGGCTCTATTGTCTCCGAGACGATGAGGATGGCATGATTTGATATAAGATTTGACATAAGATGAGATGATAGAACATGTTCTAGGTTGGCTGTTCATTGATTGGGTCTCTATGAGTTGTACTTGATGACTCCTAACAACAACAGAGATCTAGAAAATGTAGCATTTTGTAGATTTTTTTTTTAAATTAAGTGACTAGGTAGTCTATATCTATTCACTGTCTGCTGTCAAATCCATCTCATAGTGACCATCCATTGGGTAAAGCTTCATAAGAGGAGAGTGCTCACCTCTCTTCTGTAGAACTGATAATAAACTCAAACCACCAATCTCTGCATCAGCTGTCCAGTACGAAGTATCCTATGCCAACAGGGCTTCTCAAATGTTCTATATAACTAAAGAAACTAATTACATTATTTCCTTTTCTGAGAGATCATTGTTGGGCTGGTGAGTTCTGTGGCAGATACACCAGGAATTTTTTTCCCCTACAATGTGTGGTATCTCTCTCCAGTTTTAAAATCAATATTTAGAGTTTCTTGATAATGTTTCTTGATTTGTGTTCTTATGTTTTATTTTTTTAAGTTGGGGGAGGGAATAAGTGACCAGGAGGCTTTAATATTAATATCTAATATTAATATTTAATGTTTATCATTCATTTGGCATATTTTTCTAGATCTGGTCTCCTTTCCATACATTTAAAGTGCATATCATGTGTAGATTCTTAATCTTCTAGTTAAGCCAAAATTTATTGTATGGATATACACAAATTACGCTATGATTTTGAATTTATTTTATATTCTCTGAAATGAATATCTATAGAAGTGTTTTCCTTTAAGCTTTTTACTGTCCTTAAAGTTGAAACTATTATGTTCTATTTTGTAGTGATTGCTGGTTTTGTTTTTGGATGCCATCAAATCATCTAAGACTCATAGTGACCCCATGAATCACTATGATCAACAGATCTGATCTGAACCTTGTCCTATCCAGTGCCATCATCACAATCTCTGATATGCTTAAACCCATTACCACAGTCACTATGTCAGTCTGTCTTGTTGAAAATCTTCCTCTCTTTCACTGACCCTCCACCTTTCCTAGCATGAAGCTATTTTTCTAAAGTCTGGTCCCTGAGAGGGGCTGCTACTTACCTGAAAAGCATCACATGCTTCTTTCAGACCTTATTGATTTCAGTGAAAATTACTACCTGAACATAAAATTATTTAAAACATATACAAATGGTAGATTTTTCCACTGTGTAGAATATTGTATGGAATATATTTTAAATACATTATTAGTCATGTCATTATAATTTTAAAAGCCTAGATAATCATAGTCACTTTATACTAACCACCTACTCTTTGTCAACCATTCTTACCTTTCCTCTACCTATAGCTACAATGCTACTTATCCTAGAAGAACAGACAGAAGAGTTTAAAGTGAAGGTAGGCAGGCATTGGAGGACATCTCCCTCATTCTCCCTGCCAGCATTCCTAAACTATTCCTCTTCCAGTCTTTCAGGCTTTAGAATTCAAGTATAGAGTCCAAAAGTTGTACTTATACTCCTGAACAAAGAAAAGCATAAAGTGGGCAAATTCTACCTTCTTTCTACCTATGTAGTTGCTGTTGTTATTTTCAGGTGCCATTGAGTTAAGTATGACTCATAATGACCCTGTAAACAGCCAACCTGAACCTTACTCAATCCTGTGGCATCAACATCATCTCTGACACAGTAAGGTCCCGTGCTGAATTCACCATGCCAATCCATCTCATTGGGGGTCTTCCTCTCCTTTGCTGACCCTCTGTCTTTCCAAGCATGATGTCCCTTTCCGAGGAATAACCTCACCTAATTTATGTCCAAGGCATAAACCCAGTCCCAATAATGTGGAGGTGGAGCCAGACTTCATCTTCCTCACATTTCAATTGTCATCACCTACTATCCAAATGCTATTTCTCCAACATTAGGTATGTATTTGAACATATTGGAGAATGTGAAGGTTAGAGGTAGTGTGGAACAGATAAGGTCAGGTTCAGATTTATTGTTCATATGTCATTATGAATTGTAGTCAACTCAATGGCTCTTCACAACAGCTACATGGAATTGGGTCAGAGCTTACAAGTTAGAAGGACATTTTATTTCATACTCTCAAATAGGTAGATCCCTGCTCTTTCAGACTCTCACTACCCCTGAGACATCCCTCAAAGAATCTCATAGAGTATAGATCTGGGAGAGGGTGTAGTGCTGAACTTTCAAGTCATGAAGTTGTTAGTTAGGTATCATCTATGGCCCAATGAAGGAACAACGGAATCAAATCATTGTTCAATCTTGAGACATCTTCATAATCTTCATTATTGCAATCACTATGTCAATCTATTTTACTGAAGATTTGTTATTTTTCAGAGGTTCCATTTTTCCAAGCACTATGTTTTTCCCCCTACGTACTGACCCTTTCTGACAACATGCACAAGCTGTCGTCACTCTTGGCTCTAGGAGCACACTGGTTGTGCTTCATCCCAGAGATATTTGTTTATTCTTTTGATAGCCCATGGTACAGTAAGCACTCATCACCAATACCATGATTCTAAGTCATTAAACCTTCTTTGGTTTTCCTTATACATTGTCTAATGCCCTAAAGAGAGAATCTTCTACCTCAAATGGTCACCAGGAAGCTTAGCTGAACCTTAGGGCAAAAGGCTTTTATCAGCTTCCCCCTGTGGCCACATTAGATTATATCATGACTTCTGAAGCTTAGTCTGATCAATTTATACTGGGTAACATCAGATGTATGCCAACATTCAGGAAAACCAGAACAGAGGTGATTTCATACTTTAAAAATCCTTATTTTTCTGCATTTTCTCACATCACCTGCAACCCTGTGGCCATATCACAAAGAAACCTTGATATGTTGCAAGAGAAGCTGCATAGGGGTTGGTTTTGCTGACTCCTGTGAGAAGTATATAAAGTTGTTTTTGCTGTTATGTGCTGTCAAGTTGACTATGACTCATAACCTATGAACAATGGCTTTGAATCTTGCCCTATCCTGTACCAACTCATCATCTCTGACACGCTTGACCCCATTGCCACAATCCATTCCTATGTCAATCCATCTCATTCTGGGGTCTTCTCCTGTGCTGACTCTCCACTCTCCCAAACATGATATCCTTCTCCAAGGACTGACGTCTCCCTAAAACATGCCAAAAATATGTGAGACAGAATTTCAAAATCCTTGCCTCCAAGGCACACCCTGATTTCAATCTTTTCAGAACAGACCTGTTTGGTATGTTGAAATGTTCAAGACTCTTTTAAGCACCACAATTCAAAATTATCAGTTCTACTTCTGCCGTCCTTAGTCACTGCTGGATGCATAGCAAGCAAATGAGAAGACCATGCCTGGATCAAGTACACACTACTCTCTAGACCAATACAATTGCTCTTGAGAGTTATAGAAATCACTCATATGAAGTATTAAAAGAAGGGGGAAGGAATATACTGAGTCATT
>NW_006399820.1:12428731-12460002 GCF_000299155.1 Elephantulus edwardii | reverse complement strand
TGGCACATAACAACAGTAACAAGGGAACATATAACACTCAACAGGAACTTTTCTAGTGTAAGAAAAGATATTCAACCTGGCTTTCTGAACAATCTAAATCACGTACACAAATTCATCTTTTTATCACAAAATATGTGTTACATTAACTAATTGCAAATACCTACAAAGAAAAAGTGAGACTGAGTTTATAATTGTAAATGGATTCCTATGGTTTTGATGGATATGTTAAATGTTTTGAACTTGTAAGATAAAAATCAGAGTCCAGACTCCATCTTTATTCTGATGGCTTCGTTTATCAGCAGGGTGTGTGTGTGTGTGTGTGTGTGTGTGTGTGTGTGTGTGTGTTTAAAACTTGTCTCAGTGAGGGGGAGGTTAAAAGTTCTCACAATTTTGTATAGTGTTTCCTAATTTCATGTGTCTAAATTCTTTCATGAAAAATACCTTTATTAGGAGGGTTAGAAAAACACACGTTTCATTTGATAGTTTTCCCACTAAACAAAATATTTGGCATCCTTCAGATTTTCATCTGATCTGGGAACTATCACAGAATTGTAATTTTGCATTTTTTAAATGAACTGACATCCTATTATCCCATCTCTTTTCAACTTATATTTCCGTGAAATTTTTGGTATGCAAAACTTCATGACCACACTGTATGTTAGTTGTCCAATGATGCTAAAGAAAAGAAACCTATTGCATTAATAGTATTTCTGTGCAAAGATGAAGGATAATATTGTATTCAATTAAAAAGTAAAAAATCATGAACATATTATGAAAGTTAAAAAGACTCATGTGTGTTAATTCCAAACTTTAGGTCCTTAAAAGATGTTTATCTAGCTTATTGATTTAGAACTCCCGTTTTTATTTTTATCTAGTTCTATGCTAGGAACCTAGAATGAATTCAATAGAAGTTTATTGAACAAATAATGAATATGATTCCAATGATTCATATGTGCAGCCTTGATATCAGTGTTGGGAAGAATGCTAACCACAACAAGGTAGTGGTAGGTAATGCCAATAAATTAATATTATTTTAAGCTCTTAGTTTTTTAAATGATTCTTCCTGAAAAGCAAAATATCAAATGCTTATTATTCAAGTCTTTTTATTATCCTACAGATCAATGATTTCCAGATACATTAAAGTGAAAAGTAAAGAGCAATTATTTTATTTTGGTGAAAAGAAAACACAACAAAATATACACACTTGAATAATTTCTACATGAATAGTTCAGTGACTTTGATTATATTGTTCAAATTGTACAACTGCTCGCACTATAATTTGCTAAATCCTCCCACTACTTTTAACATAAACTCACTGATCCATAAACTTCTCATCTAAACTTTCAAGTTGTTATTGTTAGCTTGATCACAGAAAGAGCATTCCTTTTTGACATTTTAGTGTTATTTGAGTGTACATTTGCAGAGGTAGTTTTTTATTTAAAAATTGTATGCATGAATTTATTTTTTAAAATATTATTTGCAATCTTTTCAATGTAAGAAGCTTATTTTTATTTCCTCCTTGGATTCTACGTTTCCATTCATCCATCTTTTCTGCCTTCTTGACTTCTGAGTTTTGTTTTGGGGCAAATTTTGCCCTTTTGGTTCTGAGGTAAAAAGGTGGGTGAGTCTCTTCCCCTGTGATTAACTGCTTCTAAAAACTCTCTGGAAATCCAGGTATTAGTCAATTCTGACTTTAAAGTATATAATAAAAATAACATCTGATACACTGTTTTTCACACTGCCTTTTCCCCCTTTTCTTTGCCCATCCTTCCCTCCACTCATCAAACTGTGAGACTCTATGATAAACAATGTATACAAACTTTATGAACTTTGTATGTAAACCAGTAAAAAAAACAAAACAAAACAAAACAAAAAACCCAAAACAAAAAATGACATCTGATTCTAGGACCACACTTTTAGATATCAACCTAGATCCTCTTTGTTTTAAGAAAATAATATTTTCACAAACTTTTGGCTACAAAATTCCAGTTTTAATACTGGTACAAAGGTGGGAGATGTAAAGGAAACAAAGTGGATTTCACTAGACTCATTGAACCCAGAAACAGTTTCCTAGAAATGTGAGTGTTAGAATTTATCTTTCAGAAACAAATAATAACCTCTCTCTTTTTTCTACTTTGAATCCTTAAAAACTCTTTTGTAAGTGTTCACTGAGTGTTCTAGTATTTCTATGCTTTAATTAGCAGCTGTTCCAAGTGTGATAGGTGATTCATGCTAGTCTTAATATTGTATATAATTGGATCTCTAAGGCAAATTTATCTGTCAGAGTAAAATTGATCTGCAAGTAGTTCCCTCTAGCTAATACCTAAATTAGTTTCACCTGGACTCTGCCCTCTGATTTCTTCTGAATTACACCCAAGGAAGGAAAGTTAACAGCTGGTATAGGAAGCAGCAATTTTATTCTGAAGATTCTGAATCTAAGCTGATTTTTGAAAGGAACAAGAAAATGAAACATCTTTATGGGCTTATTCGGGGAAATCAAGCCTAAACCCCACTATATTTTAGACTATTTAAAATTTGCTGTTTCAAATAGACACTGTAGAGCAATATTGGTTGGGATTTTAAGACTAGAAGATTATTATGTGTAGGGGATTTTTTACTCCATTGTGAATTCTTTATGTTATGAAACAGTAAAAACAAACCCCCAAATGCAAAGTTGTTGCCTTCAAATTGAGTCTGATTCATGGTGATTCAGTGTATGCTGCTATTATAGTGTGCTATTAGGTAGGAAACGACTTATAGTTGATTTTCCAATGGGTTTTCAGAGACAGTTAATCATAGGACAAAAGATTGTCTATCCTTCTCCCTTGAAATAGCTAGTGGATTTGAACTTCTGCCTTTGGGATTGTAATGCAGCTTCTTATCACTAGGCCACCAGAGCTATTAAACTATGAGTTCATTTAAATTCTCTATCCTTTAACCTCCCATAAATGGTCTCCTAATGAGTAAAGAATTCTAGTATCATGATTTAATGGGGAAAATTCCAGGCAAGATGGAAGAAATTCTGATTCTAGTGGCAATATGACCTTGAGTACTAGAACTATCTCACTGATAATTCTTTTTCATCCATCAAATGGATCAACTTGATTAGGTTTTCCAAAGGGTGATCCTAGTCTCAAACTAATTTAGAAAATTCACATATATGCCATTTAGATGTAAAATAATGCAAGGGACATGTCCTGTAGTTAAATTGTGCACTAGAGACTCGCTTTGTTTTATACATAATTTCTGAATATTTTCAGGTCATCAGACCCTCTTTTAATTAAAAGTAATTTTATTTTGTAGCACTAAGATTCTAAAGAAAGCTAGGAATAATAAATTTGCAAAACCCCTTCAAAAAAACCTTGATTACTATGATTACTTTCTAATCATGCCTTAATCTACACTGTTAGAAGCAAAATAGGACTGCAAAAGTAACACAATAATCTCCTGCCAACTCTTAGCCCTATATTTTCTCCTTTAAAAAATTATAAAATAACTCTATGTCTAGACAGTATGTTAGACCCCAGAGACCAAAAGATTAAACTAATAAGATGCTATCCAAAGGCATTCAAGATGTAGAAAGAAGAGACCAAAGTGCAGTTAAATAGTACATGAGAACCAACCACTGCTTTTTACTCAACTTTTAGTCAGTTCTGACACTTAACACTCTTTCATTAGGTTTCTGGATCTACATATCTGCATGGCAGGATAGTTTACATCTTTCCTCTATGGAACAGTTGGTTGATTTGAACAACTCATCTTTCATTTGCCAATACAACATATAACAACACATCATGATACCGGAGTGTAGAGGGATAGAAGAGATATTTGACCAAGTTTGGGAGAGGTTGAGGAATAATCTGTCACTGGTAGCAGTATAAGAAGATGCCCTGAGATGAGTGTTAAAAGTGAGTCAAGACTTTCCAAGAAAGGTGATTTTAGGCAAAAAAAGAGCAGCAAGAACAAAGGCCTCAAATTATCAGACTGCATGGTTCATTCAGTGGTCAACGGCAATCTTTGTCAGAGAAGTTTCAATGAAATGGAGAAGAATGGAGGACTGATTTTATTGGGATGAAACATTGGTGGGAAAGTGTAAAACCAGAATCCCTTCAAGAATATTAGTTGTAAAAGAAGTGTAAAGAATGTTGGTAATTAGACAAAGAGGCTTTACTGCAAATGGGATTTTCAGAATCTAATTCTTCCAACAATGAGATGGAATAAGTAACAGTGATAATGCATTAAAAAATGCTGATATGAAGGGAGAAAACTTCAGAACTGATGAAAATTAGTGTCTGAGGAAGCCCAAAGAGTTTGAGAGAGTGCTGAAGACACAGACAAATTTCTCTCTAACACTAGGTAGTGATTAAAAAAAACAACAGTAACTAGATAATAAATTGTATACTTTAATACTGAATTTACAGACAGCTTGCTCTGTATGATTTAGTATTTAGTATAAAGAGATGACATTTAATTCAGCTATTTTATAAAAATTGGAAATTACCTTTCCTTTTCATCTATGCTTATGCATACCTTGAGGGGAACCAAAATCCTTCCCTGTGTCTGCATATTACCCTGAGCTAGATAAATCCTATGACAAAGCCAATTGTATATATGACCTGAATTAAAAAACTATTTGCTAGGGGGAAAAAAGGGAATTTATAATATACCTTTCTGGAGAGGTAGCATTCCCAGCAAAGAGACCTATATTATTGTAAATATCAACCAATCCCTGTCTTCTGTACTCTCTTTACAATTTATTCTCCTCAAGTTGATAATAATAATAATGTGTTCACTTCTACACATCTCAAACACAAGGATTTCTGATTGCTCTGTAAATATGAATCAATTCCTAAAACACCCCCGTGAGTAAGTGAAATTGTTACTAATATTTCATGAAGAAAATAGTAGGCGAGGGATTTATCAAGTTCATAGAATCATTCAATTGTTGTTGCCTAGGATTCCAGGATAAAAAGGCACATGCATATCTGTAAACACACACACACACACACACACACCCCACACACATTCCACCCTGCTCCCATACACACCAATGGGCTCTGCCCTTTCTGAGAATACAGGAAGAGACATACATATAAAACTAAGAGCTATTGTGAAGTGTTTAAAGCTAACAATGCTAGTAAAATGGGGATGAAAGGGAGGGAAGCCTGAAAAAGAGACAGTTGGTTAAAGGACGTTCAATAGTTATGTATGAAGTTTGTCCAAATAGCTAACTCACCCTTAAAGTGTGTATAAATAGGGTAAATTCAAATGATATAAAGGTAAAACATTAAATGAAAAATTGAACTCTTGTCCAAGAAACAGTGTTATTATTTGAGTAAATGATGAAACAGAATGAAATCCAAACTATAAAAAAAGAAAATAAAAATTTAAGACTGGAACATTTAATACCTGAAATGAAAGGGGAAAAAATCATTAAATTGGTTTAGGAGTAATGAGTGTAGAAATAATAAAAGAAAGAGTCCTTAAAAATGACGCTAGGTCAATAGAAATTCTTTCTGTGAAGACAGAAAAGAGCCTCCTTTAAAGCTGGTTTAATTTAGTTGTAATTGTAGTTTCAGAAAGAGAGGAGAGAGAAATTGGTGCAAAGAAAAGAACATTTGACACAATAACAGTCCCAAAATTCTAAATTTGATAACATACAAAAATTTATAGCCACAGATAGAAGAGGAAAGTCTGCTGTTAAAGATCTCTCTAATTCGCTGAGAAGAAGTGTTGGTTTGAAGACCACGGTGTGCCTGATTTAGGCCAGGGTCTTTTCAATTACTTTCTGTATATTTGGAAGTTGACAGTGAATAAGGATGGCAGTAGAAGAATCAATGCCTTTGCATTATAGTGAAGAAGAATATTGAATACTCCATGATTAGCCAAAAGAATAAACAAATATGCCTTGGAGAAGGTGCAGCCAGGGTGTTCCTTGGAGGTATGAATGGTGAAGCTTCATCTCAAGTATTTTAGACATTTCGTTAGGAAGGGACAATCCTTAGAAAAGGTGGAGTCTCAGAAAAAGAAAAGACCCTCAGTGAGATAGATTGACATAGTGACTGCTACAATGGTCTCAAGTATATCAGACATGATGACAAATGGTACACCATAGGTTAGGGTTCAGAACCATTGCTAGTAGGGTCTTTATGAGTAGTAGATGGCATCAAACATCAATATTGAAAAGATTACATATGAATATGTGATAAATCATGTAAAAAATAAACATAAGAGTAAGATGGATTATCAATACCAATAGCAGGTAAAAGAAATTTTAAAGTAATGAGTATTAGAAAATATAAAGACATTTATAAGGAAGATAAACTAATCATATATACACATGTACTTAATAACAGAGCTTCAATTTTTTTTAAAAAAGTAGATTGACAAAATTATAGGAGAAATAGCCTCACAAAATCATATTTGAAGATTTTTAACTCCAGATTCTGCATAATTGTTGGTAGAACAATAAATAAAAGGCAAAGACTTATATCATCTGAAAAGCTGGTCAAATAACTTGATCAGCAACTAGAGAATATTTATTCTTTTTAAATGTATATCTGCTGTCAGGGACCTCTCCAGAGTACTGAGAAGCAACGATGTCTGTCTAGAAACTAAAGTGTGCCTGGTCTAGGCCATGGTCTTTGCAGTTACTTGCTATACATCAGAGAGATGGACAATGACTGAGGATAACAGAAGAAGAACTTATACCTTTTGAGTTGTAGTGCTGAAGACGAGTCTTGAACATACCATGGACTGCCAAGAAAACAAATAGTCTGTCTTAGGGAAGGTGAAACCAAGTTTCTCCTTGGAGGCTAGAATTTTGAAGCTCCATCTCACATACTTTAAGCATGTGGCCAGGAGAGACTGATCTTTGGAGAAGGACATCATGGTTGGAAGGGTGAAGGGACAGCACAGGAGAGGAAAGCCCTAGATGGTATGGATTGACACAGTAACTGAGGTAATGAGGTAGGTGTGTCAGAGTCAGTTAGACAGGCTCAATACAGGGCAGGCTTCTGAGCAGTTGTACATAGGGTCTCTGTGAGATGCAGGCAACTAGGCAGCACATAATAACAACAACAGAAACAACAATATGATATACCTAATAAGACAAACTATAGGCAAAGTCATGAAATAAGGTCCAATACATTTTAGATCATTTAAATGATTTAGAGTGTATTCTTTTATAATTTAGTTAAATTAGAAATCATCTAGGAAAACCAAAATGTGTGAAACACATAAGGCAGTGCTAGAGACTTTTTTGTTTGTTTTTTGGGGTTATTTATAATAGTTTATTTACAAGATTCAGATACATTATTTTTCACACCAGCTCATTCTCATTTCCCTCAACCCACACCCATCAAACTGTACCCCATGATAATTCTCTCCCTCCCGCACATTTTTTTAGAACTTTATCTGATTATACTAGAAGAATAGTCTAAAATCAATGACTTAAGAAGCTAGAAAAAGAAGAAGAATGTAAGCCCAAAGTAAATAAAATGAAGGAAATAATAAAGAAAAGAACAAAAATTAATGAGGGATAAAACAAATGATTGAAAAAATGCAGTCTTCACAATCTAATTCTTTATTTAAAAAAACACAAACAAACAAACCCAATAACTTAGTAAAGTTTTGGGAAAATTGACTAAGAAAATAAAATACAAAAAGCAAATTATTTTTATCAGGAAGGAAATTGGTTCTATCCATTTACTTACCAATTTATCAGGGAGTATGAGAATGGCCTAGTGCCAAATTAAAGGCATGTGGTTCAAATCCACCATCTGCTCCATGTGATAAAGATGAGAAATCTTCTCCCATGCAATTTACTCCCTTTGAAAAATCTGCTGGAAGGTCAGCTATGAGTTGGTTCCAACTCAATGGTCCATAACAGCAATAACCACAACATTCATTTATCTACTAACTATCTATATACATAGCTCCTATTTCTATCTGTTGTATATGTAATTTGTATTATGCATGCCTCTGGAAACTCTAGGAACTTTGATAAATGTCGATAGTTACAGAAAGCTTCAGGCCTTTTGTTCATAGGGTTGCTATGAGTTATGCTCAACTCAAAGGCAATCAACAATAATAAAATATATCACAGAAATATAGTATCAAAATTTATAATCTACATAACAGTATTTTGTATACATGCATATTATACTTCTTAAAAATATTAGCAAATAAAATTTTGCAACATATTATGGTCAAGTAGGTTCATCCAGGGAATTAAAGATTTTATTTGACATTGGAACCTTGATCAGTGAAATTCACTACAGTAATAAAATAAAGAAAGCAAGCAATGTAACTATTTCAATACATGCAGAAACAATTGTCTCAGTTGAGTAAACAAATTTTGTTAAGAACAGAGAACTTATACTACCTGACAGTGCTGACATGAGGATTCACAGAGGGACTGATGAACAGAACACAGTGCACAAATAGATGAACATTTATCCTACAATTCTAAATCAAATTCAGAGTTTGTAAAGGGTACATAAACTATACAAGGATATATCATTAACAAATGTTATCCACAGCTTGTTATTTTTTGTATGTTGTGTAATTGATTCCAGTTCATAGTGACCCTACACAGAATGGATGTGCCCTAAGGAGTCTCTTAGGCTGTATACAAATCTTTAGAGAAATAGATTGCTATGTGTTTTCTCAATAGAACAATTGTTGCATTTGAACTACAACCCTTTCAGTTGGTAGAAAAATGTTTAACCACTGTTTCAGCAGAGTCTTTACCTACAGTTTACAGAATATTCAATCAGTGCTTTTTACTTTATATTGTGTGCTATGTATTTTATTTTTTTCCTAAAGGACCACAATGAAGTGAAATTGATATAACAACACACAATAGAAACACCTTGTATATGCACTTATATAAATACTTGATCTAAAAATAATGTTGTTGTTGTTGTTGTTGTTGTTAAGTGCTATAGAGTTGTAGATGACCCATAGTGATCCTATGAACATAAAACTTTCATCTTTTGTAAAATTTCATAGAGTTTCTGGAGGCAAGCTGTTTTGGAAATGGATGCCACTTCTGCTTCCAAGCCTGTTTTATTCAGGAGATCCACCAAAAGTAGGCCTGAGTGCTGCAGGGCCAAGGACCCAAAATCCTTTTTAAATATCTGATCAGCTCATACTCTACTGCGAGCAAGAGCCACTCCCTAACACACCATTGCAGAATCTGGCCATTCCACTCATCTTCCCAGCCTGGAAATAGCCCAGTGAGTGTGTATTTATAAAATCATAAAATCAGGCAACTGTTAGAAGCTGTTAGAAAATCTGTTTCAGTTGAGCCCAGTGCTTGGCGGTATTAGAGGCGCACTTGATAATAATTGAAACTGGATAACATCTTAATTATGAGATTAGTAGACAGTTTCAGAGCTTCCCTGTCCAATACAGTAACCAATGGAGCCACATGTAGTTATTTAGATTTTAATTAAAATTAAATGATATTAACTAATATTAAACTTCAAAATCAACTTCTTTTGTTACACTAACTCCAGTATGCTCAATTGCCTCGTATGCCTTGGATACCTACTATAACAAATGTTTTCATCACCATAAAAGGAGCTATTGGATTCTACAAAATTATAGAAACCTGTTTTATATAGAATCTTATGTAGAATCTTGATCTTTAGGATTCAAATTTATATATTTCCATGAATCACTAAACAAACAAAAAAATAAAAAAATAAAGAAAAATTGCTACTCAATTGAGGAGGCTTTAGAGCTACCATACAGAAAAAAAGAGTTGGTGAGGTCATTGCGAATGACAAAAGGAAATAGACGCAGCCTAAGAAATTTGGAAATTCTAAAAAGACCAAGAGTGTGGGAATGGCCATAGCTGACATTTATTAGCTTCACAAAGGGCAAATGTCCCCTATCAACAACATTAACAGCACAAAACCATTTCCCATAAGGTCAGATATGTCCTCCATGCTCCCAAAACTCTTTCATTCATTTCAACACCACTCTTACTTCTTTAGTGGGTCCAAAATATGATGCAATAGCTCACAGACTACACAGAACCATATTAAGGGTGTCAAAAGAACTATAAATCAGATTAGTAGCAGAATATAATCACTCAATCAGGACAGCTTCCAAGATGTGCTTGCAGAAACTTCACACTTGCACTTTTAGGTCAGTGTTACAAAGTTCTCAGTCCTGCCAGTTATGGCTGTCTTCCTCACCCCCATTCTCACTTGTCTGACAAACATGAACAAATGCTCCTAGTTCTGGTTCCAAGGAATAACAGTCCCAAAGTCTACTCTGTCTCATGCCAAGTCTCTTGTTCTCTGCTATGGCTATTGCTCCTGTATATCCTAGTCAAGCTGGTGCAAGAATCTCTGGTCCAAAGTATGTACTGCATTCTTTGCTGCTTCTTTGCTGATGGTAAAGTTTCTTCAATTATGCTACCAGATCTGCTCAATTTAGCCAATCCCCTTGTGGGTAAGTGAGAGACTAGAAAATCCCCTTGTGGATAGGCTAACACATCCTATTCACATATTTCCACACATCACATGGCAAAATCAGTCATCAGGCTAGAGAAGTTATTTTGAACAATAAACCCTTAACATCACAAAAGTAGAAGTGATGTTAACTAGGTAAATTAGATATATTGGATACTAAATAATCCCAGAAATAGAGACTCAAAATGAGTAAGAAATTATAAAGTAAAATAATACTGCATTGCAAACTGAATTAGTGATACTTTTTACCTTATTTTCAATAATCATCATAATGTATTAAATGGTTTTGTGTGAAATTAAGAATGTTAAGAATTAAGAATTATTGATATTATTAAGATAAATTGTACTGTTTTTGTTATTAGCTGCTGTCAAGTCCAATAGAACTCATAGTGACCCTATGAACAACAGATATGAACCCTGTCCTAAGTGTGCATCCTCACACTTCCTGATACACTAGAGTCCATTGCAGCAGTCACAGTGTCAATCTACCTGTTGAGGGTCTTCCTCACCTTCTCTGACCATGCATCCTCCACCCTTCCTAGCATTGTTTCTCTCTTCAAGGAATAGCTAGTCCTAGGAATATGTCCAAAGTATGCGAGGCAAAGCTTCATCATGCTTGCTTCCAAAGAGCATTCCAGCTGCACCCTCTCCAGGATATTTTGAGGTTATTTTATTTTGGCAGCCTACAAGATCCAGTGCTTTTCTCCAATACCACAGATCTAAGGCATCAATTCTTTCTCTGTCATCCTTATTCATTGTTCAGCTTTCAGATGTATAACAAATGATCAGAAAGACCATGGCCTGAATAAGACACACCTTAGTCTTGAAATGGAATCATTATTCCTTAATAAGATGTTTCCCAAAAAGAGAAATGATATTACAGTTGGTCAAGAATTAAAATATAATGTATGAACAATGTGATCATTATTCACTACTGGTCTTACAATAAGATGAGGACAAGATTCCAAGATTAGATCAGAAGAAATCAAAATTGAGTTTAAGACAAATTCTTTTTCAGAGTTGATAGATATGGAATTAAGGATAGAACTGTTGCTCATCATGGTAAGATTAACTTGGAAGATTAACTTCCAAGATCAGTTACATAGAGAAGCCTCCAGGGAAAACATCTGCAGTAGGGTTGATCTACCACTCAATGAGAAGGTCTCATGTATGTTCTCTGGGTATCACTGCACAAGGAGGGAATCAGGAAGAACATCATCTCAGAGAACTAACTGCTGAGTCATCTTATCCCTCTTAACGAATGAGCTTTTCCCATGTTTTTCTTTGGGCAGAAGTGGTCAAAGGGAGACAACTCAGTGTCAGTCATTTACAGAGATTCTCTTCTATTGGAATCATTGCTACAAGGAGGGTTGGGGATCCTGGGTGTTACAATTGGTTAAGGCATTTGACTTCTCATCAAAAGGTTGGAGGTGTTAGTCTATCAGAGTTACATAAGAAGAAAAACCTGGACTTTTCTTCTTTTGAAAAATTAGTCATTGAAATCCTGATGGAACACAGTTGTGCTCTGAAACACATGGAGTTGCCATGACTCAGAAACACTCAGTGGTAACCGGATCAGGAAGAGGCAGCTAGAATCATGTGCTCTGTCTTCTAAATCAATACACTTCAATCTCTTACTGCAACATTGACATTTCCCTTTTTCTGAGTCATAGTGAAAACTGGAAGATTCCCATGCTTAGCTCATTCTATTTTTCATTCTTTAATTGATGATAGACTGAGGTGGTAAGAAAATTTAACTTCATTTGAAATCCTTCAGATCAGCAAGTTGTGGCCTTTTCCCCACCACGTCTTGCTGTTAATGAGCATTATGAATACTCATCACTGTCAATTCTGATTCATAGTGACCCAATAGACTAGAGCAGAACTGCCAGATAGGGTTTCCAAGGCTGTAAATCTATACTTAAAGAGACTGAAAGACTTTCTGTTTCGTCAGTGGCAGATTAATTTAAATCAGCAAGCTTTTGATTAGCATCTGAATACTTTAATCACTAGGCTACAAGGTTCTTCTTATAGGACCAATATAAAGCAAGTCCAGTCTCAAGTGTAAAACTAACACCAGGGGAAATAGATTTCCATTGAATTGATTCTCCTTATCGGGCTCATGTATCCGTTGGGAATTATCATCTGATTTGACAAATGTTTTCTAGTTTACTTACTTTATATCATTTTCAATTAGTCAGAAACCGTGGACATGAAAAATCCTTTTTACTAGCTGAAAAAATAGATTTCAAATGAATTTGAAGGATTTAATATGATTTCTTTGATATTTTGAGGCACATAACCAGAAATTATTTAGTTTAGTGAGATATTTAATCTGAAATACTATCTAGAATGAGCCCTGAGTGTTATCAAGAAAATATCCAGAACTTAGCAAGTTTATAAAATGTGGCATATTTAAGAGAAAAGCATAGTTTAAAATCAGGAAAGGAGTGCATCAGACATGTATCCTGTCTCCATACCTTTCCAATCTATATACTAACTAGATCATTCATTCGGGAGGCTGATCTTTATGAGGAGGACTGTGGCATCAGGAATGGAGGAAGCCTCTATGCAGATGATACATCCTTGCTTGCTGAAACTGAGGAAGACCTGAAGCATTTGCTGAAGAAGGTCAAGAACTGCACTCTCTAATAGGGATTGAAGCTCAACATCAAGAAGACAAAGATTCTCATGACTGAAGCAATTGGCAGCACCAAGATATATAGAGATTGAGATTGTTAACAATTTCAGCTCACTCAGTTCCATAATCAACATTCTTGCCACCAGCAGTCAGGAAATCAAAAGATGAATTGCACTGAGAAAATATGTCATCACGGACCTCTCCGGAGTGCTAAAGAGCAATGATGTCAGTTTAGAGACTGAGGTACACCTGATTCAGGCCATGGTCTTTGCAATTACTTGCTACACATCAGAGATATGGACAATAAGTAAGGATAATAGAAGAAGAAATGATGCCATTGGATTGTGGTGATGGAGAAGAGTATTGAACATAGTGTGGACTGCTAAAAGAACAAACAGGCCTGTCCTGCATGAGGTGAAACTGAGTTACTCATTGGGGGCAAAGATTTTGAAGCTCCATCTTTGGGCATATACTTTGGGCATGTTGCCAGTAGTGACCAGTTCTTGGAGAAAGACATCATGAATAGGAATTATGAAAGCAGATGTGGCAGTGACAGTGAGATTGGCTCAGCATAGGACAGGATTTAGAGCTAGTGTACGTAGGGTTGCTATAAGTTACAGGCAACCTGAATGGCACATAACAAAAAATTGTTAAAATTTCTATTGATATTTTACGTGTATAATAATTTTAAGCATAATGCCAAGTAGAAGGAAGCATGCCATTCATCTTGTATTTACAGTGTAGCTATAGTAGTTATCAATATGTGGCAAATTTAGCTTAATGTATAGTTTTTCCCTTCATTCTTTTTCCTATTAGTTGAATTAATTAGTTTTAACAGACATTTGTAAGACAACTGGAAAAATTGAAACATTGATGAAATTTGATGCTATTTTATGATGTTAAGGAGTTATCTCTTGTTATTCCTTAATTATTTTCTTCTTTAATAATTTATTCAAGAGAAAGATAGGCAATCTCCTCCCGTGGGTTGGCTCCAATTCTATGGTACACAACAACAACAACAATACTTTTTTGGTTATATTTTAATTTTTAGTATTGTTCTTGCCATTGTTGTTAGGTGCCGTCAAGTCAAGTATAACTCATAGCGACCCTATGAACAAGAGATCTGAACCCTGCTCTATCCTCATACTTCTTGACACACAAGAACCCATAGCGGCAGTCATCACATCAATCCACCTGGTTGACGGTCTTCCTCTTCTTCATTGATCCCTCCACCTTTCCCAGCCTCATGTCATTCTCCAAGAAATAGCCCTTCCTAGCAACATGCTCAATGTATATAAGGCAGAGCCTCATCATTCTTGCCTCCAAATGGCACTCTGGCTGCACCCTCTCCAAGACATACCTGTTTTTTCTTTTGCCTGTCTATGGATGTTCAGTGCTCTTCTCCAACACATCTCTACTGCATACATAAAAGAGTAAATCTGTAAATAAGTGGATGGATCTGGACACTTTTGTAACTCCCAATGACCCAACGTAACTGAAGTGCTTTGGATAGCTACCCTGTTTTAGTGATGCTTTTTATTACAGAATTTTTTTTTAAAAAAGGAGACTATTTAAAAATAAATGTAAAATAAGTTAAATCCTGAGTCCAAGATAAATCTGTAGATTCCTGACTTCTTCTGTTTTGAGGGGCTAAGAATTGTTGGTGTTGTTTTCTAGGGTTTTCAAGGAATTAAATAATAAGATAAAGCAACCAATACTTTTCTAAATGTAGATGTTTTAAAAATACAACAAGTGGTGAGCTCTGGTGGCCTAGTGGCAAGAAGCTGCACTGCAATCCCAGAGGTGTGTGGTTCGAATCCACCAGATGCTCTGAAGAAGAAGGAGGGACAATCTCCTCCTGTACCAGCCAGATCTGATTTGACGGTACACACACAAAAATAATATAAAAAAAATTTTAAAAATACCACAAGGGACCAATCAAAGTTATGCCAGAACTTTCAGCTTTTGTGATTTTTCCATGTGAAAAGTAGTAGTTCTTCCTTCTTATGTGTTCTGTCCTGCAGGGGTGACTCAGGCCATTACAAAAGGCACAGAGAAGGCCAGTTCAACTTTTCTGTCAAACTTTTCACACCATGCTATGTATTTAAATAACCATCTGAGAAAGGGAGTGATGAGTCTCTCAAGGAAATAAATACGACACATTCATTAGAAGGCTCATTAAGAGTGAAGTGCAGGAACGGGGCTCTGAGATCAGACTCTATTCTGGTTTATTAGGACAAAGCACTCTTTTTAATGGGGCACCTGAAAAGCTCTCAGCTGCAATCGTTATTAGGCATTGGTGCTTTTCCTAACTTCTTGGAATCAGCTTTGCCCTTCTCTCTGCCTTGACAAGCAGACAACAGCACCCTTGTGTCCAGGTGCTTGTGAAGAATGTGTACCTCCTTTGCCTGTCTTTGCTCAGTGGTCTTGAGTTTCCAGTTTGAGAGGGCACTCGGGAATTGGACCTCAGTTCTTTGATGGGGTTGTTGTTAGGTACTGTCCAGTTGGCTTCAACTCAAAGGCCCTATGTGCAATAGAATGGAATGTTTGGTCCTTTGCTAGCCTTATAATCACTGCTGCATTTGAGCCCATTGTTGTGGCTGCCTTATCAATGCATCTCATTGAGCGTTTTTCTTTAAAAAACAAACAAACAAAACAACAACAAAAAAATTCTGTTCAGAACTGGTAAGCTAAGGATATTATCATTCTCTATGTCTTATCTTTTGAGCAACCTCACCTGTCAGAGAGGCTTGCAGATTGCTATTGCGCTGAACAGATTTTAGCAGTTTCCAGACTAAGACAAAGTAGGAAAATTAGTCAATAAAAACCCTATGGCTCACAATCATTCTCTTCACAGTAATTGAGGGGATGGTGCATGGCCAGGTAGTGTTTTGCTTCATTCTGCTTGCGACCAGCTGAGGAACAGCTAACACAATGATAGCATTGCTTGTCTTCTGCAATTCTTTTCCTTCCTTAAGTTTAGACAAATCGTTCTCTCTCTTTTAAATTGGAGGACAGCCAGATTTTTCTTTAGAGGGTAAGTTGGTGAATACTTTAGGCTTTGTGGATGATGCTACTCTGCTGTCCTGGTACAAACGTAGCCATAGACAATAAATACACAAACTGGTGTGGCTGTGATCTGATAAAATGTCATTTACAAAAAATAAGTGGTGGCCTGGTGTGCAAACAGCAAACTGTAGTTTGCTTATCCTATTTTGTTGTTGTTGTTGCTGCTGCTGCTGTTGTTGATTGGCTTTGAGTCAAGCATGACTCATAGTGACTCTATGAACAAAAGGCCGGAAGCCCCTCTACAAATATTGACATTTATCAAAATTCATAGAGCTTTTGAAGGCAAGTTGTTTAGGTAGTGGACACCACTCCTGCTTCCAAACCTGTCATAGAATGTTATTGGTTGAGTCACCTGCGATGCATAGCGACCCTATGTACAGCTGCTCTGAACCCTTACCTTTCCTGAGCCAGTCTCACTAATTCTACAATCCCCACTTACTGTCTCAATCCATCTAAACCAGGGCCTCCCTCTCCTGTGCTGTCTGTCCATCCTTCTGAGCATGATGTCCTTCTCCTCCTGGCTACATGTCCAAAGTAACAAGACTTAGCTCCAAAACCCTAACCTCCAAAGGAGAGACTTGGTTTCACCATCTCCAAGACAAACCTATTTGTTTTCTTAGCAGTCAATGCTATATTCAAGACTCTTCTCCAGCACCACAACTCAAAGGCATCTATTCTTCTTCTGTCATACTTAGTCATTGTCCAACTGTCAGAAACATAACAAATAATTGAGAAAACCATGCTTGGATTAGGCACACATTTATATTTAGACTGACATCATTGCTCTTCAGCATTCTGGAGAGGTCCATGACAGCAGATTTTTCCAATGCAATTCATCTTTTGATTTCCTGACTGCTGATTTTAAGAGGGTTGATTGTGGCTCTGAACAAGCTGAAATTACTAACAACCTCCAATCTCTTCTCCATCTATTACGATGCTGCCAATTGGCCCAATGGTGAGAATCTTTGTCTTCTTGATGTTGAGCTTCAACCTATATTGAAGATTACAGTCCTTGACTTTTTGCAGTAAGTGCTTCAGTTTTAGCAAGCAAAGTTGTGTCATCCACATATCACAGGTTGTTAAGGAGTCTCCCTCCAATCTTGATGCCACACTCCTTCTCTAAAGTCCTGCTTCCCAAATGATCTGTTCTTCATACAGATTAAAAAGGTACAGGGACAGGATGCATCCCCGATGCACTCCTTTCCTGATTTTGAAAACTCTAGTGTTTGCTTATTGTGACACTGATATGTCAAATGCTTTAATGGTTGGCTACCCAACGCGGACAGAGAGTGGGGTGGAGCCCCCTGATTAAAACAAGCTTGGAAGGAAGAGTGGCATCCACTTCCGTAATAGCTTGCTTCCGGAAACCCTATGAACCTGGAGAGAGGATGAAAGGCACCCAAGTGTCAAGGACTTGCCTTCATAGGGTCGCTATGAGTCACCTGCAACTCGATGGCACTTAACAACAATAACAACATTGTTTTCTTGCTCTAAAAGTGAAGTTATCATTGTCCTCACAAGATAAATGTAGCCTTGTTGTAGTACTCTCAAACAGTTCTAAATTTATCTATCTAATGAGTCATTAAAGTTTTCAACACCTGTGCCAGGTTCTGTGTTCATAACTGGCAATATGGACACATAAAAACCTAAGAGTCCTAAGAATAGTTGCAGACAGGCAAGTAATCACAGTATGATATGCTTATGGTCATAATGACCATGTATCTGGACAAAGGAGCCATGGCTATACAATAATTAAGCAATCAGCTATTAATTGGAAAGTAAGAAAAAGATTGGTGATTTGAACTCAAAATCTAATTTACTCCGTAAAGTTTCAAAACATCCAACTCTCTGTTGTCGAGTCTATTCTAAATCATGATAATCTTCCACTGGATTTCCAGAGGCCATAAATCTTTAAGGAAGTAAGTTGTCTATTCCCCGTCCCCCCCCCGCCCCCGGCAGAACAATTGGTGGATCTGAGCAGCTTATTTCTTGACTAGCAGTCCTACACAACCTGCCCTACATGTAAGTCATTGGGGCTTCTCCATTAAGATTACATATTAAGAGTCTCCACAGGACAGTTCTATTCCACCATATGAGTTATTATGAGTCAGAATAAGTTACTAAGCACCCAATAACAGCAACAGAAAAAATTGCTTGAGTCTAAAAGTGTGGATAGAATTGTAATAGGCAAAGATCATTTGACAAAGAATGTGTTACATGATGTGCTGTTGAGTGGACAGTGACTCACAGTAGCCCTGTGAACAGCAAATCTGAACCTTGACCTATCCTGTGCCATTCATTCTCTGTGAGAAAGAATAGGCTGTCAGATGGATGGAGGACTGAGGAAGTATATCTGTGTATTTCTGTAGTACTTAAGTGCTACTGTACGACCATATCTAAGACAGTCTATAGGGAGCAGGCAGCAGGGATGGGAAGAAGGAGTATTCAGAAGAGGAGACTAGATAGCTAGGAAGGACTTGTGTTCCATCAATGATAAAGAATTAATATTTTATTTTGCAGGACATAGGGAGCACCAAATAATTTTCTGCACAGGGAAGGCATGGCCAGGCTTATCCACAAACTCTCAGTAAGCAATGTAGAACATGCAATTCAATCCATAACTGAAGGCTATGGCTCTTCTTAGGCTAAGCTGTCAAAAGAAGCAAAGGTGGGATGCTTGAGTAAAACTGTATTTATATTTTTAACTTTTTTAGGACGCACTTGACTGCCTTCCATAGTGGTTGTCCTGTTTTACATTCCCACCAGCAGTGGCCTAGCCATCAAATAGAAAGTGAACTAGAAGAAGATGAAGATTATTATGTATTTCTCTCATAGTTTCCTGGATCCTAAATTCAATGAAAGAAAAGGGAAGTCATTAAGACTAATAATTTCAGAGTATTATTCAATGGAAGATGAGCCTTTCGAGTTGGGAGGCCCTGAAAGTACACAGTGACCTTAACAAAGGACTTGAGCATATTAGTAATCACAAAAATGAAGCAGCACAAAGCAACTTTCCCTTCCTCTGCACATGATGCTCTCATGAGTTAGAGCATAGTTGATGATAAGTAAAAGCAATAATAAAAATTCTAACATATACAAAGAGCAGCTTACTTATGACTATGATTTGAAGGTTACCCAGAGTCCTGTTAAAAGCAGCTCTGGTGATGTAGTACAGAATATGTTTTGCTGCTAACTTGCTTGTTGGCATTCGAATCTACCAGTGACTCCACGGGTAAAAAAAAGATTTACTTTCCTCCCATAAGTACAAGTTTCCTTCCCTAAAGATTTACAACCTCACAAACTCAATGGTGGACCACTATGAATTAGAATGGACAACAGTAAGGTTGTTTATGAGCTTCCTTGTCCTAAAATATTATGTGTGTTTATCTACCAGCTAAAATCTCATGCTTGTAGATTTTGTTCTTTTAGATTGAGTGTTCTACTCACTCACTCACCCACACACCCACTCACACATTCACTACCTTAGAGTTGATTCTGACTCATAGAAATTCTTTATCTTAGAAAGAATAGAATGTCCATCCTTATGCTGAAGAACCTGTGATTAATTCAAGATGACAAAGAAAAGTAGGCTTTGGTTAGAAGCACACCACCTTGTGCATTAACCACCAAAGCTCCCTTATACTTAAAATGCACATTTTCGTAGGAAGCATGATAATTTTGTCAGCCATAACTAGTGTGAGGGCATTATGAAGGTATAAATCTGATAGAAACTCAGGACAATAGAGGGTGTTTGAAAGGCTATAGAAAAGGGGGTGTAGGAGGAGAGGACAAAGGTTTCATCTTTGCCTACTTCTCAGAATTGCCTAGAATCAGCATGAAGTTTAACAAGATGAATGAGGACAAGAATGAATGTAAAATCACAGCTGATTAATAAATATGGGCAAGAAAAGAGACTGTTTTCCAGACTCCATGGAATTTCTATTGCCTAACAACTCCAGAGCCAATTGTAAAGCTGTCTGGGAGTGTTTAGTGTGTGAGAGCCAGACATGGGAAAGGGGAGGGAGACAATTAGGAGGCTAAAGATGCTTCAGACAAGGGATGGGCTGCAAGTGACAACTGAATGAAAACTCCTCCCTTCACTTCTGGCAGCTTTATTCTTCTCTCAACAAGCTCTTGCTTGCTGCTTTATCTTCTAAATGCAACACTGAAGGGCTTGGGTGAATGAACAAGAGCTCTCTGTATTGGAAAGAGACAGTACCTAGTTTTTGGAGTTTGAATATATTTCTGAGTGATGTCCAGTAAATGGAAACAGGAGAGATGTAGTGTCATGCTATCTTATTGATGACAAGTCACCCAAGTTGACTGATACCAAGGCCACAGATTGAGAAACATCAGAAGCTTCATTCTACTTCAGTGTGGTCTATGGTCTGAAGAAAGATACTTCTGAAGTTTATCACTTCCTAGATAAGACCAGGAAAAACCTTTAGATTTGATTGATTGATCGATTGATTGATTGATTTGTGCATTAAATGCTTAACCAAATGTTTTGCTGGCCTACTCTGTGCAAAGACCATGATTTGACTGTTGTTTTTCTTGTTATTATGTGTCAGAGTTGGAACTGATTTACAGCCAACACTCCAGCGGGTTTTCAGAGGTTGTAAATTGCTTGAGAGAAGATTGCTTATCATTCTCTTGTGGAGATGTTGGTGAGCTCAAACTGCCTTCTTTTGGGTTGACAGTACAACTCTTTATCCATTTGACCAACCACCTAATGTTCCAAGGACTTAAATATGGATAACAATAATAAAAGAACAATACATTGATGTGACTGAGAAATACTTGAAATAACATGGCAACAATACCGATTTTCCAAATATAAACAGGTTAAATATCATGACTGAAATTCCTAAACAATAAAAGTAGCCTAAGACATGGATGCTGAAAGCTTGAAAGAGAATTTTTGGAATAACCTGATGCCTGATGTCTTCATCAAGTGACTTAGGGATAGTATTATTCAGTTTTACTGGAATGAGTGGTAGTTAAGCAATCTGAAACAAGGACCAGTGTGTTAGATGTATAGATATATGGAGAGGGAGAGGGAGAGGGAGAGGGAGGGAGGGAGGGAGAGAGAGATTATTATTATCTTGAGGAAATGGCTCATGACATTGTAGAGGCTGGCAAGTCCCGGAACCATAGGTAAGACATCAGAAGAAATGTTTATCTTGAGTTATGTGGCTTTGGGGACGGATTCATCCAAGATTGTCAGGCAAGGCAGTACATTGCTGGCTTAGGAGGCTAATAAATCCAAGGTTCCTGGTTCAATTCTAAAGAAAAGGTGACGATGAGCCAGACACAGAATCCAGATCAAGCAAAAGCTGGAGAATATTGACAGATGTTCATACATATTGGAAGCAGACCACACCTCTAGGTAAATAAATGATCTTTCAACTCATTGTCTCCTCCCAGCATATCTCATTATCGAGGTAATTACTTTATGTAAAGTTTCATTAAGGAAATGGCTATATTATATCATATCTCCTAGAGGAAATGATTATATTACATATAGTTCATTAAAGCAATGACTGTACCATAACCACCAAACCAGAGAATCAAAGGCAACCAGGATGACATACAACCCTGAACATCATAGCTGGCTACATAGTCCTACTAGCTTAATATAAAACACACAAACAGAAGCTCTTTTAAAAACAAACAGCCTCAAACAGAAAATACTCTTAAAATAAGTGCCTTTATACATACTATAGAGTCCTTGAGTGGTGTAAATGGTTTAGCCATTAACTAAAAGGCTAGCAGTTCACATCCATATTATACTTGTTGTTTTTTGTGTATTGTAGAGTCAGAACTGACCCATAATTGACCCTCCAGCAGGTTTTCAGAGGCAGTTAATTGCAGGCAAGGAAATTGCCCATCCTTCTGCCGCAGAGCAGCTGGTGGCCTCAAACCACATGCCTTTGGTATTGCAGTGCAACCTCTTGCCACTGGGCCACCAGAGCTCCTTTGTTGTTGTTGTGTACCATGAAGTTGGAACCAACCCATAGCTGACCCTCCCACGGGTTTTCAGAGGCAGTTAGTCACATGAGAGGAGACTGCCCATCTTTCTTCTGCAGAACAGCTTGTGGGCTCAAACTACGTGCCTTCAGGATTGCAGCACAGCTTCTTGCCACTAGGCTACCAGAGCTCCCTTAGGGAGCTATCAAAGATATAGCGTGCACTGACTGACACTGTTAAAGAGGGTAACACCAGCATGATTAGGACATTTTTGTGCAGTGTTTGATGGAAAATGAATATTTTTACAAAATTATTCCTATAGTTATAAAAATAAAAACTTTTTTTGTAACCCAGTTTGCATTTGCTCATATAACCATAAGGTTAAAACTCTACGATAATTTACTTTTTAAAATAAGTATGCCAGTATATTTACAAAATTTGAATACATTGTTTTCTAGAATATAATGTCCATTTCCTTCAGATTAGTCTAGAGTATTAATCTTTATGTGTTCCATTTCATTTTCTACAACTTTCAGTTTGTCTATGTTCAATGGTCCAATTACCAAGCTATTTCTCATCATATTTGAGTGAATTCCTGTCTGAACTCTAATTCTAATACTATATGCACCTGCATTTCTCTGCTTTCCTTGGGGTTTCACAGGCTTGTTATTTCAGAAGTGAGTGGTCAGTCCTGCTTCTTGGTCTGTTTTATTCTGGGAGCTCTGCTACAACCTGTCCACCATGGGTGACCCTCTGGCATTTGACATACCAGTGACACAGACAACTGCTGTACTAATAAAACAAACAATAAACAAGCAAATATACACATTGTTGTTGTTGTTGTTGTTGTTAAGTGCCATCGAGTCACAGGTGACTCATAGTGACCCTATGAAGAAGAGTGCTCAGTGCTTGGGTGTCTTTCATCCTCTCTCTAGGTTCATAGGGTTTCCGGAGGCAAGCTATTACAGAAGTGGATGCCATTCCTCCTTCCAAGCTTGTTTTAATTGGGGAGCTCCACCCCACTCTCTGTCCACATTGGGTAACCAACCATTACTCCGTTTGACACATCAGTGTCTCTTAGTATTGCACCCAGTCATGAGACACTCTTATAGAGTAGAAGCCTTTATTCTTGGTCAAGTTTTGTCGTCTCCCTTCAAAGATGAGAGAACAACCAATATACACATACCCAGCTATAAAGTAATTGTTGTTGTTGTATACCATCGAGTTGGAATCAACCCATAACTGACCCTCAAGGGATTTTTCAGAGACAGTTAATAGAACTGGAGGAGATCACCCATTCTTCTCCTGCAGAGCAGCTGGTGGATTCAAACAGTTTGCCTTCAGGATTGCAGGATTACCACTATGCAAATCAATCCCCTATATAACTGTCAATGGTATTTTTCCCCCCCTTGGATGCACAATCAGCACCCTTGGTACTAGCAGCCAGAAGATAAGGAGACATTGATTTGGGAAAGTATGCTGTCAGAGACCTCTCCAAATTACTGAATAACAATGACGCCATTTTGAAGACTAAGATGAACTTAATTAAATTACCCACTTTGCATCTGAAACCTGAAGAATTTAGACGAATCATCGAAGAAGAAGTGATGCCTTTGGTTGTGGTTGAATATATCATGGGTTGACAAAAGATTGAACTAATATGTCTTGGAAAAGATGTAGCCACAGTGCTCATTTCAGGCAGATAACAAAGCTTCATGTCTCATATTTTGGAAATGTTTCTAGAAAAGGCTATTCCTTGGAAAGGGACATCATACTTGGAGAGGTAGAGGAGGGTCAGTGAAAGAGGAAGACTCCCAATGAGATGAACTGGCATGATGACTGCAGCAATGGGGTAAAGTATACCAGAAAATGTGAGGGTGGCACAAGAGATATGACAGCATTCAGATCTGTTGTTCATAGGATTGCTATGAGTCACACTAACCTCAAGGGCACCTAACAATAACAACAACAGCAGCAGAAGCAGCAATAATAATAACTGGTGGTCTAGTGGTAAGAAATTGCACTGCAAAACAGAAGGCAGGAGGTTCAAATACACAGTTGCTGTTGTTGATTGCTGTCAAGTCAAGTGCGAGTCATAGCAAC
Source organism: Elephantulus edwardii (assembly GCF_000299155.1). NCBI lineage: Eukaryota > Metazoa > Chordata > Mammalia > Macroscelidea > Macroscelididae > Elephantulus > Elephantulus edwardii. The sequence continues at coordinate 12,435,729 of NW_006399820.1, read as the reverse complement.
TCTATGAACAAAAGACCTAATGCCTTTCCATAACTATCATCATTTTTCAAAGTTCATAGAATTTCCAGAGGCATGTGGTTTAGAAAGTGGATGCCACTCCTACTTACCAACATATTTTACAACTGGAAGCTCCAGCAAACACTGTCCACATTGGGAAACCTTCTGGTATTTGATACCCCAATGGTCTAAGGTTCAACATCATAGCAAACTCAGTTTACTTCATACTGCACATTGACAAAAAGTGATGTAAAAAGTGGAAGAGTGTTCCTCCGGATACAACAGCACTAGTTTAATTTAGCAGTGGTTAAGTGTTGTTAAGTCAAATACAACTGAGAGTAAATTTTGAACAAGAGACCTTAACTCTTCTATAACTAACATCATTTTTGTACAGAACTCTATTCTATAACTAACATAATTTTTGTATATTTATAGAGTTTAGAAAGTTTGTAGAGTTTAATGAGTTAGTAGAGTTTCCAGAGGCATCTAGTTTAGTAATAGGATGCCACTCCTGCTTCCCAGAATAAATTAATCTGGAAGCTCCAAACATTGTACACAATGGGTACCATTATGGTATTTGACAAGACTATGAAACAATGTGAGGCATCACAGCAACACCAAGTTGTTCAGTTCAGCAAATAGATAAAATTGCTTGTATCATTTAAGAAATATTAATTTGAAAATGAATAAATTTGTCCTGAGGGCCAAAAACTTCCCTTATGTGCCCATCAGGACTGCCATCAAGATGCAAGCAAGCAGCCCAACTCCCAGAGTGGAGGTTCCAGGCCCTGGCCTGCAGTCCCATCCTCTCCCTCTGTGGGGTTTTTATACTAGCTGCTCCAACAAAAGAAAGATGGACAATCTCTTCCCATGTAACTTACTGACTCTAAAAACCTGTAGGCAGCTCAGCTATAAGTTGTTTCTGACTTAATGGCACATAACAACAATAGTGTTTTTGCAGTCATTGATTTTGTCATGTTATTAGGTTTTTGGCTATACTATTGTGGTAACAGTGTTTGTAAGCTTATATTAACTATTTTTTTTTAGAATGATATGGTAATTGAAGAGAAGGGGAAGAATTTAAGAAAGATTTGTAACCCAGTTACTAATAATGTAATTTAATATAGAGAGAAATTTAAAGAAATAATTTTGTCTATAATATCCATATGTTTTAAGAAATAGTAAGTGTAAGCAGTCCACAGCTACATTTATCACACATTGGTCAGGGAGTTATGGTGGCATATTCTGTAGGGAGTTGTGCTGATAAGCTTACAGACATCTTTGGCTGTTGGAATCCAGAAATGACCTTTAATGAGAAATATGGGCCTTCTCCTTTTGTGCAGTGTACAGCCTTGAAGAAGCAGCAGCAAACAACTTGGAGGCAATAAGAGGTGGGACACAGAAAGCCAAGACACCAAGCCTACATTTTAGGCTTGTTTTAGGTTCTGTCAAGTTGGGTTTGATTTATAATGAGCCTATGAACAACAGATCTGAACCCTGTCCTCTAATGGGATATCTTATAATTCTCATCATCTCTGACGTACTTGAGACCATTGCTGCAACCACTTTGTCAATCTATCACATTGAGGACTTTCCACCTTTCCAAGAACGATGTCCCTTTATAAGGAATAGCCCTTCCTACCTGGATGTCCAAAGTATATGAGATGATTGTTTACCATCCTTACCTCTGAGGAGAACTCTCACTGTACTTTCTCCCAGACATACCTGTTTATCTTTCAGCACTTCATGGACTATTCAGTACTTTATCCAACACCACAGTTCACAGGTATTTCATTTTCTTCTGTCATCCTTGAATTTTTTTCAGACTGCACAATTAACATTTTTTTTATTAATTTCAATGAACATTTACAGAGATTTTAGATTTCCATTCATTCATTGTTGCACTTTACTCCCCCCCACCTCCACTTTTTATTGGCATATGCTATCTTTTTTTATTTGAATATTTTATTGGCTTTCATATAATAATTCCTTTACATTATGTTTCATTACTATACATTGTGCTTTATACAATCTTTCATTTACATTGTTTCATACAAATATTCATATACATTCTATTTTACATTATTTTTTTAAATTGGTTTGCTTACAGAGTTCATATACATTGTGTTTCACACTGTTGTTCATTCACACTGTGTTTCATACAATAATCTCATGCCTTATGTTTTATAAAATGAATCACCATTGGCCTGGCCCATCATTCCTCTGTCTTTTTTGCTTGGATCCTTCCCATGTGCTTCCCCCTTCACTCTACCATCAAACACTGCAGTCCTGTGGTTTCACCTCTATCCATCCTCACCCCTTCGCTCCTCTCAACAGCCCCTTGAGTTTCCACACATATTTTACTGGTTATCATTTTATTTTTACAATAATGGTGTGGGTCAGCAGAGCGGACTTGCCAGAAGAACTGAGGGGTCTCTGGGCCAGAGTTGGCCAGCATTTGAGCGTGCCGGATAATGGTAAAATCCTGAACAGTCTTTTAGGTCATATAGCCCTGATCTGTCCATTTGCTGCACAGAGGTTACTTATGGTCGCTGTGAAGCTGAACACTGTGACACTGATGTGTCAAATGTGATAAAGTTTACCCACGGTGGACGGTGTTTGGTGGAGCTCCCTGGTAGAAACAAGCCTGGAAGAAGGAGTGGCATCCACTTCCGTACAAAGCCTGCCTCTGGAAACCCTATGAACTTGGAGAGAGGATGAAAGTCACGCACACAAGTGTAGAGGACTTTCATTCATAGGGTTGCTATGTGTCACCTATGATTCAATGACACTTAACAATAACAACAACAATGGTCTTATGCAGTATTTGTCCTTATGAGACTGCGTTAGTTGACTCAGCATAAGGCTCTCTAGCCTCTTCCAAGTTACATAGGTTGTTTTCCAAAATATTGCTTCTGATTGCTGCATAGTATTGCATTGTCTGAATGTACCATAATTTTTCAATCCATTTGGTTGTGATTGGACATTTGGGCTGTTTCTATGTTCTTGTGATGATGAATAACACTGCTATAAACATTGGTGTGCAAATCTCTATTTTCTTCTCAGTTCTAATTTCCTTGTGGAAACAACTTGGTCATATGGAGTCTCTATGTTAAATTTTTTTAGGAGACACCAAACTGTCTTCCAGAGTGCTAGTACCATGTATAAAAGTCCATACCTCTCTACATTCTTTCCAAAATGTATTGCTTGTTGCTAAACTTTTCCACAGCTACTGAGGTGAGATGGTATCTAATCATGGTTTTGATTTGTATCTCTCTTAGTGCTAGTAATTTTGAGCATGTCTTCATATGTTTTCCTCTGTGAAAAGTCTTTCCATGTTTTTTGCCCATTTTGTAATTTGGTTATCAGTCTTTTTCTTATGGAGATCCAGGAGTAGTCTATAAACTTTTGTTATTCTATAAACTTTCAGACCCTTGTCTGAAATGGTATTGACAATTATTTTTTTCCCCTTTCGTTGGGTTTTTTTTTCCACACTGTTGGGAAAATATTTTTATGAGCACAGAGACTTAATCTTTAGACAGTCCAATCCATCAATTTTATCCTCTCCAGAATGAACATTTCTGGCTCTGTTTAGCTTTTTTTTTTTATAACATAAACTAAGCCTTCTAAGATTGGTCCCAGTTTGTCTCTTATGAACTTTATAGTTTGGGACTTTACTCCCAGGTTTCTGATTTACTTTTAGCTGATTTTTTGTGTATGGTGTGAGATGTGGATCCTGTTTCAGCTTTCTGCAGGTAGCAGTCCAGTTTTGCCGCACCATTTAGAGACACAAAAGATCTGTACAAAGAAAACTGCAGAACATTTCTACAATACACAATAAAAAGTTCTAAATAAATGGAAAAGGTACTATATTCCTGAATAAAAATCTTCAATATTGTGAAAATGATAGTCCTACCAGAAATAATCTACACATTCAATGCAATCTCAATATTAATAACAAATTCCTTTTTCAAGGAGATTGAAAGGGAAATTGTCAAATTTATTTGGACAGAAAGAGACTCAAAATAAGCAAATACTCCTGAAAAACAAAAATGAAGTGGGAAGCATAGCACTCCTTGACCTTGAAATCTACTATACAGCAGTAGTAACAAAAAGAACATGGTATTAATACAATGACAGGCACTTAGACTGATGGAACAGAATCAAGTACGTAGAAATGAACATCTATCTATGGTCAACTGATATTCAACAAGGGGGGGAAAAAACCTATCAAATGGGGAAATGACAACCTCTTCTGTCATCCTCATTCATTTCCAGCTCTTTCATACATAGCAAGTGATTGAAAAGGCAATGGCTTGCATAAGGAGAACCTTAAGTATTTTGGAGAGGTCCTGACAGCAGATTTTCACAATGAATGTGTCTCCTGATATCCTGACTATTGATACCAAGTGTGTTGACTAAGGATCCAAGTGAGAAGAAATCATTGATAATTTCAAATTTTTATCTGTCTATCATGTAGTACAAACCAGGAAGAGACATGACTGTTGGGAGAAAGCACAGTAATGAGTTGACTTTGAAAACAGAGGAAGAGGCCATGAGCTAAGGACAGCAGGTGGCCTACAGAAGTTAGAAAAGGCAGGTGGATTCTTCCCTATAGCCTATAGAAGAACAACATTTTGCCAACATCTTGATTTTTGGCTGGAAGAGACCCATATTGGGCTTATGATCTCCAAAGTGCTATCTTTGTGATGTTTTCTTCAACAAAGTTTGTGTAAATATGCCATAACATCAATATCAAATGAATCCATATCCTAAGACAAACGCATGTTCTATAAATGAGATAGTAAAATGTCTACTGTGGATAGAATGGAGGAAGTTGAAAGGGACTGCAGAAGAGGTGGAAAGAGAACTCTGGTAAGACAGGTGGTTCAGAGCCCCACAGGCCATGGTGAGCTTCAAGGCTGAAAGTTTAGCACTGTAGACTAGGTGGTTGTTGTTGTTGTTATGTGCTGTCGAGTCGCTTGCGACTCATAGCGACCCTGTGTACAACAGCCCTAAACTCTGCTCTGTCCTGTGCCAATCACACTGTTTCTGACACTCCCATCCCGATTATCCCAGTCACTGAATCAATCCACCTCATAGAGGGCCTTCCTCTCCTGCGCTGTCCCTCCACCCTCCCAAGCATGATGTCCTTCTCCAAGGACCAGTCTCTCCTCACAACATGTAGACAATTGTAATTTGCTAAGCAAGTATAATAAAGTGGGCCAAGGTCATTGGAGTTACAGATATATGTAAGGAAGTGATTACAGGCAGTTCCAAGTTATGAACAAGATCGATTCCCACGTCTTTAAGAATTTGTCAGGGAGTTGAACTGGTTCTTCCTGTTCAGTCATGGCTAGAGAAGCATTACTGGAACCAACCTAAATTATAAAGTTGCAGTGAAGCAGAAAGATAGCTATAATGGGGAAAAATAAAGGTTATACTTATGTTAGAATCTCCCTCTAAAAGAAGGAAGTCATAATAAATATTGTATAACCACTAAATTTCTTTATTTGGATTTTGAGTACAATCTTAAATAATGCTGCTCACACACACATCCTCAAATATATTGGTATCCTACTAAAAATTGGTGGCTGGTTTCTTTAAACCAAGCCTCATATGGTTTGCCGCATTGCAGACAATAATTTAGTCTTGCTCACCATGCTATTAAAAGGGTTATCACACCTCTTTTAAGTCTGCTGTTTCAGGGTTTTGGCCTTAATTTTCTCAATTCTGAGCACTATGCTGGATATCACAAATATCCAACATTGTATATCTTAAGATCTGTTCCTGTTTCACTTTGCTGATCATGGCAGGCTTGGTTTCAAGGTAAGCAGGACTTGTCTGGAAGTTGAATGTCATAGCCAAGGGACTGCATACATAGCATTTGGCTAAGGAATGTAAAAGCAAGGTCAGGAAGGAAGGAAATGAATGTATCAAGGGTTCCTGGGGAAGGGGATGATAAAGAAAATCAAGGGATGAAAACATAAAATTGAGTTTGATCCTCTGTAAGGTTAGCTCTTTGATACTATTTCCTTCTGCGTCTCTTACTGACAATAAGATAGTGCTAGCCATATATTAGATAATCAATAGTGATTCAAGCATTATTTACTAACTTGCTACAAGTAAGTTAGGTTGAATTTGAAGTCATTTCTTCTAAATCAAAACTGAATAGGTAGAAAATGGATAAATAAATAAAATAGATTTGTTTATTTTTTTCATTTTCAGGTTAGCCTTGCTAAGACACCTGATGACTTTGTTGATACTCAAATAAAAAAATACATGTTAAATTAAGTTTTATGTAATAAGAAGCAATTAAGAAGGAGCTAATTGGTCTGGAAAGAAAAAAAAAAAAACACCCTAGACTTAGTCTCTTTACAGACAGGTAAAGAACTGCTGGCATACTATTCATATTATTCTTTCTGTACAGATTTGTAAGATGTAAACATTAATCTTCCTCTTCTTGTTGTTGATTGTCTTTGAGTCGAGCATGACTTATAGTGACCCTATGAACAAAAGGCCTGAAACTAAGCCTAAGGAAGAAGGTGGGCTGGGTCGAGAGACAGAGGGAAGCAGCATGGGTCCAAGCTGAGACCAGGCACCACAGAGGACCTCCACAATAGCTTCTGACATGCCTCCAGGTAACAAGCCCCAACGTGGAGCCTAAAACACAATCTATACAGGAGTTCAACAGGACACATCACCTTCCCTTCGGAGACAGTACAAGTAAACTTAAGAGACACAGGACACGGGGGAAAAAAAAAATCTCTCTGACAAGCTGTCAAGTCATGGGTCGGACAATGGGACATTAATTATGAAGGCATTTGGTAGAAGTGAAGTGGTATCAAGGCACTGGGCTAAGGGCAGGGACTACACTGTAACTAATGGTCAACTCTAAAATGAGGGATTTATCTTTCACTACTCCACAAATTGCTGTCTGTCAGATACTCCTCTAAGTCTAAACATTCAGATTAAGACAGACTAGGAAGAAGGATTGGCCA
>NW_006399820.1:12406557-12425754 GCF_000299155.1 Elephantulus edwardii | reverse complement strand
GCTGTTGTACATAGGGTCGCTATGAGTCGCAAATGACTCGATGGCACATAAGAATAACAACAACTGGAGTCTCTGTCAAATATATTCTTAAGAACCTTTAATTATGTTCATATGGAACATATACATAGAACAAGAAATAGTTGTCCAAATAGAATAAGTGAACACAGCATGGTTTAAAATCTGGAAAGCTGTACATCAGGTTTGTAAACATTTCTCCATACCTGTTAATGAGAAAATCATTCAAGAAGCTGGCCTATATAAAGACAAATGTGGCATCAAGACTGGAGGAAGACTCATCAATAACTTGCATTATATGGATAAGACAACATCACTTACAGGAAATTACAAAGACTTGAAGGGCTTACTGGAATCAAATGGAAGATTCCGATATGGATTATGTCTCCACATCAAGAAAACAAAACAAAGCAAACATTAATACTAGACCAAAGACCAACATCATGATAGATGATAGATGGAGAAAAAATTGTCAACTATTTCATTTTACATGGATCAATCAATACTCATAGTAGCAGCAGCAGTCAAGAAATAAAAAACCACATTACACTGAGAAAATTTTCTGTGATACACCTCTCCAAAGTGCTAAAGAACAAAGATGTTGGTTTAAAGACTAAGGTGCACCTGACTCAAACCATCTTTTCAATTATTTCTTATGCATGCAAACATTGGACAGTCAATGAGGATATCAGAAGAATCAGTGCCTTTGAATTATAATGTTAAACAAGAGTTCTGATTATTTCATGGACTGCCAAGAGAACAAACAGGTCTGTCTTGGAATTAGTACAAGTCTGTCTTGGAATGAGGGTTCAGTCCTTGAAAAAAGACATTGGGCTGGGGATGGGGGGGGTGTGGCCAGAGAAAGAGAGGAAGACCCGCAACAAGATGGATTGATAGAGTGATTGTAACAGTGGGCTGGAGAATATCAACCATCGTGAAGGTGGCACAGGATTGGGGATGATTCAAATCTATTGTTCACAAGGTTGATATGGATTATAGCTGACTTCCCAGCACCTAACAACAATATGGGTCTCTGGTTGGCTCAAGCAATTTTTAATTGACAGCTAATTGAAAAGATTTTTCAAATCTAAGCTGTTTTTCCAGAAAGAAAAGAGAGGTGATTTGCATTATAACCAAAAAAAACACCTAGGGAGTAACTCTACTCTGGCAAACCTCATGTAAAGGGGTTTGGTGTTAGATGTTGTTACCATCTTGTTCAGAAGGGCTTATATTACAATCCTCTTAAATACTTTATATAACTTCTCCTTTCTGGATAATTTGAAGATACTTTGATTTAGTTTAAAAATTTATCAGAACAAGACCTTAAAATACCAAGATCTGTAAAGTTCTCATGTAGTGCAAAATCAATAAGAAAAGGTTTAGCTGAATGGTAAACAGACTTACACTATATGTATGTGTACTTATAAAATACTTGTATTCACACGCATACAGACACATGACAATGGGCTTGTGTTGACTACTAATTTAATTACTCACTTATTACTGTGGAGTGAGAACCAAATCACAGCTGAACTTCCAGAGAATTTTCAGAAGCTTGAAATCACATGGAAGGATATTACCACTAGAGTGGTACCACTCTCTCATTTCCATATATCAATATTTAAATAGCTTCACAATCAACATCTATGGTAGCAGCAATCAAGAAATAAAAAGACTTGTTGCATTGGGAAAATCTATTGTCAAGGATCTTGCCAAAGTGCACAGATATCAGTTTAAAGACTAAGGTGGCCCTGGTCTAAGTCACTGTCTATTCTATTAATATGCATCTGAAAGGCAAACAATGAATAACGAAGAACAAAGAATAATCCATGGCATTGAATAGTGGTATTGAGGAAGTGTATTGAATATATCATGAACTGTCCAAAGAATGAGCAACTTCGTGGTTTTGCCCCTACTCATCCTCAGCCCTCTCCCCCTTGAGATGAAAATAGGAAGGATCCAGGCAAAAAAGACAGGGTAATGATGGGCAAGGTCCAAGGGTGATTACTTTTATAAAACATACTGTATGGGAATGCATGACTGAATGAAACACAATGTTAATAAAGAATAGTGTGAAGCACAATGTATACAAACTTTATAAGCAAACTAATAAAAAAAACAAAACCAAAAACAAATTTGTCTTGGAGGAAAGGCAACCTCAGAGACAAAGAAAATGAAACTTTGTCTCACATACTTTGGGCATGTTGTCAGCAGGAGTTAGTTCTTGGGAAAGATGTGGGAAAGGTAGTAGATCAATGAAAGAGACCATAACCCTCAAAAAGATGGATTGAACAATGGCTGGAACATGACAGAGATCATGAAGATGGCACAGGATATAGCAAACTTTTGGTCTGGTATTCACAAGATCACTGTGAGCTGTATTTGATTCAATGGCTCCTAGCAACAACAATGACATATTTTTTATATATATATTCATAGGGTCACTATGAGTCGTCTGTGATTCGACAGCACTTAACAACAACAATATCAACAGAGAGAAAGAGAGATCAGCTGGCCCAGTGGACAGAAAGCGATGCTATCAAGCCAAAGGTGGGTGACTTTTAATCCGCGGCCCTCGGGCCTGTCTTTCATTGTTTTTGTTCAGACATTCCTCTAGGTTGTATAGCCTTGGTGTACAAGTTGCCATACCATGGTCACTTGTGGTTGCTGTGAGGCTGAAATGAACACTGTGACACTAATGTGTCAAATGTGTTAATGGTTGGCTACCCAATGTGGACAGAGAGTTTGGTGGAGCTCCCAATTAAAACAAGCTTGGAAGGAGGAGTGGCATCCGTTTCCATAATAGCTTGCCTCTGGAAACCCTATGAACCTGGAGAGAGGATGAGAGGCACCCAAGTGTCGAAGACTCTTCTTCATAGGGTCACTATGAGTTGCCTGCGACTCGACGGCACTTAACAACAACAAATATATACATATATCTCAGATGCATAGCAAGTGATGGGAAAGACCATGGTTTAAATCAGATGCACCTCAGTCCTCAAATTGACATCATTGCTCCTCAATAAATTGGAAGAAGAGGATGAAGGGAATTATGACTAGAAGAGAGAATAGACTCAAAGCCGTCTCTCAGTATGAATCTTTGTGTATAGGAAGATTGCCATTATATTGCTATGTATATAAAAACTCATACATTAAATTGGAACCAACTCATAGCTGACCATTTGTAAATCTATCCTAAAGTGACTCATGTTGTTGTTGGTTGAGTACCACTGAGTCAGAACTGGCTCACAGCTCACCCTCCGGTGGGTTTTCAGAGACAGTAAATCACACAGGAGAAGATTCCCAATCTTTCTCTCCTGGAGCTTGGATTTGAACAATGTACCTTTGTGTTGGAAGCACAATTCCTGACTATGAAGCCATCAGAGCTCCCTGGTGTGCAAAGTGACTGAAGTATATTCAAATGCTTGCAATGAATTAAATAAAGCTACTCTATTGAGTTAAATGATTTCAGGTATAGCTAACTTGTCTTTTTATAAAACTGGTGAGAATATTTTCTCAAATCTTTGATCATTGATTCAGAAGTATTATATTTCCCAAATTAAATAGAGATGATAAATAAATTGGGCCATCAGATGCATATTAAGTTATCTCTACTGTCCACGCACACAGACACATTAGCACAGACTCATCATTTACTTAATTGCCTTTTGCTGCGGTGAGCCTCCCATAGCAGAAATGTAATGATCACACACACCAAAGACCTGATAAGCGATTTGGGCCACATTTAGAAATGAGAAATCAGGTTTTGACTGCTAATGCATATGGGATATCTCTAAGTGACCTGCAGACTGGGTTTGTACTGATTTCTTTCAACTCTCGCCATATGTCCTGAAGGAACACAGCAGTGAAGCCAAAAAAAGAAATCCTCTATCTACTATGGAATGTGTATCTTATTCCTTATTTGTTTTATGTTAAGGGAAATTGTGAGGTTGGGTCTAGAAGAGACTAGAGAGATCACCCATTCAATATTGTTACGAATGAGTCTAGTTTCTAACACACATTTTAAAAAAGAGCTTGCACAATCTCATTTAAAATAGAGTATTTCAGGAGCTACTTTGTACAATCTGAGAACTTTTACTTACATGTCTCATCTGTTTTTCTCATGCTGCTCTTGAGTCCATCTGTACTTAAATTATTATGGTTGTTAGATGCTGTCAAGTTGAGTATGACTTATAAAGACTCTAAAACAATAGATCTGAACCCTGTCCTGTCCTGTGCCAGCCTCACCCTTCCTGACATACTAGAGACCATTGCAGCAGTCCCCATGTCAATCCACCTTGTCTATGGTCTTCCTCTCCTTTGCTGACCCTCCACCTTTCCAAGTATCATATACCTCTCTAAGGAACAGCCCCTCCTAACAACATGCCCAAAGTATGTGAGGCAAAGTTATATTGTCTTTGTCTCCAATGAGCACTCTGGATGTACTTTCTCCAAGAAATGTTTGTCCTTTTGAAAGTCCATGTTCAGTACTCCTCTCCAACACCACAGCTCAAAAGCATCAATTCTTCTATTGTCAACTTTGTTCATTTATATGACTCTCAGATCATAGCAAGTGATTGGAAAGACCATGGTTTAGATCAGATGCACCTTAGTCCTCAAATTGACATCATTACTTCTCAATAATTTGGAAGAAGAAGAAGATGAAGGAAATTATTGCTAGAAGAGAGAATAGACTCAAACCTGTCTCTCAGTATGAATTTTGTATATTAGAAGATTGCTATTAATCTCCTATTTACCTATTCTTTTTCTCTGGATTCATAACCACTCTTCTTGCTGTTTGGATTTTGAAAACTTTAATCATGTTATCACTTGTTTTATGTTGGTTTTCAAATAGTTATCTTTCAACATAGTTGTTTTATATTACAAAGACTGACTTTGTCAGACAAATTCTTTGTTGAGGACCTCTCTAAATTACTGAGAAGCAGACGATGTCAGTTTGAAGACTAAAATGTTCCTGTTTCAAAACATAGTATTTTCAATGATTTTCTATGCATCTGAGTGTTGGCTATAAATAAGAATGACAGAAGATTTAATGCCTTTGAGCTGTGGTGTTGGAAAAGAATGAGTGTCCCACAGACTGCCAAAAAAAACAAACAAATATGTCTTAGAGAAAATATAGACAGAATTCTCCTTAAAGGCAAGGATGGCAAAGTTTCATCTCATATACTTTGGACATGTTGCTAGGAGAATCTATCCTTTGGAAAGGTATATTGCTCTTGGAAAGGTGAAAGGTCAGCAAAAGACAGGAATACCTTCAATGAGATGGACTGACACAATGACTCTAGCACTGTGACCTTAGTGACTTTAGCTTAGGTGTGTCAGAGATGGTACAGGATAGGACAGATCTCAAATCTGCTTCTAAAGGGTCATTATGAGTCATATTAAACTCAATGACACTTAACAACAATAACAACAGTAATATTATTCTGTTCCATCTTAGAGGTAAATTTAAAAGGATAGACAAATTCCAAATTCCAACATGCTTGAAAACATTACAGCTATGCTGTGTAGAATGAATGAATTTTTAAAGTCCCTTTTCTGCAGCATTGCTATTTCCAAGTAATTTCTTGTCTCTTATTATTGTCATTTGTTCTGCCTTGTCTAGGAATCCTTGGTGGCATAGCTTGTTAAGTTTTGCACAGCTAATTAAAAGGTTGGCAGTTCAAATCCACTAGGAACTCTTTGGGAGAAAGATAAACAATCTTCTACATTGGAATTAATTCTCTGGCAGTTTGGTTTGGGTATCTATCTATCTATCTATCTATCTATCTATCTATCTATCTACCTACCTACCTACCTACCTGTCATCAATATATCTTCTCTCCCATCAATTATTGCAAGATTCTCAGAACTATGTTGTTTAATGTTCCGGCTCTTTGGACAGTCTTGTATATTACCAACAACTTCCTATACTTAACTGTGAAACTTTAGTGGATTAGTTCTATGCTTCAATGTTGAATATTTGCAGGAAATCTGAATGTAGTCCTGGAATCTTATTTGTTGCAACATCTTGAAGTGCAAGTTGAAAGCAGTAATAAAAACCACAGATACTGCTTCTGCACATTTTTTTCAGAACATTCTACCAATACATAATTAATGAATGTGCCATACATTCAGGCAGAGATCAAGAAAATATAAACTGTCTTTACAAGATGAACTCCTGAGAAGTGTTCTGATATACATGAGCTCTGATGGCACAGTGTGTATTGTATCATATTGTTAACCAAAAGGACAATGTTTGGAATCCACCAGCTGGTATAAGGGGGAAAAGATGGGCAGTCTATTTCTATAAAGGTCAGAAACCCAGTGTACTTTTGCTGTGAGTTAGAATTGACTCAATGGCAATGAGTTTGGTTTTGGGAAGAGGTGGCACCATGCACAATATGTTAGGTTTCTGAGTAAAAGGTTAATGAGTTGAATCTATCTACTGCTCTGTGGGAGAAAGATGGCCAGTCCCTTCCTGTAAAGATTTGCAGCCTCAGAAATTTGGATGAGGGTTTCCATGAGTCGTAATCTACTCAACAGCAATGGCTTCAGTGTTGAGTAAGGCACCCAGTTCCAATCCACCAGTTGCTATGTGGAAGAAGGATGGACAGTCTCCTCCAGTATGATTTACTGCCTCTGAAAACCCACCCAATGGAGATTCAGCTATGGATGGATTCTCACCCATGGCACACAACAACTGAAATATATATATATTTATAACTAGTGTCATATCCCAGAAAGAAGAAAGGTTTACAATACAAAGAGATTTCACAAAAGAAAAAGCCCCTTTTTATGTTATACATAAGAATAACATAAGTTAAAGTTAGCCTCACAGCTAGATAGTTAAGTACACGGTAATAGGTCATGGTGGGTTCTTTCTGCAGGCTCTAGCTCCCTTCTGGTGCATAATTGAGCTGTGTCACGCACATTGTAATTTGTAGACAGGGGTGTGTGTGTGACTGTGCATATGTGTGTGTGTGTATATATGTGAATGTGAAGATTTAGTGAAAGCTAGCCTATAGGGAGTGGGGTTGGTGGGGGGAAAAGTGCAACAATGAATGAATGGAATTCCAAAATATCTGTAGATGTTCATTGAAATTAATAATAATAATAATAATAAAATGTAAAAAAGATAAAAGCTCGCCTGTAGAGGCTAGAGAAAGATGAGACATCCCTTCTGTGTAGTTTATAGCCTCTGAAACCTCACTGTGGGGGGGTCAGCTTTTTGTTGGTTCAGATTTGATGGCTCAGAATAACAATAGTACATAGGGAGCTGCCTGGCTAGCTGAAAGGCCATGCCTCCCTAATGGTTCAAATTTACCAGATGCTCTGTAGGAGAAGGATAGCTAATCTCTCCGTGGGCTCTGCAAGCCCCATGGAGGGTCAGCTTTGAGTTAGTTCCCACCTCTCCAAAGTACTGAAGAGCAATGGTGTTTCTCTGGAGACTAAGGTGCATCTGATACAGGCCATGGTCTTTGCAATCACTTGTTATGCATCAGAGAGTTGGACAATGACCAAGAAAGTCAGAAGGAGAATTGATGCCTTTGAGCTGTGGTGCTGGAGAAGAGTATTGAGAATACCATGGACTGCTAGGAAAACAAACAGATTCATCCTGGAAAGGGTTAAACCGGGTGGCTCCTTGGGGGCAAGGATTCTGAGGCTCCGTCTAACATACTTTGGACATGTTGTAAGAAGAGGCCTGTCCTTGGAGAAGGACATCATGGTGGGGAGGGTGGAGGGACTGCGCAGGAGAGGAAGGCCCTCTATGAGGTGGATTGATTCGGTGACTGGGGTAGTCGGGATGGGAGTGTCTGAGACAGTGCGATTGGCACAAGACAGAGCAGAGTTTAGGGCTGTTGTACATAGGGTCGCTATGAGACGCAAGCGACTCAACAGCACATGACAACAACAACAACAGATAGTGAAGACTGACTGATGAATTCTCATACAAGAAAAACATGATGCACTTTAAATTGTAGGTAGTTCAGATACTCCGCGATGCCGACTCATGGACTTTAATGTAATGATTCCTGACAGTTTAAGGTCTTTACACTTGGCCTACTTTCATACCACTTATAGGAGAGTGTTGCATGTCGGATATGGATTAAAACCACAAATAGCACTTCAAAAATGAATAGAAGACCTCTGAAATAGAGAAATGGAACCCCATTTGACAGAAATAAATACAAATCTCTTTTCTTCTCCTTCACCCTTAGAATGGCGGGTACGAAGAACCAAGGAGTATCAGAATAGGGTCAGGGGAAATTATTACACAGTTGGATGTTCAGACTTGAAATAATTTACTTTTGAGCTGGAAGAGAACAAATGGCCTTTGAGGCTAATATATTATTCTCTGTGTCGTACTAGTCAGGTAGCTTAGAAGGGCATTTGAGCCAAATCTCAGGTCTTTCACTCATCCATCAAATTTTCATTGAGTGGCTGCCTGCAATGTGCCAAGTGCTTGGGAATTTCGCATACCTCCTCTCACCAAGCACATTTTCCCACCCTTCCAACTCTCTGGGGCACCAAGGTAGAGCCCTATTTGGCGTTTAGAGTCATGGAGGAATCTGGCATGACCAGCAATAAGTACATAGTAAATATCACTCATTTGATTGATTTAGTACTTTCCCTAATGTGCTATTTTCATTACAAGATCAGTGAACAGCTGGGGTTAATCAAAGAAAAGTTTAGTTTTGAGAGGGGCACAAAGCTATGTATACTAATTATAATAAAATATTAAAAATCTACTTAGGGTAACGTAGTTATGAACCTGAAGTGCATGCTAATGTGAGATTCGTTTTGATGGAAGGCATTTTCAAAATCAGCTATCTGTCCTCAGAGTGGCCAAAATAGCTTTCCCGAGACGGACAAGGAGCATTTCAGATTCAGCAGTATGCCTTCTTATTGGCCCAGGGATGGCAATAACCTAAGCAGCAGCTGGTAAGAATCTGGGTCTATGCTGACTAGATCATGTGGCCTGAGAGCTTAATTTTGCTTCAAAAATAGTCTAATTTTGCTCGCAGTGGAAAAAGCTGTATATTCCTTTAGTGTCAACAGACCAGATTGCATCTCCCGTTTGTTTGATGGGAGAACTTGGTTCTGTTCCCAGATATGGCTTTCCTTCATGGCTCATTGAATTATACTAAGTGCTTTGAACAAAGTCAGTTTCCAAACATACTGCTTTCCTACCAAACCCTGAAAGTTCTCTTCATACAAGAAGTTATGAGAGCTTGGGCTTCTGGATAGGGAAAAATCTCCCGCAAATGGAGGCACTTCAGCTCACTTCACCTACTTCAGTGAGTAGGTAAACACTAAGGCCTCTTCAGGAACCATTGGGCATAAACAGTGACTGCACTCAGTTGCTAAATGAAAGCTTGGAGGTTTGGGTCTCCCCCTTCCCTGCCCTGCCCAGTGGTGCCTCAGAAGAAAGGCCTGGCTATTAACTTCTGAAATGTTAGCCATTGAAGCTGATGGAGCCCAGCTCTACTGTGACACGCATGAGATTTCTCTAAATTGGAATTGACAGCAACTGGTTTTCAGAACCCAGTGTTGTAAAATTTCATTGTGACTACTAGATGTGTGTTCTAGTGACTTCCAGTTACTAGAGTGGGGCTTCTATTGTTCTCAAATTTGGGCAAGATTGTGTGTGTTCACAGATTTGTAGAAAACAATTACTAAGCCCTTTCTGTCAGAAATGCCCCAGGCTTGGGCATACTGAATTTCAGATTTTGACCATGGAACTTTTCATATTCTCGGATTTATTCTCCCTCACCTGTCTTCAGTAAATTGTTGTTATGTGCCATCAAGGTAACTACAACTCATAGTGAACTTACGAGCAACAGAGCTGAACTCTGCTCTCTCCTGTGCCGTCCTCACCATCTCTGACCAACTTGAGCCCATTGGTACAGTCACCATGTCAAACTTTCCTGTTGAGGGCCTTCCTTTCTTAGGATGACCGTCGACCTTTCCAAACATGATGCCCTCCTCCAAGCACTGGCTCCTCATAACAACATTCAGGAAATAGCTATCTTTAAAAGGTCCCATTGTTTTATTACTATTTTATGTTCTGTGAGAATAAGGGCCTATTACCTCTTTCTAATTCACTTAGTTTCAAACTCTTTGGTCCTAGGTAATGAGCCATGAAGGAGACCAGGTTAGAGGATGACCTGGGAAGACCTGCAGCCTCTCGTGGGGTTAGGAGCCGGGAGTTGCTCTCTGGGTGAGGTGCCCTTTCTTCCCAGCCCAAGCTCCCCTGTGCCACTGCCTGCGGCAATGTGACAAGCCCAGAACCTTGCTTCAGGCATACCACATTATGCTGAAAGCCTGATTTTCTAAAAAAAAAAAAAAGAAAAAGAAAAAAGAAGAAGAAGAAGCTGGGAAAATGTGCAAATGATGTATCCTGTATGATACATACCCTAGGAGCATGAGGCTGACGAAGGAGGATGCAAAGGATGGATGAAGGGCTCTATTTATATCTGCTGATGGGCTAATCTCACTCACATACCTGGAGGTGATCTGAGCCCCTGCCCACACAAAGGAATCCAGCTTTGGCTGTGGCTCTAACAAGTCCGGACCCAGCCTGGGCTTCAGAGGGTCTGGAATGTGCAGGTGCATTACCTGGAGACTCCAGAAGAGCCAGCTGGGGTCGACTTAAGCTGGCAGTTGGTCTTGTGGTAAAGGGTGGGAGGAAAAGAGGAAATAGAGAATGCTAAGGATAAGAATATTTCTCATACCCTCTCCTACGTTATTTCTTATGTCTCATCTATTTTCCAAGTTTCTGGTCCTATTCTCTTTTTCTTTAATGTTGAAGAGCCATAAAATCCCCAAATAAATATGATGAAACTAGGAAGTCAAGGCAACCTGGTCAACCCTGAGTCATGGCAAGCCCGTAGGTGGCAGAATAGAATTGTGCTGCCTTGGTATTTAGACGACTTATTTTTAGAAGTAGATCACCAGGCTTTTCTTCTAAGGCGCTTCGGAGTGGGCTCATACCTCAAACCTTTCAGTTAGCAGCAAGTATTTTGACTGTTTGCCCCGCCCAGAAACTCCAAGAAAATATGAATATACTAAAGCTTTGTTTTAATATAAATAAAAATAATCAAGGAGCTGTGGTAGCCTAGTGGTAAAGAGTTCCACTGCCAATCCAAAGGCATGTAGTTTGAATCCACCAGCTGCTCTGCAGGAAAATGATGGCCATCTCTCCTCGTGCAATCTACAGACTGAAAAATCTGATGAAGGATCAGCTATGAGCCAGTTCTGACTAAACTACACATAACAACCACAAAATCATCTGCTTTCTAAAAGTTCAACAAGAGATGAATGAATATACAAAATGTGGAGCTCCAACTCATTGCCATAGAGTCAGAACTGACTCATAGCTGACATTGTAACTGTTTTAAGAGATTGTAAATTGCACAGGAGGAGATTGTCCATTTTCCCCCTCAGAGCAGCTGGGTTAGAACTGTATGTCTTGGGATGTCAGTACAATTTCTTGACATTAGGTCACCAAAGTCCCCAAGTACTACCACTCAGCTGTAGAGAGAAATGAAGTCATACTACATGCCACAATGTGGATTAAGCTTGAAACCATCAGGCTGAGTGAAATCAATCAACATCAAAAAAATACTATAGAGAAAAAAGTTTTTTAGTTATTAGAGGTGGAAAGGTGGGGGAAAGGGGTGTTCTTACTTAGGGGTCCCTAAGTATATGTTAATGAATGAGTGATTTGGTAAAGGACAATGAGCATGGTTGTCCAACTGGAGGAATAATGTCAATGTCACTGAACTATGAAGGCAGAAATCGCTGAGATGGTGTATGTTTTGTTATGTCTATTTTCTCCATTGTAGAGAAAAGTAAGACATAAGCTATCTACTTCATTTATCAGCACTTTGGATTTTATGCAATTCCTGGAAGGGCAGGGTTTTACTCAGTCCTGTTTCTGAAACCCATAAAGCCTATGGAGCAAACTCCCCTAGGGTTGAGCAGGGCATCACTATCAAGGAGAAATCCGCAAGTCAGTCTTAATAACGCTGGTAGAAAGAAGGGGATTTGATAGAGAGCCTACCTCATTGTGTGCACTGTGCTGTGCTGACTGTTCCCCAATGACCTCTTTGAATTGAATAAAGCCAGCTACAAAAGTGGGTGAAGCCATCCCTCACCCTGACATTTAATTTACCTGAGAGCGCCTTAATCTGGGAAAGAATCAAATACTTGAGAATTTTGCTTCAGTGAGCAAAAGCAAAATGTTTGTGCCATACTGAGAAGTGATACTTTTCTTCAGAATTCAGAGGCAGCAGAGTCGCTGAGTGCAAGCAAAAGCAAAGAACAGAGCTCTTCTCTGGCATCTTCCTGATTACCATTTGGGAGAAAACTGCATTGCCCTCGCTGAAATTTTGTACTGTGTGATAATGTTTTATCAGCCACTGCTTGATAGAACAAGGTCAGTGAGGGCAAGATAAAGGATGTGGTCGCACAGCCTGGAAAAGGCAGGATATTTTTAAGTGTGTTACAGAGAAGGAAGCAGCTGGACTTAATAACTAACAGTATGTGGGAGGAGAAATTATGTTGAATCTTGTACAGAAGTTTGATGATCAGAGACAGGGCGGGCAATGGTGCTGTCCGAATCAAAATAGCCATCTATAATTAGCTCCACCTGTGCTAAGAAACTCTTCTCCCAGAGTGTTCACAATTTGTTAGAATTTTACAACTGGAGAATGTGCTAAATGAATAATAGCCACTTCGGAACCCAAATCAATACTGAGTCCTCTATTGAAAAACCTGGATAAACAAGTGAACATTAATGTCAATTATATGTCATCCATGTAATGGATAGGCAAATGCTAGACAAGTGAAGGAAGTGGTAAACCCGTGGCTCACCTAACACTTATCCTTGGAAAAATTTGGTTCTTATTAATTGTTTATTGGAATGAGTAGGGAGCTCTGGTAGCCTAGTGACAAGAAACTGTGCTATAATCCAGAAGGCACATGGTTCGAGGCCACCATATCCGCTCCACGAGAAAAGGATGGGCAATCTCGTCCCATGCAATTAAATGCCTCTGAAAATCTGCAGGACTTGATGGTACACAACAACAGCATTGCAATGAGTTGAGTGATTATTTTATTTTATGGAAATCTGGCACTATGTCTCCATAGTGTTTTACATTTGGTTACGTTTTGTTTTGTTTTGTTTTTTTTGTAGGGTGGTGTTTTGGTTTTTTTTTTATGCATTGATAATCAGGCATTTAGAACTAAACATCGACTTAGAGGCAGCTTGCAATACAGTCATTCTCATGAAAAGCAGAAATGTTTGATTGAAATGACCAGAATTGTAGTTTGTAAAAGGAAGGGTCACGTTCAATATCACTTTTCCACATTCCACCCCTCTTCTATTCCCACTTTTTTTTTTAAACCCGAGATCTCTTCAGATAATTTTCTTGGAAGGTAAGAACTTTCATTTCAGCCACTCTGTCTGAAACCCCATATTCTTCAATCAAAAGTTTCTGAATATCCTAGACCTCTTCAGGTGGCTGTGGTGGCACATTAGACTGTCCTGTAAGGACAGATCCTCCCACCCATCATGTCCCCAGGCCATTTTCCCCTAAGCAAGTGATCAGACTGTTCTAAGAATCAGGTTACAATTGTTTCTGATAGATTCACCATCAATATCAGCTGCAATAAAACTATTTTCACATCTGCCCTCCAAATCTGGAAAATAAGCTGCTTTATATATGAGATGGGTAGGTTCAGTAGTTTTTGTTTCTTACCTAATTCAATTCTTGCCTGAAAAGTGAATCCAGGTAAAATGTGAGGCATGTGCTAAAATGAACTAAAATGTAACAAGCTTGAAACTGGGCTGCATGTAAATTTCAAAGAACACTTGACCCTAATCTAATGAAATAGAAGGACAAAGTACTTAAAACAAGTATTTTTGGTTCAGGCAAATCATTCCTCATGATTGTCACTACATTCTCTTTTTATTTCTTTGTGTGCAAATGAAAATAATATCAATTTTCTATATTGTTTTAGCATTGAACAAGGCATTGTTTCCAAAGTGCTTTTGACAAATAATAAAAACCCTAAACAAACCTGCTATCAACCAGTCAATTTCAATGCAATGACCCAATGTGATAGAGTATAACTGCTCCATAGGACATTCCTGTCTGTCATTCTTACTAGGAGCAGATCACCAGGCCTGTCCTCTACACTACCATTGCATGAGTTTGAACTGCCAACCTTCAGGATAGTACCGAAATCAAACAAATTTCTATTAAGTCTGTTCTGAACCATTGTTACCCTTCATTGAGTTTCTGAGGTTGTAAATCTTAATGGGACTATCTGTGGATTTTTCTCACAGAGACACCAGAGAATAAAAAGCTCTGACCTTTCAGTTAGCAGCCTAACGTGTACTATTCCACTAAGACTTACGTTGTGCCCAGAGCATTTGCCTCCCACAGCATCAGCATCAGCATCAGCATCAGCATGACAATCATTCACCCTGACAATGGACTGTGGGGATTTTCAACCATGCCAGTAAGTCTTTGCAAAGGAGAAGAGACTTTTTCCTTTACTGTTTGAGATCTTGGATTGTCATCTCATCCAAGTGTTCAGGTGTCATCTAGAATCTCTCACAGTTACTATCCATTCAACAAAAGAATATAGCTGATAGGTAGACTCTTTCATGGGAATGAACAACCATTCTGTTTAACAAATTCTTTAGGATCCTGATTCATAGAAGCCAAAGCTCTACTCATGGTTTCCCCCCATCAGGCTAAAGAGGTTGTGACTCTTGATAAAAGGAGATTGCCTCATCTTTATCTCATGGAGCAGCTGGAAAATTTGAACCACTAATCTTTTGGTTAGCTGCCCATTAAGAAATCAATGTGTTATCAGAGTCCCTTAGAGCTCTTAGATTCATAGAATTATGCACATGAATTTTTGCAACAATAGAAAAATCCCTTTTGGGTACCTGACATCCCATGAATGGAACTCAGAAGTAACCATTCTACTAATTTGTAAATGACCAGCCCATTTCAAGAACTAAAACAAAATCTAGTATAATAATTGAAACCCACCAACTGTTTTCTGTGTTCAGAGGGATTTTTCAGCTACAAAAGTCTGTGAGCTCAGACAATTTCTTGGAGAACAGAGCTGAGAGGGAGGAGACCAAGAAGGCCTTATAAATAAGAAAACCTTACAAATGAGAATGTTCTGGAAGTGTCTTTATGCGAGCCGCACTAATTAATCTCATACAAACATGGATATTTTTGTAACTGCATAAGCCCAAGTGCCATTTTATGACCATGTAATTTACAAGTCCTCAAATTACATTAAAATCACCACACACAGTGTTTACAGTTTAATTACATGGTTATTTACCATTCCCAATCAAGTGTTATTCATTCAGTACCTCTTTGCCTGATCTTACCTAAAAAAGAAAACACTTTTGGGCTGAATTTGAGTGATAAACATTGAAATACGCCAATATTCAAAGGCAACAAAGATGTGATTTGGAGTAAACAAACTTCATTCACAGAAAGATTACACAGAACTTCCAGGGGAAGGAGAAAGGAAAGAGATCACCAATTTGCTAAAACAGTCTTTCTTTGGTTGTTTAAATTTTTTTATGGGAAGGAGGGGGTGAGAGAAAAATAAATCACACTATTCACTTTATGAAAACCAACTAAGTTTATTATCCACATTTTAAAAAGTCTATATGTGAAAGCCTTGGGTGCTTTAGTGTAGAGAAATTATGCCTTCAACCTAAAGGCACACAGTTCAAATCTACAAGCTTTTTATACTTGGACCAGGACACAGTCGTCAGAACAGAGTAAGGAGACACTGAATGTTTCAAAATTGGGAAAAGTGTACACCAGGGCTGTATCCTGTCTCCATACGTTTTGAATCTTTATGCAGAACAGGTTATTCAGGAGGCTGGGCTTTATGAGGAGAAGTGTGGCATCAGGATTGGAGAAAGAATCATCAACAATCTGCATTATACAGATGACACAACCTTGCTTGCTGAAACTGAAGAGGACCTGAAGCACTTGCTGTGTAAGGTCAAGGACTGCAGTCTTCAGTATGCATTGAGACTCAGTATCAAGAAAACAAAGATTGTCACCACTGGGCCAACCGGCAACATCATAATGGATGGTGAAGAGATTGAGATTGCCCCTCATCGGGGGCGGGGGGGGAGAGGACAATCTCCTCCCATAAAATATAGAGCCTTTGAAAACTCACTGGAGTGGCAGCTATGAGTCTATTCCAACTTGACATATAACAACAAAGATAGAGTTCATCAGTAAAGAATTATTTACTGAACATATATATGTTTCAGAACTTGTGTTAAGAACAAATGTGAAAAAATAAATAAGGAATGGTCCTCCCTGCTTTTCCAGTCCTGAATTCTCAAACTAAAGATCCGTCAAACCTGTCATGTGCACTTCAACAGGCAGAAGATGTTTACTTCTGCTTCTCTCTTCATTTGTCTTCTAGTGATACCATCCTGGAATTGGAAATCAATGCCTTCATCTGTCTTTAGGCAGTTGCATAACCCTGTAGTTCGAGTTTCTCTTCTGTCAAATATGAGAGTGTGGAACAGAGAATAACAATGCCTACTTCAACTTTTTGTTGAGGGGTGGTAAAAATCAGGTCAGGCTGAAAACACTTTGAAGATGACTTCTTCAAAGTGGCTAATGTAGATCCTGGAAACTCTGTCCGGATGATCCCTTAT
Source organism: Elephantulus edwardii (assembly GCF_000299155.1). Lineage (NCBI taxonomy): Eukaryota > Metazoa > Chordata > Mammalia > Macroscelidea > Macroscelididae > Elephantulus > Elephantulus edwardii. The sequence goes on along the minus strand of NW_006399820.1, from coordinate 12,409,004 downwards.
TTGCTGCCCCATATTGTCTAGCAATGCATGATGTCTCAGATTCCTGCTAGGATGTGAAGACAGTTGTACCTAAATACAGCTAGTGACGCCTTTCCAAGTTACTGTTGTATACTATCGAGTTGAAATCCACCTATAGCTGATCCTCCAGTGGATTTTCAGAGGCAGTTTAATGGCATGGAAGGAGATTGCTCATGTTTCTTCCGTGGTGCATGGGTTTGAACTGTATGCCTTCAGGATTGCATCACATTTTTTTACCACTAGGCCACCAGAGATCCCTAGGATGACCTTAATCACAAAGATTTACCTTTAATTCTAGCTATTAGGAACTAAAGATTTAACAAGATGATGTCGTTATCATGTACCACTGAGAGCTCCCCTATTGAAATAAAGACACAAATGGAATTTTGTGTACTATTTCAAATTGGAAACATTAACCCTTATAGTGTATATAAAGTGATAGACTGATAACTGAAATGTCAGCCCTCCAAACCTAGCCTTGATTCTGAGGGGGAAAGATGAGGCAATCAAATTCTGTTAAGATTTACAGCTTTGGAAATTAAGTGGAGAGCTACCATAAGTTGGAACTGATTTGACAGCAGGGAGTTTTGGGTTCATTTATCCACCAAGTTGAGTCAACACTGACAACAAGTTGTGCTGTTGTTTGGTGCCACCCAGTTGGGTATGACTCATAGTGACCCTATGAAGAACAGTTCTGATCCCTGTTCTGTCCTGCGCCATCCACATTATCTCTTGATGATAAACTTGATGAGTTCACTGTTGTAGTCACTGTATCTCTTCCTTTCTTTTGTTGACCCTCCAGCTTTCCAAGGATGGTATACCTTTCCAAGTAATGGCCCCTCTTTACAGCATGGCCAAAGTATTTGGGACTAAGTTTCACTATCCTTCTTCTAAGCAGCACTAAGAGCACTGTCTCCACTACATATTTATTTGTTCTTTTGGTGGTCCATGGACTATTCCGTCATTTTCTTCAACACCACAACTCAAAAGCATTGATTCTTCCATCATCTTGTTACTCAACACAAGGGGTTCTTTCCGTAGTCAAATGCCAATAAGACAGACGTATTTCAATATCCATAAGCACTTTATTACAGATCTGGAAGTTCAGGAGAGTTTCCTCAAAAACTGCCTTTCCATCTGGGAGTGGTCATTAGGTTTTTATACTTAGGTTAGACTTTTGTTAGTTAAAGTTATAGAATTTTTACATTTAAAAAGAACAGTTACTAATAAACAGGTAATTTATAAAATAGTAACATATGACTAAGAAAAACAGTTTCAAAGAGGTAAATGCTAATCTAGAAAAGATGCCTTTCCTTTCCTGGTACACAGACATCTTAGACTACTTTACATGACTAAAGAGAGGGAAAAAGAATTCTAAGGAAAAGTAACTAGTTTTGCAGGCTGGAGGAAAGGGCTGTCAGTTTTATAACTATATAACTTTAGTTCTAGAACTGATACATGTTTGGAGAACTCTGAACTTATTAATACTACCTCAATCATTGTCTAACTCTCAGATGCATGTTGCTGCTGTTGTTGCTTTGTGTTATTGAGTCACCTGTGTCTCATAGTGACCCTATGTACAACAGCTCTGTACCCTGCTCTATCCTGAGCCAACCTCACCATTTCCAACACACCTACCTTTCATTACTCCAGTCACGGAGTCAATCTATCTCATCAAGGGTCTTCCCCTCCTGCACTGCCCCTCCACCCTCCCAAGCATAATGTCCCTCTCCAAGGACTGGTCCCTCCTTGCAACATGCCCAAAATACGTCAGACGGAGCTTCAGAGTCCTTGCCTCCAAGGAACAGCTTGGTTTCACTCTCTCCAAGACCAACCTGTTCAACTGTATAGCGTGTGATTAAAAGACCATGGCTTGAATCAGGTACACCGTAGTCTTTAAACTTCATTGCTTTTAAAGTACTTTGGAGATATCCTTGACAGCAGGGTTTCCCAATGCAATACATCTTTTGATTTCTTAACTGCCAGCACGAAGGGTTTGAATGTCCATTCAAGTAAGATGGAATCAGTGACTACTCCATCTACCATGATGTTACCTACTGGACCAGTGGTAAGAATTTTTGTTTCTTTTTTTTAAGAGTTTTTGTTTTTTGATATTGAGATGTAATCCATTTTGAAGGCAATAGTCCTTGATCTTCTACAGCAAGAATTTCAAGTCCTTTCTGCTTTCAGCAAGCAAGATTATGTCGTTTGCATAATGCAAGTTATTCATCAGTCTTCTAATCTTGATGCCACATTCTTTTGAAGTTTAACTTCTCAAATTATTTGCTCAGCATGCATATTCAATAGATATGTTGTTGTTGTTGTTATGTGCCATCGAGTCGCCTGCGACTCATAGCGATCCTATGTACAACAGCCCTAAACTCCGCTCTGTCCTGTGCCAATCGCACTGTCTCTGACACTCCCATCCC
>NW_006399820.1:12405324-12406457 GCF_000299155.1 Elephantulus edwardii | reverse complement strand
CATACTTTAAAAAGAAAAACCAAACAACTAAAACTTGAATTTCAGTTAAGACAGTAAGATGCAATATAAAAATTGCTACAGTCTAGTAAGGAAACAAGGCTGTGTAAAAGGTTGGTTAGTTGTACTTTTCACTAAAAAGTCTATGGAGTCCTGGAGTTTTGGTATGTATGTTCCTTGGGGACAAAGCCTAATGATAATCTACCTTTTAGTACTTCCTTTCCCCCACCCCATTGGTTTGCTTACAGACTTCACATATGTTGTGTTTCACACTATTCCTCATTCATATTGTTTCATACAATCATTTTCTTGCATTATGTTTTATAAAGTTAATCACTACTTGACCTTGCCCATTGTTACCCTGTCTTTTCACCTGGATTCTTCCCATGTCCTTCCCGTTCCTCCTTCCATCCATCACACTGTGCAACCCTGTGGTTTTGACCCTAACGATCCTCACACCTCTGCTGCCACACTTCCCCCTTTGGCTCCCATGATTACTTTACTACTAGTTATCCTTCTGTTTGTACAGTAATGGTCTTATGTAGTATTTGTCCTTATGAGACTGAATTAGTGCCTCAGCATCATGCTCTCCAGTCTCTCCCAAGTTATGTCATATTTTCAGTAATTCTTATTCTTGTTAGGTACTTTCTAATTGACAAGGACTCTTAGTGATCCTATGAACAACAAATTAGAGACTTGCCCTAACATGTTACATCCTCACCATTTTTGCCATGTTCAAGCCCATTATTGCAGTCACTAATTGAGGGTCTTCCTCTCTTTTACTGATTCTTTACTTTTCCCAGCATGATGCCTTTTATCAATGACTGGTACCTCCTGACAATGTGCTTGAATGATGTAAATTAAAGTTTCACCATCCTGGCCTCTAAGGAGCACATTTTTACTTCTTCAGAGACAGGCCTGTTGATGATTTTGAAAGTCCATTGTAGTTTCATATTCTTAATCAAAGACATTAATTTTTTTTCTTTTCCTTATTCATTGTCCAGCTTTGGCACAGAGAATAATACAATGGATTTGGCCAAACACACCTTAGTCTTTAAACTAGCATCCTTGCTCTTTATCACTTTAAAGAGGTCCTTGACAGCAGATTTGTCCAATGCAACACATCTTTTTTTTTT
>NW_006399820.1:12397143-12405224 GCF_000299155.1 Elephantulus edwardii | reverse complement strand
AGTCCATGTTTTCCAACTACTGAATCTTCCTCTTTGTTCCCGACTTTTGCATTCCAGTCACCCATTATTATAGAGAAAGAATAAAATAAAAGTAGCTTTGGGGAATTAAAAAAACACCTTTCATTTAAGACTTCATATATTGAACACCTACAATGTGCTAGTCACTCTGCTGAATTCAATGTATATTTAATCATTTTTTATGATAGTCCTAGAGAACACAATGCTCTCTCTATTTTCATCATGAATTAATTGGCCTTGCCCAACCTATAGTCTTTTCCTTGCACTTACTGCCTTGAGAGAAGTCTCTCTGATTCTTAACATGTTGATAATTGATCTAATTGGGGGTTTTTTCCCCAATACTAAATCACAAAAATCCATAGACCATACTCAGCTTTCATACAATGTATAACCATGCACTCATACACATTTTTCTTTAGAAAACTAGAAATGATGCATGCAAAATAGTTCTTATGCTCTTCATTACCAATTTTGCAAACCTATATCTCTTTTTGCCTGCAATTGATGCAAGTGAAATGTAGCAAACTAAACTAAGATGATCACCTTTGGAAATTGTTGGCCCTAAGATATAGATATTTAAATGACTTTCAATCTGGAAAGCACATTAAACATATGACAAGTCATTACCATTCACCAATTATCCAAATGGAATGTAAGACATAAAATTATTTCAGATATTAAGATTTTGGAGAAGCTTCAAATTTTTTAATGGGAAAGCTACGCATTGAGGGATATAAAACTATTTTGCGAAGTGGATCTTGATAATTGACTGTAAGAATGAATAAATTATATTCTATCTCTTCTACTGTAAATTTGATTCTAAACCAGAGAAAGAAAGAATACAGTGAGAGTATAAGGCTATACGTCTGGTAAAAGACTGCATGGGGGAAGAATAATGACAATAAATGCACTACTACAGTTTTAGAATATCAGAAATAGGATTTTAGATTCAAGCAGTGGAAATTACATATCCATTAGAATACTTGATAGTCCCTTAAATGACACATATATCACAATGTGTCTGAATAGTTAATAAATCACTCACTCACTCATAGTCAAACATCCAGTGGATTTTAAGAGACTATAAATCATATAGGAAGAGATTACTCATCTTTCTTCCACAGGGAAGCTGGTGGATTTGAACTGTTTGCATTTGGGTTGGCAGTACTACCAGAGCTTTATAGATGTCAGCAAAAGTACAAAATGGTAATTATATGTACCAAACCAAAAGTAGTGATATAAATGTAATTATTTAAGTAATTTTTTCTATGTATTTTCATATTGAATTTGTAGATAAGGCATTTTGTAGTTTGAAAACATTATAATTTAAATCAATTAATGTTATCTCACGAAAGGAAAGTTTTAGAAAAGTTATTGCAGGTAGAACACCTGAGAAATTATCTTATTCAATTTTTTTGCATCACAAGTAAAGAAATCTGTTCAGTAAGTGAAAGGACTTCACAGTAAAGTTCAACTATAAACATATAGATAAGACTTGAATCAACTCATGATGAGTACTCTTCCTAACCTACATTTGTCATTGAAAGGGTGTCTGAAAGTAACAAAACTTGATCAAGGAGTCTAACACCACTTCAAAATAATGATTATTTTTAAAAAACTTTTAAAATTTATTAAATCCATATCTTGCATATGTGTCAGAAAGTTGGACAATGACTAGGGATGATAAAGAGTTGATGCCTTTGAGTTGTGGTGCTGGAGAAGAGTATTGGACACACCATGAACTGCCAGGAGAACAAACAGGTTTATCCTAGAAAGGGTGAGAGCAGGCTGCTCCTTGGAGGCAAGGATTCTGAAGCTTCATCTGACATACTCTGGACATGTTGCAAGGAGGGACCAGTTCTTGTAGAGGGACATCATGCTTGGAAGGGTGGAGGGATAGTACAAAAGAGGAAGTTCCTCAATGAGATGGATTGATTCAGTGACTAGGATAATGAGGGTTGGTGTGTCAGAGACAGTAAGGTTGGCACAGGGTAGAACAGGTTTCAGAACTATTGTACATAGGGTCGTTATGAGTCGCAAGCAACAACATATTGTATAAAACATTTTGGAATAACTGTCTAGATAACAAAACCATTTCTATATCGGATGTTTCATTTGAATTATTTCATCACTTATAATGGAGAAAACATAAGTTAATATAATTTGTGTAAGTTTCCCAAGATCATATGTAAAAGAACTGGTTTGTACTCAGATTCTTCTGGTTCTAGAATTATATATATATACATATATATATATTTCAAAGACATATTTTATATGTATCCATTTGAGCCATGAACTTGATCATTAAAATCATCAGGTTTCATTTTCATCTAAGATCAAGGTTCTTATCTTTTCTACCTAGTTATACTACTTGAAATGCTTGCTAAGAAGATCAAAGACTATAGCTTTAATATAGATTGAATCTCAATATTATGAAAAACAAATATTCATTACTGGACCAATGAATAATATCATGATAGATGGATAATTTGTCAATGATTTAATTTTACTTTGATCCAACATCAACACCCATGGTAATAGCAATCAAGAAACTTAAAGACATGCTGCATTGAGAAAGTCTACTGTCAAGGAACTCTGCAAAGGGCTTAAAAGCAAAGATGTCAGTTTAAAAATGAAGGTTCACCTGATTCAAGTCATAGACTTGTCAAATATTTCTTATGTATTTTAAAGTTGAATAATGAGTAAGTATAATAAAGAAAAAAGCAAGATGCATTTGAATTGTGCTGTTAGAGAAGATTATTGAGTACCTCACGCACCGCCGCAAAAGCAAACTATCTACTCTGTCTTGGAATAAGTACAATAAGGGTGCTCCCTAGATGCAAAGGTGGTGAAACTTGATCTCCTGTACTTTGAATATGTTGTCAGAAGAGGCCAGAACTTGGAAAAAGACATCATGCTTGCAAAGATGGAAGATCAGAGAAAGATAATAAGGTTTCCAACAAGATGAATTGATGCAGTGACTGAAACGATAGGTTCAAATATGTCAGAGATCATGAGACTAGCACAGAATAGGGCAAGGTTCAGAACTGTTGTTCATTGGATCACTAAGAATTTTAGTCTACTTAGTGGCACCTAACAACAAGAACGAACTGCCTTCCACCATAGTGGTTTAAAAAGGAAAATTTCTTCGCATATTGATCTTGTTAACATGAGGATACTATAATACACATCCTTAAGATACAAAATGCAAGAAATGGGAACTACAAGGAATAGAGAAAATAGGGTCAAATTTGAATATAGGCATAGAAAAGAATGAATAATGCAAGTAAAATACAATAGGCTTTGTCTATATTATCAGAATTTTCCTCGCCATGCAATTCACTTGAAGAATGTTAACACTCTGCAAAATGCAGAATCTTACAATGATCTGAGGAGTTATAATAAAACCCCCAGGAAAAATTACAATTAACTGACTCAATTAGATTTCTCAAAGATCCCTGACTTCAGCTCTGACTAATAGGAATCCTAATGAGTCAATTAATATCACCCTGATTAATTTAAGTGGTATATATGCTTATATAAATGTGAGTGCATAAAATAGATTTCTGTGTATGTGTACTTTACATTTACCCATGACTTTCATAATTAAGTTTCAAAATACTTCAATACCAAAATGATACAAGGATGCTTACTAGCAAGATGAAAAAGTGAATTTTAAAAAGCATTTTTTTCTAGAGATAAAAGGCAAGGTAAACCATAACCTTGAAAAATTCGATGTTACCTATTGAAATATTGCTGTAGCTGAGTGAAGGAGAAATTGTGATGAATATTTATTAAATGCCAATTATGTACCAGCCACTTTCAGCAAATTTCCTTTTTACTCTTCACAAACTTGGAGGAAACTATTATTATTCTTACTATACAGATAATAAAAATTTAACTTAATAAATCAACGACCAAAGTTTATGGTAAGGGCTGACATGTACAGGATATGCACTTAGTGTACCACACAAAACCCACTCGCTAGGGGTAGGGTAGGATAAATGGAAAAGGACATTCATTTCTTTATTCTTCCTGCCCATGACACACCTCAAGGTAAGATTACATAATCCCAGGAGAAAAGGTATCTTTCTTTAGTTTGTCAAAGGCCTGCAGTGTCACTGAATTATGGGGTCGAAATTTGAGTGCATATCAGGAGCCAATAATGAGCATTCTTCCATTATGTCTGGAAGTGTGTGAGAGAGATAGAACTAGGAAAATGTTGAGAAGTTGATGCTTGTCTTTTATCAAAAGGGTCTGTTGTTGTGTGTTGTCAAGTCAGAACTGATTCAGAGCTGACTTTCCAGCAGGTTTTCAGAAACTGTAAATCACACTGGTGGAGATTGCCTCTTTCTCCCTCAAAGCAACTAGGGGATTTGAACCACCTACCTTTGGGCTGGTAGCATAATTCCTTATTCTCTAGGCCACCGTTGTTATGTACTGATGGATCAGAACCAACTTATAACTGCTAGAGCTCCTCAAAAGTAGTTGCATTAGCTTGGAAGTGACGCACAGCTGACCTTCCTGCAGATTTCAAAGGCTGTAGATCACAAGGGAAGAGATTGCTTATCTTTCCCCCTCAGAACTGGTGGATTCAAATTGTGTGTCATCAGGATGGGAGTTCAATTCCTTATCTGTTGTTGTTTATGTGCCACAAAGTAAAAACTGACTTGTAGCTGATCATCAAGCAGGTTTTCAGAGGCAGTAAATCACACAGGAAGAGATTGCCTATCTTTTTCCTCTGGAGAGCTTGTAGATTTGAACTTCATGCCTTTAGTTTTAAAAACAAATTTTTTTTTAAAAGAGTGATACAACAGAATGCGGAGATTATCTAACAATATCATTAGTATCAGATGCAAGAAAAACTGCCGGGTATCGTTCAAAATTGCATAGAGTAGTACATGGATAGAGAACTCCTAAAAGTTCAAGTTGGGTTAAGAAGAGATGCTGACACCAGGGTTATCATTGCTGATGTGAGATGGATCCTGTTTGAAAGTAAAGAATATAGGAATAATTTCTATTTGTGCTTTATTGACTATGCAAAGGCATTTGATTGTATAGATCATAAACAATCATGGCTAACATTAAGAAGAATTGAAATGCCAGAACACTTGAAACCTTATGTGCTCATGTGAAACCTCTATCTACACTAAGAGGCTGTTGTATAAACAGAGCAAGGGAACACTGCATGGTTTAAAATTGGGAAAAGTGTGTGCTATTCTTGTAACCTTTTCCCCCATAACGTTTGGGAAGGTGGAGGGACAGTGCAAGAGAGAAAAACCCTCAATGAGATGGATTGACCTAGTGACTGGGGTAATGGGGAAAGGTGTGTTGGAGACAATCAGATTTGCACCGAATTGAGCAGGTTTTAGGGCTGCTGTTGAGTTGCAGGCAACTTGACTACACATAACAACAATAACAAAAATTTAATCTGCTGAGAAAATTATTTGTGAAGCTGAACTCTATGAACAAAAAATGTGGCAGTAAGATTGGAGGAAGATCCATAAATAACCTGCGTTATGCAGATGATGCAAGTTTGCTGACAGTGAGGAGAACATGAAGTACTCACTGTGAAAGGTTAAACACTGCAGCCTCCAGTATTGATTCCTTATGAACTTCAAGAAAACAAAAATTCTTGCCACTGGTCCAATAAGAAACATTATAATGGATGGAGAAAAGATTGAAACAGTCAACAACTTCACCTTACTTGTATCCATAATCAATATACTCAGTACTAACAGTCAGGGCATCAGAAGACATTATTTTACTGGGAAAGTTTATAGTCAGGAACCTATACAAATAAATGGGGAGTAACAGTGTCTGTTTGGAAAATAAGGTAAACCTGGTAAATGCCATGATCTTTTCAGTCACGTGCTAAATCTGAGAGTTGGACAATAACTAAAGATGACAGAAGAATTGAGGCTTTTGAACTTGGGTGTTAGAGAATAGTGCTGAAGATCCTATGGACTATAAAAAAAAAAAACCAAAAAAATCAAACCGGTATGGAGTAGAGAATGTGCAGTCAGAGAGAACCTTGGAGGCAAAGATGATGAATCTTCCACTTGCTTACTTTGGGCATGTTGCTAAGAAAGGTTATTCCTTGCAGAGGGACGTCATGCTTAGGAAGGTAGACGGAAGGCAAAAGAGAAGAGCATCTTCAACAAGTGGGTTGATATGTTGACTACAACAATGAGCTTGAGTGTCTCAGGGATTTTGAGGATGGCACAGGATAATACAGAGTTCAGACTGGTTGTTCAAATGGTCCCTAGGAGTTTGTACTCGATGGCTCCTAACAGCAACAATAACATAGTAGAAAACTGTCCATCATCTTTCCTTTAGACAAAATATTATCCAACTTAACACTTCAGTATGGATAAATAGAGAGGTAAAATGTGCTCAGGTGGTAAGTAAAAGGTCAACATTTCAAACCTATTAGCAGCTAGCTCCATGGGAGAAAGATGTGGATAGTTACCCTCCATCAGGTTAATGGAAGGAGATTGCCTCAACTTTCTTGGAGATGAAAAATGTGAGAAATCCTTGAGATCTTGTATTGTCATCCTGTCCAAGTGTTCAAGTGTCATCTTGGATTTCCCACCATTACTATCCACACAATAAAAGAAGATAGGTAGAATCTTTCATGGTAACTAACCAGCCATTCTGCTGAACAAATACCTTAGGATCCTGATTCTTTTTTAAACATTTTTTTTCTTTTAATAAAAGTTTACAGAGGCTTTGGATATCCATTAATTCATTGCTGCACTTTTCTACCTGCCCACCCCTCACCCCCTAATTAGCTTTTTGTTTTGAAAAGTAAAAAAAAAATTCTTTCACTGTTATTCAATCCTTCCCCCCTATGCTACCGTCATTCTGGACTCCTGTCATAACAATAATATTTAATCATATAGCCCTTTTAAATAGTTCTTTCACTCCTCTGTTTTAATGCCATATACATTATTTATCCCATCTTTCTTTGTCTCTCTCCAACCCCTATATCATCCCCCAAAAAGTGTCCTGATTCTTAGAAGCTATAGAGAGCCACAGCCTTGGAAGCCATGAGTACTTCTATTCTAACTGTTAAGGTCACATAAAATTAGAATTGACTTAATATTAATGCTGTTGTTGTTGAATATGACTCATTGAGTTCCTGTGAACATCCTTATCATCTCTGACACATTAGAACTCCTTGATGAAGTCACTGTGTTGATCCATTTAGTTGGGAGTCTTTCTTTCCTTTGCTCACCCTTTATCTTTCCAAGCATGATCTCCTTTTCCAAGGAGTAGTTGCTAGCTACATAACCAAAGTATGAGAGAGATGAAGCTTTACCATCTTTGTCTCCAAGAAGCATAACAGCCTCACCTTATCCAAGACATATTTGTTCATTCATCTGGAAATCCATGGAATAGTCAATATTCTTCTCTGGCACCACAGTTCAAAGGAATAAATTCTTCTGTAATCCATATTCATGGTCTAGTTCTTTGATATGTAGCAAATGATTGAGAAGATCATGGCCTAAATCAAGACACAATTGACATCAAATACTCTTCATTATTTTGGAGAGGTCCATAACAGCTGACTTGCTCAATGCAATATATCTACTGATTTCCTCATAGGGCTTGGAATATATTAAATAAATGAATCTTTTAACAAATAAGTTTATGGCAAGAGAATCAGCATCAAGCTTGGCATGTAGTAAGCTCTCATTTTACATAACTATCCAATGGAAGGCTAGCACCAAATGAATGATTCTATCAGCAGCAGCAAGAAAAATCTTTGAGGGTTAGTATGTAAATTAATTGTACTACTAGATACTAGAGAGAAAGATTTGATACTACCTAACTATACTTTAAAATTCCTGATTCACCATCCACCAGGAGGCAGGGACAACACTGACACTCAAGTTAACTCTGCAATAAGGGATATACCTTTAACTTGCTGGTCTGTCTGATACTTCTCTAAATCTGAACATTCACATTGAGACAGACTAGGAAGAAGGATTGGCCATCCACTTCTGAAATAGCAGGCCTCTGAAAACCCTATGTACAACAGAACACATTTAGATAAC
>NW_006399820.1:12385993-12392450 GCF_000299155.1 Elephantulus edwardii | reverse complement strand
AAAGCTGCAATAAACATGGGTGTGCATATATCTGCTTGGATGGCAGACATGGTCTCTCTGGGGTATATTCCCACTAATGGGATTGCTGGGTCAAATGGTATCTCTATTTGCAATTTTTTGAGAAAGCGCCACACTGCCTTCCACAATGGTTGCACCATCTTACATTCCCACCAACAGTGACTTTAGATTTTTTTTTTTTAAAAAGGAGTTAAATACCATTTAATACCAGAAGTATTAAATGCAGACCCAAGTAAAAGTAAATCATTGAAAACTTCAAATTTTTTTCATGATACCACTTATTGTTCCAATGGCGAGTATGTTTGTTTGCTTGATGTGATGTTGTAATGCTGGAAACTGTAGACATTGATCTTCTGTAATAAGTGGTTCAAGTCTTCTTTACTTCCTGCATCCACTTTAGCACTTATCTTACGACAAGTGTTTTGTTCACACAGCAATAAAATCCAGTAGTCTTTCATTAAATTCAAATTCAAGGTAACATTTTCATGTTAAATTAGAAGCTACTTTTTCTGAAATAAAGTGTCAAGTCTCTGGCTGGACTTGAACTCGTTAACAGCTGGTTGCAGTTGCTAAGCACTTGTGTTGCCTAGGGATGTGCTTAGTGATAGCCCTACTCATACTTCTTTTTGCTTTCCTTTTTCTGTCTCCTAGTGCTCAAGGTTTTCAGCTGCCCCATAAACACTCAGGTCTCCAAATAGACTGAAAAAGAAAGACTCGCTGGGGAACAAAAATGTTAAAGAGCAATAGAAGACAGATTGCAGCTATATTCTCCAGTGCATGATCCAGAAATAGCAAAGACTCTGAGATGAGAGAAACTGCTAAGAACTAGGGTTATGGGAAGAGGTCAAATTATATTGCAAAGGTAGAGAGGATGGGAACAAGCCATGCAGAAAGAAAGAACATTCTGAGTGCAGATGGGTTAGGTTTCAGAAATATCGTTGGAAGGACAGTGAGAAACCGTTGACCTAGAGAAGAAAATGTACATTGGAGGTGATGAAGATGAAGGAACCTTAAAGCCATGACCTTTTAAACTTAAACTTGACCTTTTAAATGAACTGTACTGAATGACTTGCATTATGGTGGGTGTTGGGCAATGGGAGAGATGAAGAAGGGATCCAGACTGTTTTATACTTCTACTTCAATGTTTAAAACAAAGTTTTAGAAGGATGACACAATTTACTTAATTTTGTCTTTTCCGCCTATATTAAAAGTTTATATTTTAACAGCGTTCTTTGAGAGCCATAGTGCTTCCCCTCAAAGCCAAAATGGTCACCTAAAGGGAAGAGGAGAAAGTTTTGGAAGCTTTTAGATTATACCTGTGAGTAGGTATAATCCATCATAAATTTCAAGTTTCCTTATCAGTATATTCTGTCTTATTGTCACTCTGTGTTGGCCCATGTAGTAGTATGCTGATGGAGGCTATCCTGGCAGTATTTCAAATACCAGCAGGGTCATTCACCGCTGATAGGTTCCACGGTAGGTAGACTAAGAAGGCAGGCCTAGTGGTCTATTTCTGAAGACCTAATGGAGCAAAATAAAACATTTCCCCACTTGCTGGCTTCGGATAAATCAACAGAGGGGATCAATCACAGCAGAAAGTCATCATGATTAGAAGCTTGTTGAAGTTGAGGACCAAAGTGGTCCTCTGTTGTGACGATGATGCAGATATGGGCAATGTTTTGGTCTGTTGCACATAGCGTCATCCCAGAATTTGAGTTGACCTGAAGGTAGATATCTGGTCATTTTTGTGCTGTCTATATGTTTAGGTAGTGCGTTAGATTTTCTTTGATCTAACTACAAGTCTTGATCCATGGTTATAAGAAGTAAAATATGCATGTATCTGATGAGTGGAATGTTGGATTGTGTTCCCATGGTCATGATCAAAATAAAAAAGACGCAACAAAAGAGTCTATTCAAATATTTTTCACTTCCAGAGCCTTTCTCTTCTTTGCCTCTCTGCTTTCCAAGGTTAAAAGGATTCTCTTTTTTTATATCCTGGCATAACGGTGTTATGATTATGAACAAGTTTAGTTTCTCATCAGCAAACAGTATCAAATTAATGGTACTAAATCATCCAGCTTCTGTTATTTAGAAGTGGATCACCAATTCTGCTTCTTAGTCTTTGGGAGCTCCATCAAAACCTGTATACCAAGGGTCACCCCTCTGGAATTTGACACACTGATGGTATAGCCTTCAATGTCACAGCAACCCACAATTTATTTCAGCATGACAAACTGAGAGACAAATGATGTACCAATTAGAACAATGATATACAAGCAAAAATAGAGATACACAAGCTACAAAGTAATTCTCAATATGCAAATCAATTTCTCCATGCATACAACTTGCAGTAAGTCTCACAGTTTAGGAAGCTCCAAGTCTGAGCCCCTAAGTACCAGCTCTAAGGAAAGTCTTTCTCTCTCTGACAGTTCAAGAGGAAAGTCCTTGTCTCTGAACTTCTGTTTCAGAACTGTCTTTTGGGGGCTTAGTGTCTCTGCTCTTACAGAGAATCAGGCACATGAAATATCCTGGGGTAGGGGCCCACCTGGAGCCAGCACCAGAGTTTCAGGATGGGGACTTAGTTGGATGCTAGAACTTTCCAGCTGAGGCAGACAACTCCTGCAGTAGGATAATGTCTTAGATGAGGGCAATATTTTGGCTAGATCCTGTATGCTGGCACTTCACAGTTAGCCTGAGGCCTGTGCCCCAAAGCAGAGGAAAAGTGAAAAATGCTTTCTTGTATTATTCCTTGCTTGTTCTAAGCTGTGAGCAAGAACTGAAGAACATTTAAGAGTCAGGGCTGGTACATGAGTAAGAGGGTGGAGGCAATAATGTCTAATATTGAGATGAACAGGAATTCCAAAACACTTAATTGTCCTTAGGCAAAAACTATAAGAGGCCAGGAACTCTATGAACATTCTTCAATTCATAGTGTGAGGAAACAACACATGCTTTAAAAACAGGAAAGCTGTGCATCAGGGTTGTGTCCTTTCTCCACTCCTGTTTAATCTGTATGCTGTGCAAACTATTTGAGACATTGGACTTTATGAAAAAGAATGTGGCATCGGGTTTGAAGGAAGACCCATTTATAACCTTGTTATGCACATGACACAACCTTGCTTGTGGAAAGTGAGATGACCCAAAACACTTGATGCAGAAGGTAAACACTGAAGCCTTAAATGTGGATTGCATCTCAATGTGAAGAAAACAAAAATTTCCCCTCTGGATAAATGGGCAATGTCATAATAAATGGCGAAAAGATTAAAACTGTCAATGACAGCATCTTTCTTGAATCCATAATCAATACACTTGGTACCAGAAGTCAGGTAGTCAGGAGACATACTACACTGGAAAAGCCTGTAGTCAAGGATACCGCCAAATTATTGAGAAGCAATGAGTTCAGTTTGAGAACTAAGGTATGCCTAATTGAGGCTATGATCTTTTTAGTCACTTGGTATGCATCCGAGAGCTGGGATGAATAAGGATGTGAAAAGAAGAATTGATGTCTTTGAGCTCTGGTGTTGAAGAAGTGTACAGAGTATCTCATGGATGGCCAAAAGAACAAATAGATATGTCTTGGAAAAGGTTTAGCCAGAGTGCTCTTTGGAAGCAAAGGTGATAAGATTTGTCTCATGCTTTCGGCACGTTTCTAGGTGAGGCTACTTCTTACAGAGAGACATCATGCTTGGAAAGTTGGTGGGAGATGAAGGAGAGGAAGATTCTCAACCAGGTGGAGTGACTGAAGCAATGAAGTCGAGTGTGTCAGAGATTGTAAGGACAGTACAGGATAAGTTGGGGTTCAGATCTGTTGTTCATACAGTTTCTATGCGTCATACTCAACTCGACTTCACCTAGGAACAATTGTCCTACTTAGAGAGCTCTGCTAGCATTTTTGGAGGTGTCAAACTGACAACCAAAAGGTAAGTGGTTCAATTCCACTTGCTGCTCTGTGGAAGAAAGATGAGCAATATCTTCTTATATGGTTTAGAACCTCTAGCAATGCTTTTGTGTTTATTTGGTTTGGCCTACTTAGAATGCATCCAGATTGGAGGAAGGCTCATCAACAGTCTGCTACATTTTTGCTGAAAGTATTTTCAAAGCCACTTCTGATGAAGATCAAAGACTATAGTCCCAGGTATGGGTTACACCTCAATGTACTGTAAAAAAACTCAAAAAGCCTCACAACAGGATCGATAAGCAACATCAAAATACATGAAGAAAATATTAAAGTTGTCAAGGATTTTGTTTTGCTTGGATCCACAATAAATATCTATAGAACAGCAGTCAAGAAATTAAACCATATGTTACGACAGATTTTTGAAAATATTCAAATCAAAGATGTCACTTTGAATCCAAACCATGATATTAGCAGTCATACTGATAATACATACAAAAGCTGGACAACAAATAAGGAAACCTGAAGAAGAATTGATGCCTTTGAATATATAGTATGGTGAATAATATTGACGATCTTGTTTTGGAAGAAGTACAGACAAAACTTCCCTAGAGAGACATCACCTTGTATACTTTAGACATGATATTGAGAGGCCAGTCCTGAAGAATCATGAAATAGTAACGACAACAATGAACTCAAGCATAACAGTGATTTCACGGATGTTACAAGACTGATCAGTGTTTATTTCTTTTGACCAGAACTTGGTGATATCTAACAAGATCAAAATTGTCCTACTCAGATAAGAAATTCTTTTAAAGCTGGATATAATAGAGCTTCTGGTTATGCAAACAGTTATGTGTTCTACTACTACCTCACAAGTTGGAGGTTTAGTTTCCATCCAGAGATCCCTAGATGCCTCAGAATAGAGATTTCATGATGTGATTCTATAAGGCCACAGTCATGAAAACCCTGTGCAGAGCTGTTCTTCTCTACCACAGGGGATCATAAAGACTTGGAATTAACTCAATGGGAAACTGTTATGTTTGTTGGGTAGTCGAATACACACTAGCATGTGAGGATATTATACAATCTTGGTCACAATTCTAATCTTTCCAGTCCTAGGAAGGATTTCTTTCTGAATTTCAGAGATTGTGAGATTGGTGCTGGATTGAGTAAGGTTTTGACCTGTTGTTCAGAGGGTCACTATGAATTGCAGTCTATTAGACAGCACCTAAAGACAAAGTATTAGATCATTAACCTTTGTCATTTCATGGAAAGTAAGCCAAACTAAGTCTCATCTTATACTTGCATTACAATATTCTGTGGGTTAATGTGTTTCCCTGAGAGTGTGGAGGAATCATTTGAAAATTCGGTGTGCTTAAAAAAATCATAAATGCAAAATAGTGCCATTCAGTTTTGGTATCTCCTGAAAATGTCTCTAAGGTCTTAGAAAGCATCTTGCAGCGCTTACCTGTTCTACAGATTTCATAACAGGGCAAAGCCACCCTGCTCATTTGTATGAGTCATATTTAATCTTTTTTTATGCATTCATTTTAGGTTGAGAGAGAAACATCCACTGTGTATTTTATTAGGCAAGATGATAACAATGCACTCTTTCACACAGTATTTTTTTTTCACTTTATTTTTATTAAAAGATTAACCTGTAGTCTTAGGCTGCGTTCTCTAAAGAATCAAACCAATCAAGTGCATACCTTTTAATATTATGTAGAGTTCAAACCATAGTGTCTCTCCATTAGGTGTTGTTGTGGTTGCTGTGGTTGTTGTCAGGTGTCATTGAGGCAAGTTTGACACATAGCGACCCTATGAACAACAGATCTACCCTGTCCTATCCTCACACTTCCTGACACTTTAGAGCTCCTTGCAGCAGTCACTGTGTTAATTCACCTTGTTGAGGGTCTTCCTTTCCTTTGCTGACCCTCTACTTTTCTGAGTTTCATGTCACTCTCCAAGAAATAGCCCCCTCCTAGCAACATGCCCAAAGTATATGATGTGAAACCTCATCACCTTTGCCTCCAAAGAGCACTCTGGCTGCACTTTCTCCAAGACATAATTTTTCATTCTTTTGAGTGTTCAGCTCAAAGGGAGGAACTGTCTATTTTTATCCTTCAGAGCCCTTGAAGAACTAGAACCACCGGCCTTTGGGTTAGCAGTTCAATGCTTATTATGTTACCAGGGCTTTTTTTTATGTATGTAAAGATATACAAAAAGAATGTGACTCAACAGTACATAACAATAGCAAAAACGAATAATACTGGAACAAGTGCTGTCTCATGTGGCTGGTATCTCTATTTGAAGCACTCTTCTAAGTCATCTGCAGGCAGTATCATCTGCTCTTTAGGACATACAATTTCTGGATTGAGACCTTGGAAAAGGACATCATGCTTAGCCAAGTGAAGGATTAACAAAAGGTCAGTGAGGGAAGGTCCTCACTGAGGCGGCTTGACAAAGAGACTGTAACAGGCTCAAGTGTGGAAACGATGATTAGGTTGGCATAGGATATGGTAGGATACAGAGTCATTGTTC
>NW_006399820.1:12377752-12385218 GCF_000299155.1 Elephantulus edwardii | reverse complement strand
AATCATCTCAGTGGTGAAAATACTTGTTTTCTTGATGTTGAGCTTCAATCTGTATTGAAGGCTGTAGTCTTTGAACTTCTGTAGCAACCACTTCGGGTTCTCATCAGTTTTGGCAAGCAAGGTTGTGTCATCTGCATAATACAGGTTGTTGATGAGTCTTCCTCAAATCCTGATGCCACATTCCTCCTCATACAGCCTAGCCTCCTGGATCATCTATTCTGTGGGTAGACTGAAATGACATGGAGATAGGAGGCATCCCTGGTATATTCCTTTTCTGATTTTGAACCATACATTATTTCCTTGTTCTGTTCTCCCTGGTCCCCATATAGGTTTCACATGAGCACAGTCAAGTGTTCTGGGATTCCCATTCTTTTTATAGTTAGTCACAATTTGTGTGATCCACACAGACAAATACCTTTGCACAATGAAACACAGATAGACATTCATCTGGTATTCTCTGCTTTCAGCCGAAATTCATCTAATATTAGCTATAATATCCCTAGTACCACAGCCTCTTCTAAAATCCAGGCTACACATCTGGCAGTTCTCTGTTGATGTACTGTTCCTGTTATTTTTTGGGTAATTTTCAGCAAGATCTTTCTTGCATGTGATATTGTTTGATAATTTCTTCACTCTGCTGGGTTACCTTTTTTTGGGAATGAGAACAAATAGAGATCTCTTCCAGTCAGTCGGCCATGTGATTGTCCTCCAGATTTCTTGGCACAACTTGGTGAGTGCATCCAAGGTAGTGTATGTTTGTTGAAATGTGTCAGTTGGTATATGTAAACATATATATTGTTGTTCTTAGAAGACATTGAGTAGACTATGACTCATAACAATACTATAAATAAGGACGCTGAATTTTGCCCTACTCTGAACCAACTTCACTGTCTCTGACACACCTGACTCCATTGCCACAGTCACTGTGCAGTCCATCTTATCCAGAGTCTTCTCCTGCAGTGACCCTCTATCCTTCCAAGAATTATATCCTCCTCCCAGGACTAATATCTCCCAGAAACACACCGACAATATTTTAGATGGAGTTCCAAAATCCTTGCCTCCAAGGAGCAATCTGGTTTCACTTCACCCTTTCCAGGACTGGCCTACTTGTTCTCTTGGCGGTCTATAATATGTGCAATATTCTTCTGCAACACCTCAACTCAAATGTATCTATTCTTCTCTGTCATTCTTAGTCATTTCTCAGCTTTCTGATGCATAGCAAATAATTGTGAAGACCATGGCCTGGATAAGGTGCACCTTAGATTTTAGACTGACATCATTACTCTTTAGTGCTCTGGAGAAGTCAGAAAGGTTAGAGATGATAAAAATGGTACAGAATAGGATAGGGTGCAGATCTATTGTTCATAAGGTCACTATGAGTCCTACTCAACTTAGTGTGACCTAACAATAACAGCAACAACAACAATCGAAATTAATGTGGCAATTGCTAGGATAAAGTTTTCTCCTAGATCACATGGATTCAGGGCTGATGCACCCAAAACCTCTAGGTCAGACAGCAAATTGGAGGCTTCCATGCTATGAAGAACCAGAGGTAAGAAGATGGTAGGTAGAATGTAAAATTTTGAGAAAAAGACCCTACTTTGTCAGAAAATGTTGTTGTTGTTGTTGTTGTTGTTATCTGCCTTTGAGTCACTTGCGACTCACAGCGACCCTATGTACAACGGCCCTAAACTCTGCTCTGTCCTGTGCCAATCGCACTGTCTCTGACACTCCCATCCCGATTATCCTAGTCACTGAATCAATCCACCTCATAGAGGGCCTTCCCCTCCTGTGCTGTCCCTCCACCCTCCCAAGCATGATGTCCTTCTCCAAGGACTGGTCTCTCCTTACAACATGTCCAAAGTATGTTAGACAGAGCCTCAGAATCCTTGCCTCCAAGGAGCCACCCGGTTTCCCCCTTTCAAGGATGACTCTGTTTGTTTTCCTAGCAGCCCATAGTACTCTCAATACTCTTCTCCAGCACCACAGCTCAAAAGCATCAATTCTCCTTCTATCGTCCTTGGTCATTGTCCAACTCTCTGATGCATAACAAGTGATTGCGAAGATCATGGCCTGTATCAGATGTACCTTAGTCTCCAGAGAGACACCATTGCTCTTCAGTACTTTGGAGAGGTCCCTAACAGCAGACTTTCCCATGGCAATACATCTTTTCATTTCCTGGCTATTGGTGCCAAGACATGTATGTATTTTAAATGTAGATCACCCTCCCAATATGTCCCCCCTCCCTGCCAAATATCTGGCTGTAAAATGTAGGATAATTACATAATATTTGTCAAACCACTAGGAATCATGGACTAGCCATGGTCACATACAGCATTCGTTACCTATTATGTCTTTGGAATTTCTTAAGATAGTATTAGGAATTGGAAGATTTCCAAATAAATCATCTTTTTGCTCTATGACTGGAGGGTTTTGTGGATGGAAACTCTGGGTAACCTGAAGTTCTTTCACATTCCTCTGGTTAAGGTTTGAACCAAAAAGAATTTCTGCCTAACCCTAAGGCTGGAAGGTAGAAAGCTTGAATCTTGTCCAGCCTCTGTTATTGTCTCTGACTTAGTGGGCCAACCACCTAATCATTGTTTGCCTTAGTTATTTAATTTCAAAATAAGGGAGACAGTGTTAGATGCCCTGGACCAGATGCACTAATTTTAGTACATTGTGCATTATAGACATTTCCACTTTGGAATAGGCAAAGAAATAGATAAAGGAAATTGATCATAAATTTATTATTTTTCAATTCTACTTGTTAACCCTAAAACCAAACCCCCTATTGGCAGCAGAATCTTATTCATAGTTACTCCTCACTGGTTTCTGAGGCTATAAATTGTTATGGGAGCAGACTGCCTCATCTTACAGGGGCTGGTGAGTTTGAGATGCTGACTTTTGACTAACAGCCAATATGTAGCCTACAATACAACTTTCTCAGTATATTACAATGTAATGTGCAAGGAACTGGAGTCAGAAAATCAAAAGTGCCAAAGTCACTCAGCATTTCTTAAGCTGAGGAAACTGAAGAACAAATTCATACCTCGAGTTGTAATACTTAAGGATTCTTTGGGCAGAATATTAAATGATCCAGAAAGCATTAAAAGAAGACAAAAAAGAGTATTAAGAGTCATTGTACCAAAAGGAATTGACAGACACAGAAGAATTTCATGAAACAACATATGAGCAAGAGCCTGTGGTGAGGAAGGAAGAAGTTCAAGCTGCTCTGAAAGAATCAGCAAAAAACAAGGCCCCCAGGAATTCATGGGACACAGACTAACACATTTCCACAAACAAATGCTGCCCTGGATGTGCTCACCAAGAAATCTGGAGTACAATCACCTGGCCAACTGACTGGAAAAGATATATATTTGTTCCCAACCCAAAGAAAGGTGATCTGACAGAGTGTGGAAATTATCGAAAAGTATCATTGATATCATCCAAAATTGGGAAGGGTGTACGACAGGGATGTGTCCTGTCTCCATACCTTTTCAACCTGTATGCACAACATACAGGAGGCTGGGCTCTATGAGGAGAGAAGTGTGGTGTCAGGATTGGTGGAAGATCTATCAACATTCTGCGTTATGCAGATGACCCAACCCTGCTTGCTGAAACTGAGGAGGACCTGAAGCACTTGCTGCAGAGGGTCAAGGACTGCAGCCTCCAATACGGATTGAGGCTCAGTGTCAAGAAGACAAATATTCTCACCACTGGACCAGTTGGCAGCATCAGGATGGATGGTGAAGAGATTGAGATTGTTCACAGCTTTAGATTGCTTGGCTCCACAGTCAACACTCTCGGTACCAGTAGCCAGGACATTAAAAGACATATTGCGATGGGAAAATCTGCTGTTAAGGACCTCTCCAAAGTACTGAAGAGCGATGTTGTCTCGCTGGAGACTAAGGTGCATCTGATACAGGCCATGGTCTTTGCTATCACTTGTTATGCATCAGAGAGTTGGACAGTGACTAAGGAGGATAGAAGACAAATTGATGCCTTTGAGCTGTGGTGCTAGAGAAGAGTATTGAGTGTACCATGAACTGCTAGAGAAACAAATAGATTCATCCTGGAAAGGGTTAAACTGGGTGGCTCCATGGTGGCAAGGATTCTGAGGCTTTGTCTAACATACTTTGGGCATGTTGTAAGGAGGGACCGATCCTTGGAGAGGGACATCATGCTCGGTAGGGTGGAGGGACAGTGCAGGAGGGGAAGGCCCTTTATAAGGTGGATTGATTCAGTGACTGGGGTAATTGGGATGGGTGTATCGTAGACAGTGCAATTGGCACAAGACAGAGCAGAGTTTAGGGCTATTGTACATAGGGTTGCTATGAGTCACAAGCGACTTGACAGCGCATAACAACAACATAGCAACATCATTGATATTACATGCAAGCAAGATTCTGCTGAGGATTATCAAAAAACAACTGGAACAGCACATCAACAGAGAACTGCCTGAAGTTCAGGCTGGATTTTATATTATGGATATTATATTATGGATATTGTAGCTAATATCAGATGGATCTTGGCTGAAAGCAGAGAATACCAGAGAAGTGTCTATCTGTGTTTCATAGGCAATGCAAAGACATTTGACTGTGTGGATCACAATAAACTGTGGCTGACTCTGAGAAGAATGGGAATCCCAGAACATTTGCTTATGCTTAAGTGAAACCTATACTTGGAGAAGGAGGCAGTTGTCAGAACAGAGCAAGGAGGTTCAAAATTGGAAACAGTGTACATCAAGTATGTGCCCTATCTCCATATCTTTTCAGTCTGTATGTGGACCAGATTATCTATGAGGCTGGGCTCTATGAGGAGAAGTGTGGCATCAGGATTGGAGGTAGACTCATCAATAATCTGTGTTATGCAGATGACACAACCCTGCTTGCTGAAACTGAGGAGGACCTGGAGTGCTTGCTGCAGAAGGTCAAGTACTACAGCCTTCAATATGGATTGAAGCTCAGTATCAAGAAAACAAGGATTCTCACCATTGGGCCAATTGGCAGCATCATGATAAATGATGAAGAGATTTTCAGTTTGCTTGGCTCTACAATCAACACTCTTGATAGCAGCAGCTAGGAAATTAAAAGACATATTGCATTGGCAAAGTCTGCTGTCAGAGACCTCTCCAAAGAGCAACAATGTCAGTCTGGAGACTAAGGTGCACCTGATACAGCCTATTGTCTTTGCAATTAGTTGTTATGCATCAGAGACCTGGAAAATGACTAGGGATAGTAGAAGGAGAGTTGATGCCTTTGAGCTCTAGTGCTGGAGAAGAGTATTGAATATACAAAAGACTGCTAGGAGAACAAACGAATTTGTCCTGGAGAGGGTGAAGCCAGGCTTTTCCTTGAAGGTAAGGATTCTAAAGCTCCATCTGACATACTTTGGATATGCTGGAAGGCGAGATCAGTCCTTGGAGAAGGTCATCATGCTTGATAGTGTGGAGGGACAGCGCAGGAGACAAATACCCTCGATGAGATGGATCGATTCAGTGACTGGGGTAATGGGGGTAGGTGTGTCAGAGACAGTGAGATTGACACAGGATAGAGCAGGGTTTAGGGCTGTTGTACATAGGGGTGCTGTGAGTCACTGGCAACTTGATGGCACATAACAACAACAACAACAACAGTATACATAACAATGTTTTTCTCATTATGTGGTGCTATATATGTGTGTGTTATGTACCATCACTGGTCTCTTAGCTGATCCACCAGTGGGTTTTCAGAGATTGTAAATCACACAGGATGAGATTGTCCATCTTTCTCCCTTGGAGTAGTTGGTGGATTCGAACTGCATACCTTAGGGTTGACAACAATTCTTACCTACAAAGCCACAAGAACTCTGAATATCTCAGTAGACTCATAGAGTGAAAACATCACTAATTTCCCTTTTGTAACTTGAGACAGAAATGCAAAGGCCTAAATATTCTGAATAGGTCAGAGATGATTTGTCTTGTCATAAAGTGGTCATATGTGTCCCCTACCACTTAACCCACCTCCACAGGTTTTCACTGGGAACTGTGCCATCTACCTTTTTTTTCCTTTAATACAGGTTTCATTTTAAGCCTCGTGTGTGTTTTTCAGCCTTTCACCTGTGGCATTTTTCTACTGCCATTTAATTAATTAAAAGAATCATTGTCATAAAGTGGTTTGTCCAAATCACACTGCCTTTTTATAAAGTCTCCATCTCCATTCTTTTTCTGTTTTTTTAAACAATGAATTTCTATATGTCTGATTCTACAATCTACAGAGTAAATAGCTAGTTAAGGTTACGTTCATATTAGAGGGAGAAAAAAAATGACTGCATTCTTTGTCTCGGTGGTTCGATTATTACTGTCCTTTTGCAACCTATTATTTTATCAACTGCTTTTCTGCAATTAGCTTGTCTGAGGGTTTTACCTTCCAACAGAACTGATTCAATGCCCTCCACATCCTTTGTCACTATATGGCAGACCGCTTAGAGCAGTACTTAACCTTCATAATGATGACTCGGATTCCCAGAATGTTTAAGATAAAAGCAAAGTGGAGAGAGTATTCCCTAGAAACACAACCCCAGACCAAGGAGCTTTCCGGATTGGTTTCTCTATTCTTCTCCTCGGCTTTTCTGGCGCCTGTGTGAAACTTAAACAGACGACAAAGATTTCAAAAGCATGCCTGCACAGTGAAGCCAGTGTGCAGCAGAGCCTGGAAACTACTGAACAGATGTAGCAGGTGTAAACACGTCTCCTGATCTTGATTCCTGGATTGTACATCCTCCTAGAAGTCTCTTTGTAAGGAGGTAAAGGGTTATCGGTACAGATGGTAAACTGCTGCGATGCCCAGAAGGTTCAAGCTCATCTGTGCTCATAAAGAAGGGAAGGATTTTGCCTCCTCTGACTCACAGGTGTCTGGAAAGCTCGAAATTACCTTCAGGTTCTTCAACATTACTTTGCTTTAACAGATGTCTTGGGTGATGTGTTGGAAGTATCCACTCCTTATGGTGTCCAAGAGTTTCAAATTGGAAAGAGGGTCCCCAGAGCAAGGAGGCGGAGGGGAGCTCTTGGCACATGAGCCAGCACAGCCCTTGCAAATTGATGCTCTGGGCCTCTCCTGTCTCTGGGCTGCTGCCACGGATTTTTCTCTCCGGCCACTGGCTCCTTGCTTTCCTGCCTCGTACAATCTTTTTGGCACCAACACCTCATTATTTCTGAACCTTAATGTCCCCCATTCCTGTGTCTGTCTCCTGCAGCCTGTGGCAGCAACAGGTGCAAGGAGGCAATGACCACATGCTTTCAGGTGTTCTGCTAGAGCGCTTTCTGTGAAGTGAACATCAGAGCTGCCCTTCTGATCCAAACAACCACCGGCATGAAATTCATTAGCTTCCTCTCCCAGGGCGATCAACTTTAATGCATTTTCTATAAAGAGAGAGAGAGAGAGAGAGAGAGAGAGAGAGAGAGAGAGAGAGAGAGAGAGAGAGAGAGA
>NW_006399820.1:12374381-12377042 GCF_000299155.1 Elephantulus edwardii | reverse complement strand
GTACATAGGGTCGCTATGAGTTGCAAGTGACTCGACAGCACATAACAACAACAAAAATATAACAGTAAAATTTGCTTTGTGGCTTGTTCAATTTTAAGATTTCTTGAAGCATTTAAATAGACCAATATGTATGTCATAATGCTCACAATTATTTTAGTCAGACTGTCAGATAGTTATTTAAAGGTTAGATTTTATTTGTTGATGTGTTGGTGAGAGTATGTGTGAGGGAGGAGGGGCTGTGTGTGTTTAGTATATGCCCTGAGACCAGTACTTCTCTGTATATCCTTTTGGAAAAGTTTGTCTAGAAAAAACAAGGCCCAGGAGACGCACATCTTGAACTGGTCTGCCCTAGGGGAGCTCAAAGCACAATCAATGCTGTTTTGTTTATTTATGGGTAAAGGGAGCTAAACATAGAGAATTTTGCATTGTAATGGACACTTTCATTGTCTCCTGCACACAAGGGTAGTCATATTCTTTGCAAAGAATTGTCCTCACTCCCAGCACCCACAGGGACCTGTACTGGAATATTGTTACTGTTGTTGAATACCACCAAGTCAGAACCAACCCATAGCTGACCCTCCAGTGGGTTTTCAGAGGCAGTAAATTGTATGGGAAGAGATTGCTCATCTCTTTTGCACAGAGAAACTGGTGGATTTAAACAATACCATAGAACCGTGCTCCATAGGATTTTAATGACTAATTGTTCAGAAGTAGGGAACCAAGATTTTAGTTGGAGACGCCTCTGGGTCAGGTGGACCCTCCAAATGTTAGTGAGTAGTTGAGAATGTTAATTGTATATATTCCACCCGGGGACTCTTCCATCCTATTTCCCTACCACGGTTGTTTCTGATAACTATAACCCAAGTCAGTCAGTTTTATATCTCAAGGCATAGATCTGATTCAGGACACACTATTAGCATGTTGCTTGAGACTTTTACTTTATGATATGAGAATTGTCCTGATCCTTTCCAGAGGCATGTGAGTGAGGAAGTGTGTCACTGCACGTCCAGTGGGCAGTCATCTTGTATAGCCAGTCAGAAGATGACAGAAAGGGTAGCGATGAGAAAACAGGGGAGGGGGGAACTTTGATCAATCCATACCTGAAGATTGAGTTCTACAATTATAGGCTAAGTCTCTTAAATCTTCCACCATATTATATTGATGTTTATATTTTTGTTAAAAACCATCCCAGGGGTGCATGGATTACATGGGGACCTGTAACTAAAAACCATCACAGTTTTCAGATCCCACTTAAAAGCTTCGTATGACTATCACATGACCAGCCGTGCCTACTTATCATCTGAATCCCAGAGCAACAAACTCAGCTTAGGATTCACTGTCCTACTTCCTCTAATATCAGGTTGTTGTTGTTATGTGCTGTTGACTATGACTCACAGCTGTCCTATGAACAAGAGATCTGAACTTTGCCCTGCCTTGCATTGTCCTTACCTTCTCTTCCATAGTGGTAATCATTATTTCAATCTATATTGTTCATCTTCTCTTTCTGAATATCAGTTTGTTGTTGTTGTTGTTGTTATGTGTCATCGAGTCTCTTGTGACTGATAGCAACCCTATGTACAACAGCCATAAACTCTGCTCTGTCCTGTGCCAATCGCACCGTCTCCGACACACCCATCCCGCTTACCCCAGTCACTGAAGCAATCCACCTCATAGAGGGCCTTCCTCTCCTGTGCTGTCCCTCCACCCTACCAAGCATGATCTCCCTCTCCAAGGACAAGTCCCTTCTTACAACATGTAAAATATGCCAGACAAAGCCCCAGAATCCTTGCCTCCAAGGAATTGCCCAGTTTAACCCTCTCCAGGATGAATCTGTTTGTTTTCTTAGCAGTTTATGGTACACTCAATACTCTTCTCCAGCACCACAGCTCAAAGGCATCAATTCTCATTATTTTCTTCCTAGGCATTGTCAAATGCTCTGATGCATAACAAGTGATAGCAAAGACCATGGCCTGTATCAGATGCACCTTAGTCTCCAGATAGACACCATTGCTCTTCAGTACTTTGGAGAGGTCCCTAACAGCAGACTTTCCCATGGCAATATATCTTTTAATCTCCTGGCTGCTGGTAAGAGTGTTGGCTATGGAGCTGAGCAAACTAAAGCTGTGAACAATCTCAATCTCTTCACTATCTATCTGAATGCTGCCAGTTGGTCTAGTAGTGAGAATCTTTGTCTTCTTGATATTGGGCCTCAATCCATATTGAAGGCTGAAGTCCTTGACCTTCTGCAGCAAGCATTTCAGTTCTTCCTCAGTTTCAGCAAGCAGGATTGTGTCATCTGCATAACGCAGATTGTTGATAGATCTTCTGCCTATCCCGATGCCACACTTCTCATAGAGCTCATCCTCCCAGATAATCTATTTTGCATACAGTTTGAAAAGGTATGGAGACAAGACACATCCCTGGCATATTTCCTGCTGAATTTTAACTTTCTGTCTTTCAGTTGGCAATACAACTCCTTACCCACTGCGCCACCAGATCTACCTTCACAGAAGGAGACTTCCCAAAGGTTTTTTTCCGAAAACCTTTTCATTAATAGACTAACATATTCTCCATTAGGGTACCAGTGCTCCTTAGTGATTAGACAGTGGATTTCAAAGGGTGATCTTTTCTATAGGTGTTGTTGTTATGTGCCGTCTAGTC
>NW_006399820.1:12328531-12373201 GCF_000299155.1 Elephantulus edwardii | reverse complement strand
TTCCACATTCTGTTGGTAGCTACATTTTAATAGGGAGGTCTTGATATGCTTAGGGGAATTCCAGCATGGGGTTAGCTTACCAGAGAAGCCAGTAACAAGGAACATATTAGGAGTTAGAACCTCATGTCTGCTTTGGCTGGGCCAACAATAAATAATATTTCACTTTGGAAACAGGTAGGAAAGCATGCCCTACTTTGATTGTAAGAATTTTTTTTTCTTAGAAATTCAACAATCTGAATTGTTACTATTTCAGCATCTGCATGCTGAAGCATACATCTTTGCAGCTTAAATTCTAAATTCACTCATGGATCAGGACAGTATTGGTTCAGTGATAGAATTCCTGCCCTCCACAGGGGGAGACCCAAATATGATATTCTTTTCTAATACATTTCATGCTCAGTCACCACTACATTTGTCCCTGGGGTCTGGCACAATCCTGCGCTGCTAAAAAGGTTTCATCAGAATTTCCATATTCAACTCCATGGCACCTAACAACAAGTATGAAGACAGAAATGAAATGACCAATAATCATAGACTGAGTCAACCTTTTTTGCAGAGGAACATCATGCCAGTTTAACAATAGCTTAAAGAATGATTATTGTTATCAATAGAGTCAACTGCAACTCATTGCCACCCCACATGTGTCAGAGAAGAACTTAATGGGGTTAACAGGGTTTTTATGGGTGACAGTCAGAAGTAGATTACCAGAGCTTCCTTCTGAGGTGCCTCTGGATGATGGATTTCAACTGCCCACTTTTGGTTTAGTAGCCGTGCTGAGTCTCTTAGTTCAGTTGGTCAAAGGTGAAATTTGCTCCAGGTCTGGAAGCGAATCCGCAACTATGTTATTTGTAGATTCACCGTGGTTAGAAGGTGAGAGATGGACACTGATGAACACCCCTGAGTGTTGTTCAGGCAGATTCTGCCCTCTTCTCAATCTTCCTTGCTTTGTGCTAATTCTGCCTGTCTGGCATGAAGACCTAAGGCAACCTCAGGGCTCACAGCATAGAAGCAGTCCCCTTCCTTCCCCGCCCCACCAGCTCTGTCTAGCAAAGCAGCAAATAACTTGCTCATTTACACCTTTGCATGGAAGGGCTGGTTTGAGACTTAGCCTTCGTTAACCCACCCTCTTTCTTTTCCAGGCTCACTTCCCCAGCGTCTTTCATAATTATGCAAGGTCTTGTTTCTGTAATGCACCTCTCGTTTCAATATGCTTCATCGATGCCCTTCCCTAAATGTAACAAGAGAGAGTGTGAGGCGAGGTAGGGGGTACCAGTGGGTTGTGGGCTGCAACTTTCAATATCATCCTGGGAAGTCTTCACTGAGGAGCAAGATGGAGCACAGAGCTGAAAGCGGTAGAGAACATAATTACAAAAATCCTTTCTATAGCACATGAAGGCTATTTAAAGGATAATCAGAGTAATAAAAGATTTAGCCCAGAAACACCTACCACTAAATATCTTATAATGCTACGTAAACATAGTAATCGCTAAAGTACTGTATGATTTCCGTCAGAGCTGCCTTTGCAAGTAGCATTTTCCTAAACCCTAAGACTCCTCGCTGCGGTGGAGTCAAGGCCAGAATTGTTCCCTGAGCTTTTAGGAGGCATAAAGCTCTGTAGGTATGAAGCTCTAAGAATAAAATACCCTCGTTAAGTCGCATTGCGCCGCTGAGTGCTGGAGCTCAGCCACCTATTTTTCTAAACACCCTCCTCCTCTGGCTTTGTCTTGTACTCTCAGGAGCAACAATGAAAACGAACTCGACATAGTGCAGGGAGATGGGGGCGCAGGCCCCGGAGGAGGAGAAAGTGAGATTGGACGGTTTTGCCGGGAGATCGGTGGAGATGAACTCCTAGGCCCCTCCAGCTTTCTAGCAGGATCTGCGCTCAGCTGGAGGGCGACATGGAGAAGAAACTGCCAAACAAAACAAGGACGACCCTCTGCTCCGGTGTTTTCCCGCCGCCCGCACCCAGGGGCTGGTTTCCTGGCAACCGGCCACGGTGCGCGCCCTCCGCGGCGACGCGGCTGCCCCTAGGGGGCGCGCGCCGGCTGTCAGCATCCCCGGGACTCCCTTGTCGCGCGACCTCCTCCAGGGAAGGCCTGCTGGCTCTCGCGGAGCACAATTAGAGCATCTGCCAGGAAAAGATTATTCCTAGGCAGGTATGCATGTGATAAATCGGTGTAGCTGGCATCCTGGGCTACGGCGTCGCCCACTGCAGTGGACAATAGCGGACTTTTTTTTAGACTAGAAGGTGGGGCTCTTCACGACTTCCTTTTAGATCAGGGCCGCCAATACAACTCACCTATCTGACAATACTTAAGGTTTAGACTCTAAAGGCTGAAGCTAAATAGATGGTGGGTATATTTATCACTTCTCTTTAGATTATGACAAATGGAGATCCTATCTGAAAATAAATATCTAGGTTTTAGCAAGGAAAAGACTTATTCTTGCATTGACTCCTGTTGTTTGGTTGTTGTTTGTTGCTGTTTTTAATTTTTTTTAACCATCTGCCTTTGAGTTGACAGGGCAACTTCTTACCCACTAAGCCACCAGAGCTCCTTAGGTATGAGATAAAATGGACACATAATAATTACTTATATTTTAACACCACAGAAGAGAACAAAAGGCATTTTGCAAGTGTCTTTTTCCTACCTTCAACCCAAATTTACTGCTGTTGAGTCAATTCCAACTTAAGGTGACCCTATGCATTACAGAGTGGAACTGGGATCCCTGGAATTTTCTTGGTTGTAAACTTTAAGGGAATAGATTGTCAGTTCTTTCTTTCTTGGAACTATTGGGAGAGATCAAATTGTAAACTTTTGAGGACAAACCATTTGGACCAAGATTGCTACTAAGCAGAGGTTTGAGGTCAAAGGATCAATTCTAGTAGCTGCTCCCTGGCAAAAAGATAGGTGGTCTCCTGTAAAGATTTATAGCCTCAGAAACCTAATGGAGGTCATTATGAGTCACAATGGACTCAATGGGGTTTGGCTTTAGTTTCTGGGGAAGCAAGAGACCTAGATCAGGCAAGTTGTTGTTATTGTTGTAGCCGTGGATCATGAGACACAGAACCAATCAGTAGCTGACCCTCCAACAGGTTCTCTGCGGTAGTTAATCATGCAAGAGGGGATTGCCCATTTTGCTCCCATGGGAGCAACTGGTGGATTTGAACCACAGGCCTTTGAGTTGACAGTGCCCCTCCTTAACTCTAAGCCACATGAGCTCCCTAAATAGACAGAAACCAAGCTTCCCTTTTGACAGGTGAAAGCTGAACTTTACTTTCGGTGTATATGAAAGGCAGTTTGGTGAAATGAAGTGAGTCACACCAAGTGGTGGAATGGGCTTGCCTTACATTCCTAGATTTTACTAAGAGACTTCATGGCCACATCTAATGAGCTTGGATGCAAGCGTTCCCCTCACACCCATGGATGCAACAGAAAGGACTGAGGCTTGGAATGGGAAAACACCTAGCCTTCCTATAAAACAACTCTTCTACTGACATGCCAGAAATGTACAATAAATTGTACAATAAACAAAAGCAAACCATTGCCTGAAGGCCTGAAAAGGATGGGAGAAACCAACAATTGTGTCTGGTCTCAAGCCAAATTCATAGCAAAGTTCAGTGATGGGAAGAATCTCATTCCTTTGGTCTCCTTCCACCTTTTTGGTTTAATTTTTCACACATACATTTATTCTTCTGTTGGTCCAGAAACACTTTTGTTTAGTCTAAGATGATATCAATAGATTCATAGATTATCACTCTCTGAACTGAATTAAAACTGACTTGAAAGTAAAACCAAGAGTCCACTTTTTATCTTCTTAGAACATCCTGTTTCATCAAATCTAGTTGAAGAAATAAGGTATAGTATGAGCATCAGAGAAATGTTCTAATACAAACAGTGCTCAGTAACCTTGGAAGCTTTCATGGTATAGTTCATAGGTGGTGGTGTTGTTATGTGCCATCAAGTCACCTGTGACTCATAGTGACCCTATGTACAATAGCTCTGAAGCCTGACCTGTCCTGAGCCAGTCTCACTGACTCTAACACACCAATCCCCATTGCCATTATCACTGTATCAATCAATTTCCTCTGGGGTCTCCCTCTCCTGTGCTGTCCCTCCACCCTTCTAAGCAGTATGTCTTCTCCAAGGATCAGTCCCTCCTGGGTAATCCCAAAGATTGCAATACTATGGCATTCAAATCCACTAGTGGCTCTGATAGAGAAAGATGCACAATTCCTTGTGCTTTACAGCCTCAGACATAGGTCAGCTATGAGTAGTAGCCCGCTTGAAGGAAAATGAATTATATCTCTATATATTATAATAATTGTAAATATATATACATTTCAATTAACAGTGAGTAAGTGAAATAAAGGGAAAACAGAACAAACATGCCATAGATCCCTAGTGTTACAGATTAGAAAATTTTCATAAGGTTTTCTTGGCTATATCTTTTTGTCTGTTTATTTTTATTTTTTAATACTAGTTTATTTACAAAATTCTAATACACTGATTTCTAGAACAGATTCTTGCAATTTCCCTCATCCCCCCACCCATCAAATTGTACAGCTCCGTGATTAATCCCCCTCTTCCTGCACATCCACATCACTCTGCTTTCGCACTCCCCCACCCCTCCCTTAGACCCTTATACTCATTCTACCTAATGGGTTTATACAATATTTGTCTTTGTGGGACTGAGTTAGTTCACTCAGCTTAATGCTCTCCAGATCAACATGCCTTTCTTCCTCTGTGCTGCTGGGTGGCTTAAAACTGCTGTGTTTTAAGATAGTAGCCAAATGTAGATCATCTGTGTCCCCACCAAGGGATTTCTCAGTAAGTGGACACTCAAACTAAAAATAAAATAAAACCACAAAAATCCTTTTCCAAATAATAAACAAAAACAAAACTCTTCTCTTTAAAATTTTAACTTCTTCCATTCTTTTGTAATTACTTGCATATGGGAAATGAAACCGTTCATTTGTCTTCATTCTGTTACCTTTAGAATCCCATAGGACCTGTTTTCTTTTGCCAAACAACCAAAGACTGACTACCTAAATAAAGTGAAGGCAAATTGTTTAGAACAATAGGAGAGAAGGACACTAAAATGACAATTTCTCTTCTTTTATTAAAAATAACCACACACCATCAAACAATCCCATATATGTGAACTGTTTGAAGCTGACTAGAAATTTTAATTTTCCAAATCTTGCCTTATGACAC
Source organism: Elephantulus edwardii (assembly GCF_000299155.1). Lineage (NCBI taxonomy): Eukaryota > Metazoa > Chordata > Mammalia > Macroscelidea > Macroscelididae > Elephantulus > Elephantulus edwardii. The sequence goes on along the minus strand of NW_006399820.1, from coordinate 12,367,985 downwards.
TACAAGATCTAATACATTTGTTGTGTTTTTTAAAATTTTCTTTTTAAAGATCTAGTATATATGAAAGTCTTTAATTCTTATTTATATCATTGACAATTCATTTGCAGGAAGAAAACAAATCACATCTTGATATTTCATTAGTAAAGTACTGCTCTAGCTGATTATAATTTATTTTTGAGTTATTTATTACTAGGACGGACTCCTAGTTGACCCTGCAGTAGGTTACTACAGGCTGTAAAGTGCATGGGAGGAGACTGTCTTTCTCTTAAGGAGTCACTGGTGGATTCAAATAGTCAGCCAGAGAGGCTATGCCTCTGGATTGGCAGGGCAATTGCTATGAACTACACTGCCAGAGTTCCATTTCTAAATTAATGTATGTCAAATGTATGCTTGCAGTAGCAAAAAACAAAAACAAACAAACAAAAAACCCCAAAACCAATCCCCCCCAAAAAACCCAAAAACCAAAACTCCAAACCCTACCATTATTAACTTTTAAAAATACAGTGGTTCTTACAATTTAGAAATATTACATTAGAAATACAACATTAAGGGGAGCTCTGGTGGCCTAGTGGCAAGAAGCTGCAACTACAACCCCAGAGGTGCATGGTTCAAATCCACCAGATGCTCTGCCGGGGAAGGAGGGGCAATCTCCTCCTGTACCAGTCAGATCTGATTTGACGGTACATGTGCACAAATAGAATTAAAAAAAAAAAGAAAAGAAATACAACATTAAAGAAAATAAATTCTGAGTTTAAAATTAAACTATCTTTACATTCTTCCCACCTTCCTGTATTTCTTACTTTAATACCTGTGGTGTTTATAAGGCTTAAACACTAGTAGCTCCCCCTCCTCTTCTCATAGTTATTCATGAAATTCAATTAACCTGTCATCAGATGAACTATTATGCTGTCCTGGTCCCTCTGCCCCCAACAGCTAGACTGTCGATGAGTTAGGTAAGTCATAGTTATCCGTGATTCTTCCATCATCTCAGTTACACTTTTTGTGAAACTAAAGTCTTTCGTGAAGACATATAAATATCATCTTAAACAAACTGTCTATAAAATTGACAAAACTATTTATAGCAGTGTTTCAAGAATGTAAATATGCAGGTTTATTTAGTTGCCTTTTTCTCCCCGGTCTCATCTTTGATTCTCACAAAGATTTCGGAGAAATAACATGTGCTAAAAACATTCTGAGTTTGTGTGTAATTCCAAGAACACTTACTTGCAGGCATTTTTTTACTTAATGTCAAAAACTCGTATGAGCAGTATCTCTGTTGTCTTTCATTCCTTTGGCAAGAAAGACACAGTACAGTATCTTCTACTCACTTTCTTTTTTAAAAAAAGAAAGAAAGAAAAAAAAAGACAACCCAACCCTGATTGTCCTTTTTTATTACCAGATATTCCTATTCCAACACCCAAAGGAAGCTCAGGTGAAAGAAATAAAATTACAGAACATGATACTAAAGAGGATGGAGCAGGGATGGGGAAGGGGAGAGAAAAAAAGAAATCAAGCAGAAGCAAAATGCTGTTGGTGGTGCGTGTGAAAAACCCTATGATGGCCTTTCTCTAGTCATCAGGGAGCAATTTTCCCTTCTCAAGTGAGAGACCTTCTTTGCCCTTTGAAACCAGAGTTGATGTTTACTAATTAATTTATCCCGAATGGTCCCTTAGCAACCATTCCAGACAGGATCTGTTACCTCTGTTCTCTGGGTTTAAAGGTACCTCTCCTTTTCCAAGGAGACACTGTTTAGAGAAGCTAGTAGAATGTGGCCACCTTCTCAAAACAGGGGTCAGGCAGTATTTTACACAGCGCCTGATGATGGAATAATGTTTTTGAAATTGTGCCATTTTATCTGGTCCTGAAATAAGCTTTTTCATATCAATTTAATTTGTGTTTATTATTTTACCAGATGGGAAGAGCTTTACATTTCTTTCACACACACACACCACACACACAATATCACCTTCTGCCACACACCATATATATATATATATATATATATATGCATGTTTACATATGTATATATAGTTTATATATGTTTATATATAAGCGTATATTGTTGTTGATTGCCTTTGAGATGAGCATGATTCACAGTGACCCTATGAATATGTTTATTTATCTTTTTATTATCATCTCTCACTCACCCCCAACTGTAAGGAATGGAGATTTCTAAGGAAATGTTATTTTATTTCTTCTGTTAGTGGTTCCTTCTTCAGTAGCTCATTCCTGGCACAAAACAAGCACTCAGTGAACAAGTGAGGACTGAATCAATAAATAAGATTTTTTTTTCAAAAGTTTATAAGGAAGCAAAGGACAGACATCAATAAAAATATCAAATTTTTCAAATTGATGTCTGAAAGGACTTTTGCTGACTTCTTGTTGTAACCTATCAGAGAGTGTATCACGGACATGACCTGTTAGGATTCATAGGCTTGTCAGGCCTTTCTTCCTGGTCTTTACCTGGAAACTGCTGAAACTCGAATAGCATAACAACAACAGGAAAGCCTCAATTGATAGATAAATGTTGGCTACTTATAAGATAGCATAGGATGGAATCTAATTCGAGTCTTCTGCTTGAAAGGAGAGCATTCTACTGAACCACCAAGGCCTTCAAGCACTTGTTAGGGCTTTCCAAATTACAATTAAATTTGGATGTTATATTCATTTCAGTTTATTCAAATGGGTTTCTCTTCTAGTGGACTTTGGTGTTACCTTACCAAACTGGTCAAACCTGGAACAGATAGCACCTACACTTAGAGTGGGATCATTCTTCTGTTGCTGGAGAACTGAAACCCCTGGAAGTAGCCCTCAGCCAAGGATTAAAGCCTCCCAAAACGGTATGAACCTGGAGAGAGGATGAAAGACACCCAAGCATTGAGGACTCTCCTTCATAGGGTCACTATGAATCACCTGAGACTGGACGGCACTTAACAACAATGACATCAACATAAGAGGGATCAGTTGATCCAGTGGACAGAAATCGATGCTACCAAGCCAAACGTGGGTGACTTTTAATCCGCAGCCCTCAGGCCTGTCTTTCATTGTTTTTGTTCAAACATTCCTCTAGGCTGTATAGCCCTGGTGTGTGCACTTGCCCTACGGTGGTAATTTATGGTTGCTGTGAGGCTGACTGCTGTGAGGCTTAACACTGAGAGGCTGATGTGTCAAATGTGTAAATGGTTGGTTACCCGATGTGGACAGAGAGTGGGGTGAAGCTCCCTGATTAAAACAAGCGTGGAAGGAGGAATGGCATCCACTTCTGTAATAGCTTGCCTTCGGAAACCCTATGAACATAGAGAGGATGAAAGACACACAAGTGTTGAGGACTCTCCTTCATTAGGTCACTATGAGTTGCCTGCAACTCAATGTCACTTAATAACAACAACAATGATCTTTGAGGGAAACACTATCACCTGTCTCTTTCCTAGGTTCCTTGGCTTTCAGCTGAAGCATCATGTGGAGTTCTCTCTCTCTCTCTCTCCCCTTCCTCTCTTTTTAGTGAACCAGCTAGGTGTGGAGTATGAAATAAGTCAGGCATGCAAGGTCTTACATGTATTTTCTTACTAATCTCTGGTGGAAAATTACACATGAATTTCACTACATCTTTGATCTATTGATCAAAACTCATTACTCAACTCATTATAATCAGAACTGACTAATAGCTGATCCTCCATTGGAAATTCAGGGCTATAAAACTCACTAGGAGAGGTTTCCCCTATTTTTCCTGAGGAGCCACTGGTGGATTTGAACTATCAGAAAGGTCTTAGGGTTAACAGCGCAACTCCCTACAGTCTACAACAACAGAGATCCTTCATGTTGACAAAATATTTTGAGAGGCTTACAGGAATTTAAGCTTGTTTTCCCCCAGGGGGAATGTTATTCTAGTCTCACTAATCCAAGTGTCTGGGACAATTTTTGAAAAATACTGTGGATGGATCTTTTTCCTCTAATTGGTCATTTTAGAACTCACATGATAGAATGGGATTCCAACAACTTAAGTTTAGTTTTCAGTATCTTGGCGTGTGTCAGTATCAGATTTTCTACCTTAGTATGAAACAATGGAGAGGTGTGGTTGTGGCATCAAACTTCCACTAACTTCACAAGGAGGAAAAAATAAGTCTCTATTCCCCAGAGCTCAGCATTATTTGTATAATAGGGATGTTTTTCCCCCTTGTGAAGTTAGTGGAAGTCTGATGCCACAGCCACACTTCTCTATTGTTTCACACTAAGGTAGAAAATCTGAGACTGTTACACATAAAAATACTAAAACTAAAAAAAAAAAAATACTAAAACTTAAATTTCTGGTGGCCTACTGGCAGGAAGCCGTGCTGTAATCCTGAAGGCATGCAGTTCAAGTCCACCAGACACTCTGTGGGGGAAGGATGGACAATCTCCTCCCGTGCAATTAACTTCCTCTGAAAACTCGCCAGAGGGTCAGGTATGGGTTGGTTCTGACTCTATGGAACATCATAACAACAACAATACAAGTAATAGTCTATATCCTATATCATAAACATACCCTCATGCTCCAAACTTTTTCAACCAAATCTGACACCAACTCTCCCTCCCACTGCACTAAGTACTTAATTTCTGGATTCAAGAATTCATTGCAATGGCCATATATCTTACATTGTAGGACTTATTAGTGTGTAACAGGTTATAATATAGACTCAGGGACAACTCAGGATACGGGTCTTGGAAATGGATATAGTGGTTATAACAAGGGGCTTAATTAAGCACAGTAAAAATTTTAAGAATGGTACATGAGTAGGCAGAATTTTATTTTGTTATTTTGTTGCTTTTATTATTAACTTCCTATTGACATTCAAGTGTGATTATTAACCACAATCCCATGGCTTCTTTTCCATATGGACCTGGTGATTGGCACATACACAAAGACACAGAGGTAAATGGTATGATCTAGCTTATTCCTGTTTTTCTTACATAATGGGAAAAACTGCATAGATTGACAATACCAACTGTGACTACATATATGTCCAGGTAAATACCTGTGTTTGCTTTAATGCTCTTGTTGTCCTTCTAAATCATGCTGTAACCTCAAAATTTGGTTAGATACCTTTAACTGGTGTTATCATAGTCAATAGTATCGTGGTGGGAACACTACAAGTCTGTTTAAACTAACATAGGTGGTACAGCATGTAGGTAGTTGCAAAACTCACTGCCTGTTTGGTAGTTCAAATCCACCAGCTGTTATGTGGGAGAAAGATGGGCAATCTCCTCCATTTCTATTTACAGTCTCCCAAAGCCCACTGGAGGGTCAATTATGAGCTGCCCCTGACATGAGTACAATGAATTGAGTTGCGTTTTTTGGCTTGCCTCCAGAAACTCTATGAGCATGAAGATATGACCAAAGTTACACAAGTGTTCAGGTCTTTCCTTCATAGGGTCGCTATGAGTCATCCATGTCTCACACTACTTAACAACAACAACCACCTCATCATTGAACTAGCTCCAGCCCATAACCTCTTACATGCAACAACACAAAATCTTACCTACTCCTGCACATCCTTGCAATCTCTGTTATGCTTAACCCAACTGTTTCAGTTATGAAGTCAATCCATTTGGGAGCGAGTCCTTTCTCTTTTTTGCTAACTCTCTAATTTTCCAAGCATGATGTCCTTCTCTAGGGACTGGCCTCCACTGATAACTTGTGCTCACATCTTTGCTTCTACAGAGCACTCTGGTTCTACTTCCTCCAATACAGATTTGTTTATTTTGCTGCCTGTAGTATATGCTAGATTCTTTGCCAATATCACACTTCAATGGCTTCAGTTCTGATCTGTTCTTCATTGTATCACTGTTCAACTTTCATATATATAACAATAATGGTTGGAAATACTACTACTTGGATCAGATGCACCTTAGGCTTTAAAATGACATCCTTGCTTGTTATCCCTTTAAAGAGATCCTTGGCAGCTGGATTGCCCAATGCAATACATTGTTTTCTTGACTTTTGCTTTTGTAAGTGTTGATTATAAAACCTTACAAGTAAAATGAAATCCTTGATAAGTTCACTCTTTTGTCTTTCATCAAGATGCTGTTTATTGGGTTATTTACACTATCAGCTGTCTTTCTCCCCCCAGGTCCCAAATTGTTATTTTTGTTGTCATGTGCCATTGAGTTGGAACCAACTCATAGCTGATACTCCAGGGACTTTTCTGAGGTAGTTAAATTGCACAGAGGAGATAGAGATTCTTTCTCTTGTAGAATTGCTTGTGGATTCAAACAGTGTCCCTTTGGGTTTACTGTACAACTCTTTATCCGTTAGGCCACAAGAACTCCCTTAATCCCCTTTGTCTTGTCTCTTAGGAGATTTTTCAGTCATCTCTGATGTGCTAGTTCTGATTAAATTATCTGGACTAGAAGTTTTGCTTTAAACCCCACACAAGGCAGGAAACATGACCAGCATCTAGCCATACAGATACACCTGATTCACCATATGCAAAAAATGCTAATAGATGATTGTATCACAAATACTCATGGTGAATTACCACTACATCTTTTCCCAGCACGTACAAACTTTCTACCTCCAAATATCCCTAGATCCCTAGGAGGTGTTTAGTCTGCTTGAATGGCATTGCCTTGAATATGAGCTGAAGGAGACGGAGACTGAGTAGCAATTGCTAGGGTGTCATAATAATATTATTATTATTATTAATTGTATATAATAATATGCTCACTTTACCCTCAACTCCTTCCTACCAAAGGCCTTTCTTAGAGAGGCCTATCTAAATTTTCATATGCTTTTATAACAGAAATACCATACGTGGATAGTTATAACTAACATAATTATAAGTTAAGAAACTTGAATCACAAATTCAGAATAGTAGCTTTGGGTCTCTCTACCTATTTTGGAAGAAAGTCCTTATTTCCTTCAACATCTGTAGACCTGGCATTCTTTGGAGATTTCCATGTGTATTGGCCTTCCCTAGAATCAAGGAACTTCCTAGCATAGGATCCTCAGTCTAAAAGAACACAAATACATTTCTGACAACTTTTTTTGGGTGATGCTGAAGTCTCTCACATCACTTCCCTCCCATTTTAACTGTTCTGCAATGAAAGTGATTACAGACCCTATCCTAGGAAAATTCTTACATCACATTAGGACTGTGTTGCATTACATCCTTAATCCTCATGCAACTCCTTGGTTTAAGCAGGTGAGGGGGGATTGTTCCATAGCTTCCACATTATATCATTACATATCTGGATTTTGAGGGAAAAACAATTCAATCCACAGGTCCTTTGGGATTTGATTCTTTGACCCTGTCCTCTCTTCTCCTGGTTAGATTCAGGATCTCTCTCATCAATTTCACTGTGTCCACCCATCACTGGGGTTGGGAGGAGGACCTAGACTGGGCTGGTCTCACCTGATCCTATATGCAATTAAGTAAGCAGTAGCTTTGGGATACTTTCCACCTACTTGCTATTTTGTGTTTACCAGGAATTTTCTGAATTCCTCAACCAGTGAGAGCACCTATAGAGACAGGACTGGCATCCACTTCCTAAACAACATACCTCCGGAAACTCTATGAACTTTGATAAATGTCTATAGTTGCAAAAAGGCATTAGACCTTTTGTTTGCAGGGTGGCTGTGAGTTGTGCTCGACTCAAAGGCAATCAACAACAACATAGAGAAAAGCTAGTAAAAGCATCTCACATTAACAGAGCTAAGAAGGTTCTCTTCAGCTGGGACTCCGGTGCCATTCAATGGAAGTGGGAGCTGTGGAGAAAGGCAAGAGATTAGAATGAATAGCAGACATGGATGTAATCCTGAGGGCCTTGGGAGAACTTTAAGGAGCTTTCAGTATGAAATAGTCTGATAGTCTTCCCAATATATTTTTGAATGCAGAACACTTGGCCTATTCCTTTTAGGTAGGGGACTTCTCTTTGTGAACAACTCAAAGGAAGGTTTTACACAAGTTTCTGTAATCAGCACCCGACAGATATCAATCAGTCCATTGTTGTCAGGGTCCGTAACATCTATTACAATGATTGAAAACCAGGCCTGTGCATCCTCCTGGCACCACTCTTACCCTGCCCAATTGCCGCATGACCATCTTCCCCCTCTTTTCTCAGCTATCACCTCAGCCTTATTGATCATCTGGAAGAGAAGTGACTACTAAATCTGGAACTCTGATGTGGCATAGAATTGTGAAACCTCAAATTAGAATACATTGTGAGTTGTATATACAAGGGGGAAAAAGACACATAGTGATTAATATTTGTATATTTTAGTTATTATTGTTGTTGTTATGTGCCATCGAGTCATTTGCATCTCAAAGCGACCATATGTACAAGAGCCCTAAACGCCGTTCTATCCTGTGTCAACCTAGCCATCTCAAACACACTCATTCCCACCACTCCAGTCACAGAATTGATCCACTTCATCGAAGGTCTTCCTCTCCTTCGCCGCCCCTCCACTCTTCCAAACATGATGTCCCTCTCCAAGGACCAGTCCCTCCTTGCAACATGCCCAAAGTATGTCAGATGAAGCTTCAGAATCTTTGACTCCAAGGAGCATTCCAGCTTCACTTTCTCCAGGACAAACCTGTTTGTTCTCCTAGCAGTCCATGGTATATTCAACACTCTTCTCCAGCACCACAGCTCAAAGGCATCAATTCTCTTTCTATCATCCCTAGTCATTGTCCAGCTCTCTGATGCATAGCACATAATTGTGAAGACTATAGCCTGGATCAGGTGCACCTTACCAGCCTGACATTGTTGCTCTTCAGTACACTTGAGAGGTCCCTCACAGCTGACTTTCCCAATGCAATTCGTCTCCTGATTTCCTGGATGTTGTTACCGAGAGTGTTGACTATGGAACCAAGTAAACTAAAACTGTTAACTATTTTGATCTCTTCACCATCCATACTTATGCTGCCAATTGGCCCAGTGGTAAGAATCTTTGTTTTCTTGATGTTGAGCTTCACTCCCGATAGGAGGCTGCAGTCCTTGACCTTCTGCAGCAAGCACTTCAGGTCCTCAGTTTCAGTAAGCAGGGCTGTGTCATCTGCATAACGCAGGTTGTTGAGGATTCTTCCACCAATCCTGATGCCACATTCCTCCTCGTACAGCCCAGCATCTCAGATGATCTTTTCTGCATACAGATTGAAAAGATATAATGACAGAACCATGTAGTGTCTCCTTGCTCTGTTCTGATGACTGCCTCTTGAAGATAAAATGTTTCAAACAACAAAATGACGGGCGTTTACCTATAATGTACCTTAAAACATAAATTATATTTTAATAATTATTTTACCATGTTGTACTGCATAGAGTAGGATGATAGTGTGTGTGTGTGTGTGTGTGTGTGTGTGTGTGTGTGTGTGTATAGAGAGAGAGAGGAATGAGAGAAAAGAGCTCAAGAGTGTGACAGCTCTGGTACCCTAGTGGTAAGGCGTTGAACCTTCAACCCAAAGGCAAGTGGCTTGAATCCACTAGTGGCTCAGTGGGATAAAAATGGCCAATCTCTTCTCATGTGATTTATATTTCCTGAAAACCAACACAGTCAGCTATGAGTTGGTTTTGTTGTTGTTCTTACGTTCTATCAAGTCATAGATGACTCACAGCAATCCTATGAACAAAAGACCTGAACACTTGTATAACTTTCATCATTTATCTAAATTCATAGTGTTTACCCAGAAGCAAGCTATTTTGGAAGTGGATGCCTCTCTTGCTTCCAAGCCTTTTTTTATCTGGGAGCTCCACCAAACACTGTCCACCATGGGTAGCCATTATCACATTTAACACCTTAGTGTCACAGTGTTTAGCATCACAGCAACCGCTAGTTACTTCTGTTCAGCAAATGGACAGACAAGTGCTATACCACTTAGAATAATGTTTGACCAAAAACAATTAGAACCAGGCCTGAGGGCCATAGATTGAAATCACCCCCTACACACACACACACACACACACACACACACACACACACACACACAGTTGGCTTGATAGCATAACTTTCTATCCACTAGGCCAACAGAGTTCTCTCTCTGACTCACAGCAATGCTATGAACAACAGGTCTAACCCTTGCCCCATCCTACGCCATCCCCACAATCCAAGATGTGCTTGAGCCCATTGTTACAGTCACCATATCAATCTGTTGTGTTGAGGATTTTCTTTTCTTCTCTGACCTTCCCCATCTCTCAGCATGATGTTGTTTCCCAAGGACTGGAACTTTAACTGTTGTTAAGTGCTGTTGAATTGTAGACGATTCATAGCGACACTGTAAAATAATACATACTTATGTATGTGTGTATAATGTACTAAAAGATAAATTATAAATATAAACAGTAGATACTAAAAGTACTATATATAAAATTATGGTGCTTTCTTAAGGATATGCTAAAACCTATGGTGTTTTCTTAAAAATTATAACCAAATATACACAGGAATTATCAGGTAGAAAAATATGAATATGAATTACTTTCAATGATTAGTAGACAAAACCAAGTATTATATCTTCCTAGGTGGAATTGTCTAAATTTGTCAGTAAATCAAAGTATCAGAAATAATTTAGTTAATTTCTGGTATCTCTCTGTTCTTGCTATATTATTTATTGAATTAATTCACAAATGGAAAAGCCTCATAGTCAGCTTAAATATAAACAATGTGAGAAACCTATGAGGCTGTTCTACTATCAAAATAGTCTTACACACAAAACTCCAAAAGCATCCAGAATTAGTTGTTTTGTTTCCATTACCATGTTTCCCTTGCATTTTTTGTTGCTAGGTGCTGTTGAGTCCACTATGACCCATAGCAATGCTATGAACAAAAGATCTGAAGCCTGTTCTATCCTGCACCATCCTCACAATTCCTGACACACAAAGAGCCCATTAGGTAGTTACCATGTCAGTCCACCTGGTTAAAGGTCTTCCTCTCCTTCAACGACCATCTTTCCTTCTTAGCATCATGTCCTTCTCCAAGGAATATCCCCATCTAGCAACACACCCAAAGTATGCGAGGCGAAGCTCAGCATTCTTGTCTCCAAAGAGCACTCCAGCTGTACCCTCTCCAAGCATATCTCTTTGTTCTCTTGGCATCCATGGGATGTTCAGTGCTCTTCTCCAACACCACAGCTCAAAGGTGTCAATTCTTTTCTTGTCATCCTTATTCATTGTCCAGCTCTCATATGCATAGCAAGTAATTGGAAAGACTATGACCTGAATCAGACACACCTTGGTCCTCAAACTGACATCATTACTCCTCAATAATTGGAGAAGTTCCTAACTGCAGAGTTTTCCAGTGCAATGAATCTTCTTATTTCCTGATTGCTGGTATCAATGGCATTAATTGTGGATCCAAGCAAGATGAATCTGTTGACAGTTTCAATCTCCTCTCAATCCATTATGCTGCTGCCCATTTGTCCAGTGGTATGAATCTTTGTGTTTTTTTGATATTGAAATGAAGGCTGCATTTCCTACAAGTGCCTCAAGTCCTCACTTTCAGTAAGCAAGGTTGTGTTTCCTTCATGACACAGACTATTGATGAGTCTCCCTCCAATCCTATGCCACACTCCTCTTCATAGAGTGCAGCTTCTTGGATAATTTGTTCAGCATATAGATTGAATAGGTATGGAAAGAGAATACAACTCTTACATACTACTTCCTTCTCAATTTTAAACCATGCCGTGAATAGCAAACCAGGTATAGGCTCCACCTGCGCACAATTAAGTGTTCTGGGACTCCCATTCTTCTCAATGTTACCTACAATTTGTTATTATCCACACAGTCAGATTACTTTGCACAATCAAGAAAGCATAAATACACATTCTTCTGGTATTCTTTACTTTCAACCAGAATCCATCTGACATCAGCAATGATTTTCCTGGTGCCACAACCTCTTTTAAATCCTGCTTGAACTTCTGGCAGTTCCCTATCTATGTACTGTTCTAACTGGTTTTGAGTGATTACTAGGTTGAAATTTAGGTTCAATAATTTTTTTTTTAGTGCAAATAGTACACTTCCTGAAATTAACAATTTCAGGTTACTTTTTTTAAAAAAATCACATTGCTACATACAAAAGTTAATATAATATGCAGGATCATCCTTGAGTTATTACATGTGTGATGGGTTAAAGAAAATTTCATAATCTCTGAGACTTTTTTATATTCAAAGGTAAGATCTATGTTCATCTTAACTCTGTGTGGTTTCTGTAAATGCTTGATCAAAATAAACGATTGCATTGGGAGTAATGAACACTGTTCTGGTTTTCAGTCTGAATCCTAAGGAAAACTACTACCGTCCACCTCCTATCGTGTTGTTGTTATGTGCCATCTAGTCACTTGTAACTCCTAGATACCTTATGTGCAACAGCCCTGAACTCTTCTGTATACTGCGCCAACTTTATTGTCTCTGTCACACCTACCCCCATTACCCCAGTCACTGAGTCAATCCATCTCATCGAGGGTCTTCCTCAGTTGCTCTGTCCCTTCACCCTCCCAAGCCCCATCCAACACAGGTAATTCCACATTCCCAGAAGTCAGGTGACCAGAGCCATCATATAAGAGGTCTATTTATTTTGAGAAGTCACTTGTAGTAGCTCCAGTCCACATAATAGTTGAGCTGAATCTTCAACCCTACCTGCCAATATAGAGGAAAATGAAGCCCTTTTGATCCTCTACTCAATTCATCCACCAGTCAAATACCACCAGCTGACCTTGATGAGGATGTGAAGGCAAAGAATTGTCTATGAGAGCCACACATTTTTATACTTCACACTGTGAAATAGAAGATGTTTTCTCTTTTAACTATGTTTTCAAGGTATTTTGTTATATAGCAAGAGATAACCAACCCCCACACTAACAAAAGATTTGGAAGAAAAAGTATTAGAATGCATTCAGAACATATATTGTGATATCTAGCAACTTGGTGTGAGCAACTTGGGCTTCATAATAACATGACAACATTTTAGGATAATATAATAATTTGTTGAACATCTTATGTTAACCTATGAGCACTTCATATATCATGTTGATTTAAAATGTGGTTCTTCTGAAGAATATTCATATTTCCAGGCAACTATTATGAATATCTAATTCAGACCTCTGAAATTCACTTGTGAGGCAATAAACATGATCAGTTAACATGACTTTCTCCTAAATTGTGAAGCATTTCTGAAATAACTGTCATTATACCAGATTCAATCTCATGTCATTTTCTGATAATACTCTGATTCAGCTCTGAGAAATAAATTGCATTTTATGGAATACCGCCTACTATTTGTGGTTCTTCTAATAACAGTCCTTAGATTTACAAAATTGATATCAAAGGGCAACAAGAGAGTATGGCAATCACTTAGGTTCACTGAGTGCTTAGGAATACTTCATGTTAGCTGCCGTCAAGTCTATTCAGATCCAGGGTGACCCCTCTGTGCTGAGTAGACGGCTCCACAGGATTTTCAAGGCTGTGACCTTTCCAAAGCAGGTCTTAGGCCTCTCTTCTGAGGTATTTCTGGGTGAATTTAAGCTGCCAACATTTTAACTAGTAATTGATTTTGTAAATATTTATGTTACCCATTGCTTAGACATCACTTGGACACTTAAATATAATTACAACAAATGGTGAGTGAGCTTTTTTTCTTGATTCCTTTTCCTCGAATACTTCTTTACTTCTCTCAACAATCCTTCTCTTTTCTCTGGGTGTGCGTGCTGGAAGTTTGCATTTATTCTTGCATTTATTCTTAAGAATTAACCTACATCTGAAGACACACATACACATATTTCTAGTTGTGAGCTTTTTCCTAAAATCTAGATCCATATTTCCATATTTTGAATTGCATATCAAAAAGGAAAATAAAATACCTAGGAAATAATATATGTGATAGATATATATATATTCTAGGAAAACAAAAATAATATATGTGAGATAGATATATATATATATAATTTAGGAAAATAAAACAGAAAATATCTTCACATTTTCCAGTGTATAATAATTCAAATCTATCAGGTTAGGATCATTAGAATGCTTTTTATTTTACCATACAACTACAGAGCTACAGATAATTTAATAAAGTGCTGTAATTTCTCCCTTTGAAACATTCCCAACATTCTGCCACATGTCTCTATTTCCACATAGTAGAAGCTCATCATCTATTTCCTGCACTCCAGCAATTTCCCTCTTTTTTCCATGCAAATCACTTCAATATTTGTTGTTGAAACCATTACACAAGAAGAAATAAAGTAGGGAGAATGATAGGTTGTTTTCCCAACATGATGTTGGTAGATGCTCTTCTGTTGTTAGGTGTCCTTGAGTCAACTCTGAATAATAGCGACCCTATGAACAACTGATCTGAACCTTGCACTTCCCTGTGCCATCCTCACAATCTCTTGATATGATAGAGTCCATTCGTAGAGTCATTGTGTCAACCCATTTTAGCTATATTTGTATCTGGTGGGGAAAATATCATGATTCCTCTATTCTGGTCAAATAACTGTGAAAGTGTTTCAGAAAAAATTGTTATTAAATTATAACATACATAACAAACCCTTGTTGCATAAGGATTAAGTGCCTGGTTATTGTTGTTGTTGTTACGTGCCATCGAGTCGCTTGCAACTCATAGTGACCCTATGTACAAAAGACCTAAACCCTGCTCTATCCTATGCTAATCACACTGCCTCTGACACACTCATCCCGATTACCCCCTTCACTGAGTCAAATCACGTCATAGAGGGTCTTCCCCTCCCATACTGTCCCTCCACCCTCCCAAGCATGATGTCCAAGGACCGGTCCCTCCTTACAATATGTCCAAAGTATGTCAGAAGCCCCACAATCCTTGCCTCCAAGGAGCAACCTGGTTTAACCCGCTCCAGGATGAATCTGTTTGTTTTCTTGGTAGTCCATGGTACACTCAATACTCTTCTCCAGCACCACAGCTCGAAGACATCAATTCTCCTTCTATCATCCCTAAGTCATTGTCCAACTCTCTGGTGTATAACAAGTGATTGCAAAGACCATGGCCTGTATCCAAAGGACCTTAGTCTCCAGAGTGACACCATTGCTCTTCAGTACTTTGGAGAGATCCCTAACAGCAGACTTTCCCATCGCAATAGGTCTTTTAATTTCCTGTCTGCTGGTACCAAGAGTGTTGACTGTGGAGCCAAGTGCCTGGTAGGTAACTGAAAAATCGTTGGTTTGAACTCTTCTAGCTTTGACTAAATAAAAGAAAATACTTACTAATCTGCCCCTTTAAATCCTATAGTTTAAGAAACTGTAATGGCAGTTCTGTTCAGAACCTACTAGACACCAAATAATCACACAGCACGTGCGTAGATCAGTGCACATGCATATAACTCAGTGAATATTCAAAAAGTAAACACGTTTGTAAAATGTACCACACAAAACATGAAAGAGAAAAAAATAGAAAGAAAGAGTAATATTCTAGCATTGCTGAAGTAGCATCCTGATAAACAGAAAAGTGATTGAAATTGTCAAGAATTTCATTTTACTTGGATGCACCTACAATCAACACCCATAGAATCAACAAAACATTAGTAAGGAGATCAAGCAGTCAAGAAACTATCCAAATCAAGTTGTTAGGAAACAAAACAGCAGTCAAGAAATCAAATTACGTATTGCATTGGGGACATCTGTTGCCAAAACCTCATAAACTTACTGCCTTCTAGAACTTTCCAACTCATAGCTCCTCTCCATTGGGTTTGTTGTTATTGTGTCCTGTCAAGTCTGAACTGACCCATAGCTGACCCTCCAGTGGCTTTTCAAAAGCAGTTAACCTGACAGGAGGAGATTGCCCATCTTTCTTCCACAGAGTAGCTGGTAGAATAGAACTGCGTGCCTTCAGGTTTGCAGTGCAGCTTTCCCCCATGAGACTACCAGTTCTCCCTCCATTTCTCTTCTGTGGAGCCACTGGTGGTTTTAAGCTACCTTTTTGGTTAGCAGCACAGCACACTACAGAGTATGCCATCACCTCGTTAAAGTGCTAAGGAATAAGAATGGCTAGCTCTGAAAGAGATGCAAATCAAGACAACTATGGGATATCATCTCACCCCAGTAAGACTAGCAAAATTTAACAGGACAGACAGCAACAAATGCTGGCGAGGTTGTGGAGAGACTGGAACCCTTATTCACTGTTGGTGGGAGTGTAAAATGGTGCAACCACTGTGGAAAATGATGTGGCGCTTTCTCAAAAAGTTGCGAATAGAGATACCATTTGACCCAGAAATTCCACTACTGGGAATATACCCTAAAGAGACCATAAATGGCATCCAAGTAGATATATGCATACCCATGTTTATCGCGGCTTTGCTTACAATAGCAAGGAATTGGAAACAACCTAAATGCCCATCAACAAACGAATGGGTAGAGAAGCTGTGGTATATTTGCACAATGGAATATTATGCTGCATTGAAAAACAAGGAACTCATGCAATGTTATTCAAAGTGGGTGACCCTGGAGGGCATTATGCTGAGTGAGGTATCTCAGTCACAAAGGGACAAATGTCACTGTTGTAGAATGAGGCTGACATCGGGGGGGGGGTAAGACTGAGAAAAACTGGGTGAAATATGTTTACGGCATTGAAGTCTATGGGGGAGAGAATAGTTTAAAAGTATTATATTTTAGGGCATTATGTTTATCATAAGAGTACAGAATGAGGGTTGCAGAGTGGATTATATTTGGAGTTGGGGGTGTGGTTGGGGGATGGGGGGATTGTGTACCAATGGTGGAGTTTTTCTTTTGCTTTTGAAGGAGAAGAGCAAACGGTGGGGGTGGGGGGAGGTAGGGTGAGCGGGGAGAAGGGTGCAACAGTGAATGAATGGAATTCCAAAATCTCTGTAGATGTTCATTGAAATGAAAAATAAATTAAAAAAATAAGAATGGCTCTTTAAGGACAAAGGTGCACCTGAACTTTGTCCTCGCTCATGCTGTTCTACTTCCAAAGGCAACATACACAAAGCAAAGGTGGACAACAATTAAGAGAGATTGAAAAGGAAGTGATGCCTTTAAAATATAGTCAGAGTCCATGTCTTCAAATTATTGGGATTCCTGAGACAATCTCTAAATTGTGCCCTTGTCTCTCTGCAATTTTAAGATGATTAGACAGTCACTTATAGTGAATATTCATCAACAGAAATGTCTTTCTCCATCTTGTTCAGCTCCCCCAGCCAGTCCTTTCATAATTCTGGCACCTTGGAGTGTCATTCTGTGACTCTTCTTTTGATTACCCTAATTAAACCTCTGGATGGCTATGGTGCTTGAGGAAGGGACCTAGGCTGTAAACAGATTTAAAGGAATGGCTCAGTGGTGCCCCTTGAAAATGGCACCCAGGGCATGTGCCACACTTGCTATAACTTGATATTGGTATGTGTCATTGAGTCACCTACAACTCATAGTGACTCTGTGAACAACACAACAGCCCTGAACCTTGCCCTATCCTGAGTTAACCTCAGCCTCTCAGACATATCTGACCCTATTGCACAGTGACCATGTCCATCCATCTCATTCAGTGTCTTCCTCTCTTGTGCTGACCCTGCACTCTTTCTAGCAGGATGTCCTTCTCCAAGGACTGGTCCCTCTGACAACATGCCCAAAGTATGTAAGATGGAGTTTCACTTTCCTTGCTTCCAAGAAGCAGGCTGGTTTCACATCATTCTTTAGGACTGACTTGTTTGTTCTCTTGGTAATCCATGAGATGTTCAATGCTTTTCTTCAGCACCACAATCAAAGGCATTGATTCTTTTGTCATCCTTAGTCACTGTCCAGTTTTCAGGTGCATAGCAAGCAATTGAGAAGCCATGGCTTCGATCAGATATACCTTTGCTGTTATCAGGTGCTCTCAAATCAAGTACAACATATAGAAATCCTGTGGACAACAGACATGAACATTGACCTATGCTGCCCTCCTCATCTCTGATACACGTGCACCTATTGCTGTAGTTACCATGCCAACCTAACTTGTGGGTCCTTCTCTCTTTCAATGACCTCCTCTTTTCCAAGCATGTTATCCCTTCCAAGGAATAACCTGTCTTAGCAACATGTCATAAGTATGAGAGATGGAACTTCATCATCCTTGCTTCCAAGGAGCACTCTGGCTGCACTATTTTCAAGACATACAGTTTGTCCTTTTGACAGCTCATAGAATATTGAGTACTCTTCTTCAGCACTACAAACTAATCAATTTTTCTCATGCCATCCATATTCTTTGTCCAGCTCTCAGATAAGTGATTGAAAAGACCATGGTCTGAATCAGGTGCACATTAGTTTTTTCAAACTGACAGCATTCCTCTCCCATATTTTGGAGAGGTCCTTGACAGAAGACTTGCCCAAATTAATACATTTCCTGATTTACTGCTGGTTCCAATGGTATTGATTATAGGTCCAAGAAATAGGAAATAATTGATAACACTAAACCTTTCTGTTTTTATCATGTTCCCTTTGAGCCCAGTGGCTAATTTTGTTTTCTTGGTGTTGAGAAGTATTTCATAATGAAGGCTGTAGTCCTTGATCTTATTCAGAAAGTCCTCCCCTCACTTTCAGCAAGCAAGGTTGTGTCATCTGCATAGCAAGCAAGGTTGTGTCATCTGCATAACACAGGTAGTTCTTATGAGTCTGATGCCACATTCCTCTACAAAGAGACCGGCTTCACAGATTATTTTCAAACTTGTATACAATTTTGTTGCATTACTCCTGGGAGATCAATTACAGAATTGCAAACAAGTTTGTAATGATAAATATTGTAAAAAATTTTCCCGCGGGTCTTGTTTCTATAGTGGTCCCCAAACACAAACATCATAACCGAGTGGCTTTAAAGAACAGAAATTCATTTTCTCACGCAGGTCTGGAGGCTTGAAAGTACAAACAGGAGTCTCAGCTTCAACAGTAGCTTTCTTGTCCTTGTCTCTGGGTGCTACTTTGTTCCTGCACTTTAGACCATGGCCACTTGGCATCTGCCTTCTTTGGTATGTGTCTCACTTTTGTGTCTAATCTGCTTCTGCTCTTTGTATGACTCAGAAGTAAGGAGGTGTTGGAAGCACTGTACAGTGATTCCTACAACAAAGAAAATGCTATTCCCAAATAATGTCATACCTATTGATATCTCACAACCTTTGAGACGATTCTGAGCCTTTGGGATGCAAAAGAGCAGAGTACAACTTCCCTGCCAAATTTCCGAGGTTGCAAAACTTAATGTAAATATATATTTCCTCAGTTTTCTCCTGCAAAGCTGTTGGTGTAAGTATTTGAACCACTGAACTTTTGCTTAGCAATCCAACACTTTACCCACTCTGCTATCAGGGTAAGATGTGAGGATTATAGCACAATTTTAGGAGGCCATAGTTCAACCACTATCATGGAGTGAACTTATAGAATCCTTTCATTAGTAGCATCTAAGGGTATCCGTTGATCTACATGTTGGCAGCACTTGACATTGTTAATGTCTTCAGCTTTAGCCCTTGCTGAGCATGTAATTGGCCTTCATTGTGGTTTTATTTTGCACTTCACAACGATTAACAAGATTGACCACATTTTCATATATTTACGGTGCAAATTGCAATGTATGTGAATGTCTGTCTCTCTTTGTGTATGTGAAGTGCTTCTTCAGACATTCTGAATGTTATATCTAAATTTGATTGTTTGCTTACTTTTTAAAATTTTTGTTTTAATTTTTTATTTATCTGGTATATACATGAATCCATTGTCAGATACATATTTTGCAACTCTTCCTGCTTTGTAGTCTCACTTTGTTATCCTTATAATGGATGATAAAATAAATTTAATATAGCCTAATACATTCTTCCTTTAGTTCGTGTTTTTTGTGTTCTGTATTTTTTAAACGACTTGCGTGAAAGTTACTGTTTGTTCAGAACATTTATTAGTTTAGCTTTAACTTTTGATCTGTGGACAATCTAAAATTGATTTTATTACAGGAATGAGGTGTGGATAAACATTAATTCATTTTCTTCTGTATAGATAGCTAGAGATCAAATACTATTTGTTTAAAAGACTAATTTTTTTGCCTCTTGGCAGTATAGTAGTACCTCTGTCATAAAATAAGCTGTATTCTATGAATTAGTTAATCTTGGAGGAAGACTCTCAACAAGACACACTGACACAGTGATTGTAACAATGAGCTTGAGCCTCTCAGACTGTGAGGATGTCATAGGAGAGCATGAGATTCACACATTTGGTGTGAGTCATAATCAACTAGGTGACATCCAACAATAACAAGTACATTGTATCCCAATGGTCTTTTCAGTTATTTTTATGATACCCCACTGAAAAGACACATGGTGTGTGATTGTGACATCACACACGGAGTATAGCTTTATAACAAGTCTTGAAAGTAAACTTGCCTCTGTTTTTAAACTTACTCTTTTTCTTCAAAACTATTATGGCTATGTTTGAACTTCAGCATTTCTAAACAACTTTTTCATAAGCTTGTCACACTTGCACCCTCATGTTCATGGCTATCAAGTTAGAACTGATTCACAGCAGATCCTCCATCGGGTTTCTGAAGTTAAAGATCACACGGGAGGAGGTGGTTTATCTTTCTCCCTCAGAGCAGTTAGTGGATTCAAAGGACTGGAGTGTGACCTTTGGGTTAGAAACACAACTCACTGTGCACTAAGGTACAAGAGCTCCAAAGTTCCACACAATTTTATGGATTTTTATTTTTTTTATTTATACTTCATTTTGACAACCATGCTTATCATGGCCTTCCAATCTATGGATGTGAATATTTTAAAAAACCTTATCTTACTAATATTTTGAAGATTTAACTAAAGATGTCTTACATATATTTGCTTAACCTTATTCTTGTTAGTATTTATTGTTATGTGTTGTCAAGTCTACTTTCAACTCATAATGACTCAAAGTGACAGAGTCCCACAGAATTTTCCAAGGTGCAATCTTTCTGGGAACAGATTGACAAATCTTTTCTCCAGTGTAGCTGCAGAGCAAGATTGAACTGCACACTGCCAGGATTCCTTTAACTAAATCCTTAACTGTTGTATCACCAGGACTCACTCTTTTATTCATTTTTAGTGAGTTGAATATTTTTCTATTGTTTGGTTTATTGCTCTGGTTTGTATATAGACATATAATTTTCAATTATTGATTCACTGGACTTGCTAAATCCACTTACTATACTTAAGACTTTGTATAGTCTTTCTTATTTCCACATAGACAATCTTGATGGCTCTAGATTTCTTCTTTCTTTTCACTCTATTTACCTTTTATTTCTATTTCTTTGTTGCACTGGCTAGAGCTTCTAGTATAGTGTTGAAGGGTGTTAATAAGTAACAAAATTGGAACTAATCCATAGTTGATGTCTTCACTGGGTTTTCAGAGACAGTAAATTACATGAAAGGAGTTTGCCCATCTTTCTCCTATGGAAGAGCTCATGGATTCAAAGCACCTGCCTTTGGATTAGCAGCACAATTCTTTTCCATTAAGTCACCAGAGCTTTCACATTTGCATAGGAGTGGTTAAACTGGGTATACTTATTTCAATCTCGGAGAGATTCTTCAATCTCTTTACTATTGAGAATAAGTGGAGAATATTTTAGCTACCCTTTATTACACACACATACACATTCTGTATATAACAACTCTAATTTGTTAAGCCTTTTTTTAAAAAAAACACAACATGATGCTGTGTTTAACTTTATCAAGTAGATTTTGGATATTTCTTTAGTTACTCTTGTGATTTCCCTTTCATGTTTTATCATGGTGATAAATTGCACTGACTTTCATACCTGAAACAAAACTTATATTTGAGTGTGATATACTATCTTCCTACATTCAATACAAATTAGTGCATGAGGGAGATAGTCCTATATTTAGCTATTTCTGGATTTATTATTTTTTTGGATCATGAACTAGTATTAAAGTTATGCTGATCTCTTAAAATGGGATGGCGCAGGTGTTTTCACTTTTCTGTTCTCTGAAAGAATGTTCCCTTTTTTGGTCTTTGAGAGAACTCATGTGTGAAGCCACTTTTGCCTATAGATGTTTTCCATGGGAAATTTTAAATTACAAATTTAATTTTTATATAAATACTTAACCATCCACATTTTCTTTCTCTTCATGCCAATATTTCTAACTTGGACTTTTATAGAACATTTCCCCGTTTGTGTAATCTTTCCATGCCTGCTAGTTCTTTATGAAAATATACTTTCTTTTTAAATTGTGATTTGGATGAAAGTTTACAGAGCAACTCAGTAGGCCTTTCATCAATTCACTCACATTTTGGCTGTGACATTGATTGCAATCCTCACCTTGCAACTAACTGCAGTCTTTCCACTTCCACCTTGTGTTTACTATTTCCATTCATCCTTTTTCTTTATCCTTCCAGCCTTCTGAGCTTTATACCTGAGTAAATGCAACTCTTGATTTTGTATAGTTAACTGCTCTAATTGGAAGCAGGAGTGGCATCCACTTCCTAAACAGTATGCTTCTGAAAACTCTGTGAACTTTGTTAAGTGGCAATAATTGTGGAAAGACTTCAGGCCTTTTGTTCATGGGGTTGCTATGAGTTATGCTCAACTCAACGGCAATCATCAACTACAACAACAATTGTTCTAAGGACTGAGTACCTCTCTGGTGTTATCAGTCACATAATAGACTTGCCTATCATTCATCTGAAAAATGAGGTGAGTTCATTTCCAGGCTTGAGGGGTGTCCAAGGACTTATATATTCTTTGAGGTTCCATTGGTCTCCAGTAGATCAATAAGCTATCTTGAGTTTTTACTATCTTGAGTATTTACTATCTTGAGTTTTATTCTATATATTTCGCCTACTCTAGCTAATGTCAGATGGATCTTGGCTGAAATCAAGGAGTACCAAAGGAATGTCTATTTGTGTTTCATTGACTATGCAAAGGCATTTGACTGTGTGGATCACAATAGACTGTGGTTGACTCTGGGAAGAATGAGAATCCCAAAACACTTGATTGTGCTTATGAAAAACTTATGCTTGGATCAGGAGGTAGTTGCCAAAACAGAACAAAGAAATAATGCATGGTTCAAAATTGGGAAGGGTGTGTGTCTAGGATGTGACCTATCTCCATATCTTTTCAACCTATATACAGAACAGATTATCTTGGAGGCTGGGCTCTATGAGGAGAAGAAGTGTGACACATCAGGATTGGAGGTAGATTCATTAACAATCTGCGTTATGCAGATGACATAACCCTGCTTGCTGAAACTGAGGAGGACCTGAAGTTCTTGCTGCAAAAGGTCAAGAACTGCAGCCTTCAATATAGGTTGAAGCTCAACATCAAAAAACACAAAGATTCTCACCACTGGGCCCATTGGTAGCATTATGATGGATGATGAAGAGATTGAGATTGTTGACAGCTTCAGTTTGCTTGGCACTACAATCAACACTCTTGGTGCCAGCAGCTAGGAAATTAAAAGACAAATTGCATTGGGAAAGTCTGCTGTCAGAGAACTCTCCAAGGTACTGAGGAGCAATGATGTCAGTCTAGAGACTAAGGTGTGCCTGATACAGGCTATAGTCTTTGTAATCACTTGCTATGCATCAGAGAGCTAGACAATGACTAGGAATGATAGAAGAATTGATCCCTTTGAGCCGTGGTGCTGGAGAAGAGTATTGAATATACCATGAACTGCTAGAACAAACAAGTTTGTCCTGGAGAGGGTGAAGCCAGGCTGCTCCTTGGAGGCAAGTATTCTGAAGCTCCATCTGTCATTCTTTGGACATGTTGCAAGGCAGGATCAGTCCTTGGAGAGGAATGCCATGCTTGGGAGGGGGGAGGGATAGCACAGGAGAGGAAAACCCTTGATGAGATGGATTGATTCAGTCACTGAGGTAATGGGGATAGCCATGTCAGAGTCAATAAGATTGGCAAGGGATAGAGCAGGGTTTACGGCTGTTGTACATAGGATCGCTATGAGTCTCAAGAAACTCAACAGCACATAACAACAAACAACAACAACTCTATCCAGGAACTCCAATTGTGATCCCAATTAGAAATATAAATAGTATTTGTTTCCATTTCTGAAACAGATAATTTGTGTCTTTTTTTCTTTTTCCCATCATCAGTGTATAAAATATACAACCACAATGAGCTTCCCTTCCCTCAATATTTTGCACCATCAAATGGTAGCTGCTTCCAAGTGTCTCTGGTGCTTTCAACAGTATTTTCTCTTTTCAAATATTAGTTCTCCTACTTTTCACAAAGGAAGTATAGAGTTTATATAAACTACAGTTTCCTGTGTACAGTGGAAGTCCTTTGGTAATAGTGTAGTATCTGGTTTCATGCTGCTCTTCATTCTCCTTTGTCTTCTCTAATTTCTCTAGAAATTTTCAGTGTAAAGTCCAGTTACTTCTTTTTTCTGTATATAAACTCAGAGTTCTATATTACCATATTAAAAAATCCCTAGAAACTCTATGGTCTCTTTTACTTACGTTATTTAATGTCTCTGTCCCTGTTTATGCTGTTTTCTAAATTATTAGAATTTTGTAACATGTCTAAACCATACAAAGCTACTTCTTAGCTATCCACATTTGCATGTGATCTTCCCTCTTCAAAAATGTTCCTTCCTATGACTTTCAAATTTTAAGTAATTTTTAATACAAGGCATATTTTTCTCTACTAAATTTCTCCTTGCAGAGCAAAAATTTATAATGCTAAGTGCATTAACAACAGTTTCTATCTCACTGTTTTTAAAGAGCTCTGTTGGTGTAGCATCACATGTTGCATTGAACCTAGTCCTATCCTGCACTCACACTTCCTGACACACAAAAGCCCATTGCAGCAGTCATCTTGTCAATCCACCTGGCTGAGAGTCTTCCTCTCCTTTGCTGACCTTCCCCCCTTCCCAGCGTCATGTCCTTCTCCAAGGAATAGCACCTCATAGCAATATGTCCAAAGTATGGGAGGCAAATCCTCATCATTCTTGCCTCCAAAGAGTATTGCACGCTCTCCAAGACATATCAGTTTGTTTCCTTGGCTGTCCATGGGATGTTCGGTGTTCTTCTCCAACACCATAGCTCAAAGGCATCTCTAAGGTGGCCGAGGAAGGACAGAACCCAGTTCAGGCCAAGAAACACAGTTTATTGAGGAGAAACTCCTGGGCTGGCTCTCAAGCAGAAGACCAATCCTCACTAAAAGTTAGAGAGGGATTTTATATCCTCTTACAAGGAACTTGGGGAAGGGGATGCTCACAGATGTTTTCTACATGATAGGGAAGTGGGTTGGGTTCTCAGATAACTATTTCTGGGAAAGAGGGTAGGGTGTTGCACATCCTTGACAGAGGGGAATAAAAGCACAGCTGCTGATTCCTATGATTGGATTCTTTCCGTAGGCATTCTGGGAGAAGAAGGAAAGGGCTCTGCAGTCCTAACAGAATCATTTTTTTTCCCTTGTCATCCTCATTCATTCGTTGTCCAGGTCTTGGATGCATACCTAGGAAAACCTTTAATAAGATGGATTTGCACAGTGACCACCACAGAGGGCTTGAGCATGAGAAATATTGAGAATGGTGCAGGATAGGTCAGGCTTCAGATCTGTTATTTATGCGGTCACTGTGGGTCATAGAGATGCTCTGGGAGGTTCTAATCCCACAGGGCGCTCTCCTTGCTTGAGGTGAATCTACATAATTCCTTTTGTGATGGAAGCTGTCCAGCTACAAAGTTGGGAGGGGGGTAACAGGAAATGTACCTGGGGTAGAGGACAAGTGAATATTAAACTGCAGTAGCTTAATACTCATTGGTGGTGGGTAGAGTGTATAAGTCATCAGGCTGCTAATCAAAAAATTGGCAGTTTGAGTCCATCAGTAACTCAGGGAGAAATATAATCTCTTCCTGAAGATTTGCAGCCTTCAGAAACCAATGGGGAATCAGCTCAAGTTGAAATGACTTGACAGCAGTGAGTTTTGGGTTTCTTAGTAATTCAGGATGGTGGAGTCTCTGAGTGATATAGTTAATGTTCTTGACAAATGGAAACCTGGAAGTTTGACTCCATCCCAATGTTCCTGAGATGAAAGGCTAAGTGATCAGAAAGGCTATAGTTCTGCTCTGACATGCATGGGGCCAACATGAGTCAAAATCAACATGTTTTAATATCATGCAACAGGTTTAATAGCATTCTCTGAAAGGCCATGATTATGCTTCAGAAAAATAGTGATAACATAAATTGCATGGGTCCTATGATGTCCTATAATATTAAAATAATTCCTGTGGGGCCAGCAGACACTAAAGTGTGGTTAGCATGAGGGCTATATGTTTACCTCAAACCAACTGTATAGTCTAAAAATCTCAAAAGTAGAACACCTTCTCAGTAATATCATTTTCAAACAAGAAAGAGAGAGCTCTTCACACTCATAAGGCTGGAATTACCCAAGCCAAATACCACGACAAAATTTGTTCATGTGGAATAGTATTAATATTTGCTCATTGTAGACCATAACTTCTGTGAAAACAAATACATCGGAACACTAGAGTCAATTCTCAGATTATAGACACGTTTTTCATCTTAATAAAGGTATGAAAGAACCCAGAATTAATTTTGTTAATTCCTGATGGGAAACAAAGATGAGGTATCTAATATGACTCCCAGCAAGTTGAATTGCAAAGCTGCATAATGGATCATTTGATGCTTAATGTACGTCATCATCATTACATCTCTAGCATGGTATAAGGTGATAGTTCTTACCTCTGCTAGTACACCATGGGGAGCTTTAAAAACACTAATGACTGGGCTTCACTCCTATCCATATTCTTACTTGATTGGTCTGGGGTGTGACTTGGACATTAACTTATCTACCTATCTCTTGCCTACCTATTCACCCACCTGTCTACCCAGCTTTCTCATTTATCCACCCATTCATCTACCTCTCTATCTGTCCAACATCCTCTCTCTCTTTCACTCCCTCTCTCCTCTTTTCTCTCTTTTCCTTTTGTCCTGTTTAAAGTTTTTCGGGTAATGTAAATATATTATCAAAGTTAAGGACCTTAGAGTATATAGGCCATTCTTTCTCAATTTGGTTGTTGTTGTTGTTGTTGCTGTTATGTGCCATCAATTCATAGACAACTCATAGCGACCCTATGAATTAAAGACCTGAGCACTGTTCATAGAGCTTCCAGAGGCAAGCCATTTCGAAAGTGGATGCCACTCCTGCTTCCAAGCTTATTTTAATCAGGAAGTTCCACCAAACACTGTCCACCATGGATAACCATTATCATATTTGGCATATCAGTGTCACAGTGTTAAGCGTCACAGCAACCACGAGTTACCTCTCTACAATAATGCACAGACCAGTGCTATACCACCTAGAAGAATGCATGACAAAAAAACAGTTTGAACCAGTTCTGAGGGCCACAGCTTAAAATCAATTTGGTTACTCATTAAATTTATCTGAAGAACTTCTTTTTTTTTTAGTAAAAGGCGAA
This sequence comes from Elephantulus edwardii, assembly GCF_000299155.1. Lineage (NCBI taxonomy): Eukaryota > Metazoa > Chordata > Mammalia > Macroscelidea > Macroscelididae > Elephantulus > Elephantulus edwardii. The sequence goes on along the minus strand of NW_006399820.1, from coordinate 12,340,586 downwards.
AGATTTATTCGATCTGAAGAGAAACTGCGGCCTAGGCCACATTTCAGTTAACATAAATCAGAAGAAGCACTTTGAGAATACAATCATTTATAGGCATTTTGTCTTTTAATTACCATTAAATAATGTAATGATGCAACAACCTTGGATGTGATCACCAGTTTATTCCAGGAAATTCTGAGGACAGCTGTCTGTCCTCAAGAAAAAAAAAAAAAAAAAAAAAGACAAGACCAGTACATAGATAGACAACTGTCAGAAGTTCAAACAGGGTTTAAAAGAGTCTATGGACCAAGGGATATCATTGCTAATGTCAGATGGATACTAGCTGAAAGAAGGAAATAGCAAAAGAACATATATTTGTGCTTTATTGACTATGTAAAGGCATTTTAATATGTGGATCATAACAATTTGAGACTGGCGTTGAGAAGAATGGGAGTCCCAGAGCCCTTAGCTGTTCTCACGTGAAACCTAAACCTGGCCCAGGGGTCTGTTGTGTTAACAAAGCAGGGGAACATTACATGGCTTAAAAGTTTAAAAAAAGTGTGTCAGGGTTGTATTCTCTCTCCATACATATTTAATCTGTGTGCTAAGAAAATTATTCAGAAGTTGGACTCTATGATGAGAAATGTGGCATCAGGATTGGAGAGAGACTCATCAATAACCTGCTTTATGCAGATGACTTTATGCCTGCTGAAAGTGAGGAGGACTTGAAGCACTTGTTGCAGAAGATCAAGAAATGCTGCCTTCAATATGGATTGCATCTCAATCGCAAGAAAACAAAGATTCTTACCATTGGACTAATAAGAAACATTATAATGGAGAAGAGATTGACATAACAACTTCATCTTACTTGGATTCACAATTAACACCCTTGGTACCAGCAGTCAGGGAATAAAGAGACATATTACACTGGAAAGTCTGCAATTAGGGACATCTCCAATTTATTCAGGAGTAATGATGTCAGTTGTGTACTAAGGTGTATCTGATTCATGCTATGGTCTTTCCAATCCCTTGCTATGTGTCTTATAGCTGGGCAATGAATAGGGATGACAGAAGAATTGATGTCTTTGAGCTGTAGTCTTGGATAATAACACTGGACATCCCATGGACTGCCAAATGAACAAATACATCTTGGAAAGGGTGCAGAAAGAGTGCTCTCTGGAGACAAGGATGATGAGGTTTCATCTCACATACATCAGCTAAGTTGCAATAATTTTGAAGCTCCATCTGATATACTTTGGGCATGTTGTGAGGAGAGGCTATTACTTGGAGAGGGATTTGATTCACGGAAGGGTGGAGAGTCAGCAAAGGAGAGAAAAACCTTCAACCAAGTGGATTGACGGTGATTGCTGCAATAGGCTTTATTGTGTCAGGAAGTGTGAGTATATCATAGGATAGAACAAGTTTCAAATCTGTTGTTCATAAGGTTGCTATGAGTTGTACTTGACTCAACAGTGCCTAACCACAACAACATCACACCAATACTTTATAGAGCATCTATAAACAAAGGTCCAGTCCAGAACAAACTATTAGGTAACAGTAATCACCACTAGTTCATGGACTGAAACATCTTCTCTTCATCTGGTTGAGTTCCGGTCAACACATCTACAGATATCTGTGGCTAAGTCCAAATAAGCATCAGCCAGAAACTCCATACTTCTTTCTGTGTGTCAAACCAGCTGGTCCTTTCACTAACCTTAACCCCACATGGGCCAAGTTAACACAGTAAGGATCTTCAGGACTCCCTGCTCCATAACCAGCAACCCTTCTTCACCTATCTATTCACCATGCTGGGTGTACAGTGCTGAGAAACAAGTCCAAATTCAGCCTGTGTCTTCATTGCTGTCTATCTCCCACTTCCACTCATTGCATATTTCCCACATCCACTCATTAAGTGGATTCAGGTGATCACCATGAGTTGAACATACAGTAATTCCTTTAACATACAGTTCTGGAAAGGGAGCTCTAATATTTCCCTCTCCCTTTCTTCAAGTAGGCCCAGATGGTCATTATGAGTTAAGCATCAGCTTTTCCTTGCTTCAGTTTATTGGCAAAGTCTCTCTTTTTCTTTTTTATTTTTTTTTTAGTTTCTCTTTTTCTACGTGCTTTCTTTGAAATGTAACTCTCTTCAGAATACTGGATATAACTTAATCTTGGGCTATGCTCCACACTCTTCCTAGTTCTACTATTTAATACAAGTATTCATTTAAGGTAATTTTTCCCTTTTAAAATAAGCCAATTAAAAAAAAATAAGCCGATTAATGTTTACCTGGTCTACATTTTTCTCTTAAATTATGATATGTCCCATCATTATAACATCCAGTATTCATTAATATTCCTACATGAATATCTATTAGATATATCATATTTTCCACAATCTATAGTGTGTATTTCAATATAACAAGATCTAGTATAGTTTAAGTCAACAAAAACCTTAACCATTTTTACAATAGATCTTAATGTTGTTACTGTTAAGTACTGTTGAGTCAGAGTTGACCCATAGTTGACCCTCCAATGATTTTCAGATGCAGTTATCCTATGGGAAGAGATTGCCCATCCTTTTCCCACAGAGCTACTGGCAGTTTTGAACCATGTGCCTTCAGAATTGCAGTGTGGCTTCTTGTCACTAGGCCATTAATTTTTACAACATATCTCAATCAACATTATGCCATAGAAAGGAAAGGGGGAAAAGCATGATACATAGATTTTTAAAGAAATTATCAGTTTCATCTTCATACCCTTTTGTCTCAGGCCAAAGCCCCTCTCAATTTTTCTTTCCATCTTTTACTTTCATCCCAAAAGTGACCTTTTGTTTGTTCTTTCTCTTCTATTTTGTAAAAACAAACAATAATTATTTAAATTCCCAAGCACCACATTTATAAAACCAAACCATGTTTCTCTAAGTCTGGAACATCAAATCCCATTCCTGACACCAATTGTTTAAAAGACAATGGGTAAGGTCGAGTCTGACTTCTTTTCACTTCATAAAGGAGAATTGTTCCCATCAGTAATACCCATAGTGCCAAAATAGCTATAAAGTCAGACATGCCACCCCACTCCCATGCTTTTGCATCTTTTTCTACCAAGCATTGGGTCCTAATGTTCATTGCAAGACTTACCAACTTTACTCAAATTCGTAAAGTTTATAAAGGAATTAGATTGGAGAGTGGAGGAGGTAAAAAATATCACCCAATGCATGTCCAAGTTTAGTCCAGCAGTCCTAAACCATATTAACGGTATGACACAATTCCTCAAATAATGACAGTCTGAATTCAGTTCAGCAGCACAAATACAAGACCCTGGTTTTCTCAATCATCCAGAAAACTTTTATCTCAGAGCAGTTATAAGTCAGCTTTTGCCAGCAAGCAAAGCTTAAACTGTGGCCTTACCTCCAGAGTTTCTCTGGTTACACCTTGCCACCATCTCTTCACAGTAATGCCACAGTCTCTCCACATTCTCTCCTCCACCATCTCTCACAGTATTTTCACAGTCTCTCTACCAGTATCTCTTAATATGGAAAGCATTCCCCACAGATGTTGATGATTTGCAAGACCATACATCTCACACATCTTAAGGTAGCTAGAGACCATGCCACCTCAACGATGGCTAATACAATGGCTAGAAAAACCAATTTTCAAGGGTTCTGACACTCCAACTTTCTTTATTCATTGTTTAATTTTGTGCCTATGAAGCTATTGAGACTACTATAGGTTGAATCAGGGATATTTTCATCCTTAAAGTAATATTTTATGCTTTCAAACACTTTAGAGATCTCCATTACTACAGACATTCCCAGTATAATGCATCATTTGATTTCTTGACTGCTGCATCCATGGGTGTTAACTGTGGATTGAAATAAAATTAAATCCTTGACAACTTCAGTTGCTTCTGTATCATAATTTATTTAGTTGTGGGGATTCTATTTCTCTTTATGTTGAAGTCTAATTCACACCAAAGGCTATCATCTTTTATCTTTATCAGTAAGTGCTTCAAGTTTTTGTCCATACTACGGATTGTGACATAACAATAACAACAAACACAATGCATTGTCATCAAGTTGGAACTTACTTATAGTTGACCTTCCAGTGGATTTTCAGAGGCTGTACATTGCACGGGAGAAGATTTCTCTTCTTTCTCCCATGGAGCATCTTGTCGATTCAAATGACCTGCCTTTGGATTGCCAGCACAACCCCTTATTCACTAGACAACCAGAACTCTCTAGATTGTAATATGGATTATGAAAGAAAAAGATGCTGTCTTCTTTCAAGAGTAATCCCTATGTAGTGCCAACAGTTACTGTGCTTGGCTGTTAGCTGACATTTTGGTGGGTTGAATTAACCTAGATGCACCTTGGAGGAAAGACTTTATGATGTGCTTCTTAAAAATTAGTATTGAAAAACCCCAAGGAGCATAAATCTACTCCATGTATACATGAGGATACCATGAATCAGAGTTAAATCAACAGAAATGGTTTTGGGGGGTGTGTGTGTGTATGTGTGTGTGTGTGTGTGTGTGTTGTTTTTCCTTTCAGGAACTGATAAAGAGGTTGCACTAGCCATGAATGCTCCCATCAAAATTCAGCATTGGAATATTTGGCTGAAACAGCATTAGAATTTGTAAGACTGACAGAGATAATTTCTGTTTTAACTTGTATGAATAAAAAAAAAATCTCTCCTTCAGGAGACAGTCATTCAGCTATTTAAGTCCTAACATGCTTGGAAAATGCAAATGTGCTAAGTATTTTCTCTCTTCCAAAGGAATTAGTTACAAAACAAGAGTTAAGTTTAAAATGGTTTTGTTGAAGTATTTTGTGCAAATCCTGGATGCCTGGTGATTCCATTTTTAAATCTGCAAATCAGCAGATTTGAAATTCAGCAATTATTCAATCAGTGCAATCATTATGCTTAAGGACTATGCCACTGCTTTTGTAAATGTTAAGTAAATTTTTAACAAATGAAAGAATGTGTAAAAGTACTGATGTGTCTGATACTTACATTATAAGTATCAGTAATTGCTTTTATAATCCTTCCTCTACTTAATATATCAATAACATTTCTGTAATTCAGAAATTTATAATAACATTTTAGAAATTAGAAAATGAAATGGCTAGAATTTATTAAAATTTTCTCAAAATCACAAAACTAAATATTTTTTCAGATTGGTTGAAGCTTCATGTCGCTGTTTTTGTTGTTATGTGCTGTTCAATTGACTACAGCTCATAGCAACCCTACAAACAATGGCTCTGGATCTTGCCCTATCCTGACACAACCTCACCATTTCAGACACATCTGACCTCATTGTCACAGTCACTGTATCAGCCCATTTCATTCAGCATCTTCCTCTCATGTGTTGACCTTTCCAAACATGATGTCTTCTCCAAGGACTGACCACTTCCTGGTAGCATGTCAATGGATGTGAGACAGAGTTTCAAAATCCTTGCCCCTAAGGAGCAACTTGGTTTCGCACACTCCAGGACAGATATGTTTGTTCCATTGGTAATCCATAGTTTGTTCATTTCTCTGCTCCAGCTCTATGAATCAAAAGCTTCAATTCTTCTGTCTTTAGTCATTAGTCAGCCATCAGATGCACAGCAAGCAATTGAGAAGACCACCTGAAATACTGCTTTTGGTGAATTATCTGATATGACTTTTCTTGACTCACAAACAAAAGTCTTTCTTATCTTTCTATCTCTTATCTCATTGCTATCAAGTTGTAATCAACTGATGAGACTCATAGCTGACCCACCCTCCAAAAGGTTTTCTAAGACTGTAGGTACGTCACATAGGAGACTGACCATCTTTCTCCTTTGGAACCATGATGGGTTAACAGTACAGCTCTTTACAGACTATACCACCAAAGCTCCCTTATTTTTCTATAGAAGCAATAATTGGGAATGGTCTTCTGCTATAAATTTAATTGTATCTTAAAATACACATTGAAGCCTTGGCTTTGGGCTTGTTTACTGTTTGAATTTAAGAGTTGTCTTTTGTTACATTAATGAGATCCACCAAAAGTGTGGTGAATTCTAAATGTAATTGATTTTGAGCGGTTCAAAAAGACACACACACACACACACACACACACACACACACACACAGAAGACAGGGATCCAGGAACAACTAAAATTTTAGGTTGTTGTGTGTCTTCAAATTGAAACCAACCCAGAGCTGATCCTCCTGTGAGTTTTCAGAGGCAGTTAATTGCCCATCTTTCTCCTGCGGAGCAACTGGTGCATCCCAAACACCTGCCTTTGGGTTGTCAGCACAAATTCTTACCACTAGGCCACCAGAGCTCTCTAGAATTTTAGGTAGAAACCAGAAACTCAAAGATAGTCATATAAAAGGAATACATATGGCCACGATCCTAATTTGGAACATAGCCTCAGAACTGTGAATATAAATTTCTTTTCTTTAAGGTGATTTACCTGTAGCATTTCTAGTAATATAGCAGTAGGTAACTAAGATATCTTCCCTAACTTTCCTCAATTGGTTACTGCTGTACAAAGTGATTTTTTTTGTCTGTTTTGAATTTATTTTATATTAGTTTGCTTTAAAAGTTCATATATGCTATGTTTCAGTCACACTGTGTTTCATAGAGTAATCTTCATGGATTATGTTTTATAAAATGAGTCATCATTGGACCTTGTCCATCATTACTCTGTCTTTTCAGGTTTCCACTGGATCATTCCTCTCCCTCCACCTACCAAATTTTACAACTCTATGTTTTTGCCTCTACCCGTCATCACCCCTCTGCTTCCACCCTTTCCCTCCCTTGGGTCTCCATACATGTTTTACTAGTCATCTTTCTATTTTTATAATAATAGTCTTATGTAGTATTTGTCCTTAAGAAACTGAGTTAGTTTACTCAGCACACAGTGTGTTTTGCTGTTAACTAGCACTGAAGGGGAAGGTGACCTGCTTATAGTCATCCCTTTGTTGTTTCAGTTTCTTTTGTAAATAATCCTAAAATGTAGAATTAAATGTGCATGTAATATATCCTTGCGTTGTACCTGATTATCAAAATATTTTATTTCTCTTAGTATTTTAAGTTTTCGGAATTCAATATTATAGATTAATAACCTCATTTAAATAAAAATAAACACGAATGACATTTATTGAAGGATGGAGACAGTCTGGATCGGGTAAACATCCATTGTCACAGAGTGAAGATGGCTGTTCCTTCAGTAACCTCAGATTAAGTAGTGCAGAGTATCAAAACTTTGTTCTTTCTTCTGTCCAACTCTGACTAGAAAGCAAAACAGATATTGACTGAAAAATTGTAATAAAGATTAAAGCTGAGAAGTTGTTAACAATAAAGTTACTAGTTTTCCCTAATATTTTTTCTTTTAAAAAATTCTTAGAATAGCGTTTGTATATATGAAATCGTGAATAGTAGGTATTAATAATTAGTGCTAGTACATAGGGTCGCTATGAGTCGTAGGTGACTCAACGGCACATAACAACAACAACAACAACAACAACATAGTAGCCTACTGAGTAGCGAGTTGTGTTACCTACCCAGTGATGGGTGGTTCATATCCACCAGCTTCTCTCAGGGAGAAAGATTAATTCTCTTCTCCTGTGTGATTTTCAGCCTCTGAAAACTTTTAAAGAAAAGTAAATTTGAAAAACCCCAACATTGCTGCTGTTGAGTCGATCTCAATTTGTAATGATTGCCCATTACATTTCCAAGACTGTAAATCTCTACAGGAAGACTGCACATTTTTCTTCTGCAGAGCTGCTGGTGAATTTAGACTGCTAAACTTTTGGTCAGTAGGTCTAGTGATGTAGCATGTTTAATGTTGGGCTAGTAATCAAATACACTAGCTGCTCTACAATCAAAATGGGTAATATTCTCCTATAAATACTTGTTATGTGCCTTCAAGTCAAGTACAATTCATAGTGACCTTCTGAACAATGACTGAACCCTTGTCTTATCCTCAGGATCTCAGCCATGCTCAAGCCCTTATTAAGTCATTGAGTTGATCCATCTCATTGAGGCTTTTTCTCTCTTTCTCTGATCTCCCACCTTTCCCAGCATGATACCTTTTTTTGAAGAAGTGTACCTTCCTGACAATAGGTCCAAAGCACCTGTTGTTGTTATTAAGTGCTTTTGGGTCAATTGCAACTCATAGTGACCATATATACAACAACTCTGATCCCTGCTCTAGCCTCAGCCAACTTCATTGTCTCAGGCCCACTCACCTGCATTCCCCTAGTCACTGAGCCAACCCATCTCATCTAGGGTCTTCCTCTGCTGCGCTGTCCCTCCACCCTCCCAAGCATGATGTTCCTTCACAAGGACTGGTCCTTCCTTGTAATATGCCCAAAGTATGTCAGATGGAGCTTCCAAATTCTTGCCTTCAAGGATCAGTCTAGTTTCACCCTCTCCAGGAAGAACACTTTGTTCTGCTAATAATCCATGGTATATGCAATACTCCTCTCCAGCACCAGAACACAAAGGCATCAATTTTCCTTCTATCATCTCTAGTCTTCTCCAGCATTTATAGCAAGTAATTGGGAAAACCATGGCCTACATCAGATGCACCTTAGTCTCCAGACTGACATTGTTGCTCTTCAGTACTCTGGAAAGGTCCTTGACTTTCCCAATGCAATTCATCCTTTGATTTCCTGGCTGCTGGTACCAAGAGTGTTGACTGTGGACCTAAGCAAACTGAGGCTTTTAACAATCTAAATCTCTTCACTGTCTATTGTGATGCTGCCAGTTCGTCCAGTGGTGAGAATCTTTGTTTCCTTGATGTTGAGCTTCAATTAATATTTAAGGCTGAGTCCTTGGCCTTCTGCAGCAAGTGCTTCAGGTTCACCTAAGTTTCCACAAGAAAGGTTGTGTCATCTGCATAATACAGATTGTTGATGAGTCTTCCTCCAATCCTGGTGCCAAAGCATTTAAAACAAAGTTAACCTATCTTTGCCTCAGAGGAACACCCTGATTGCACTTCTTCTGAGACAGATTTGTTTGTTATTTTAGCGGTACTCTTCCTCAAGACCACAATTCAAAGACACTGACTCTTCTTTGGTCTTCCTTATTCATTGACCAATTTTCAAATGCATATGAAACAATTGAAACTATGCTGGCCTGGATCAGATGCCCAATGAAGGATCTTCATGAATCATGAATCATGAATCTGAATTGACTTGGCAGCAGAGAGGTTCTTAAAATTATTACTTATAATGTGAATTAAATTGACGCTCTATTTCTACTATTGGTAGAACAGTCACAGGACGTATGTGTTAACCTAATGTGTTTTTCACTCTGTTTATTTGATCCTTTGGATATTATGTAGAGGACTTTCAACTAGTCTTGAAAAATAAATAATTTAAAAGGAGATGATTTTGACCTCAAGGGCTAACAATGGGATAGCAGGAAACCACACTAATAATAGCTAAAATGAAAACAAAACACAATGCATGCCATAAAGATAATGGAACAGTTTACTATGTAGTTATTCTTTCCAAATCGTTCAGCATAGATGTCATGCAAGCAATGATATTTATTTGATCATAGGTTACAACTTATTAGTAATTTTTGGCAAAAAATAAAAATGCAGGAGAGGCTAAGAATAATAGGCGAAAGCTAGTGAAGAGAGAGATGGCTAATTCATGAGATTTCCCAGTATTTTCATAATCCATATGCTATAATGAGTCATAAATTTCATTGAAATTCAGCAGAGTAAACTTCAGATTCATTCTGAATCTACTTAGTTTTCTAAAATAAGCTTATGCACAGGTACACTTTATATAATAGATTGATTGTAAAAAACAAAAACAAACAAAAGAACCCCCATACATTTTCCATCGTTTTTGTATCTCAGGTTTGTAATAGTTATAAGTTTGTATCTTTGCACCTGAGAAGAGTATTGAATATCCCATGGATGACCAAAAGAACAAACATATTTGTCTTGAAGAAGGTGCAGCCAGAGTGCTCCCTCCCTGGGGACAAAGATTACAAGGTTTCACCTCACACACTTCCGGCATGTTGCCAGGAGATGCTATTCCTTAGAGAGGGACATTCTGCTTGGAAAGGTGGAGGATTGATGAAAGAGAGTAAGATCATTAACCAGATGGATTGATTGAGTGACAATGGGCTTCAGTATGTCAGAAATTGGGAGGATCGCACAGGATAGGACAGAGTTCAGATCTGTTATTCATAGGATTGCTATAGATTGTACTCAACTCAATGGCACCTAACAACAACAACAATTTTATATCTAACATCTTTGCAATTGACTTGCAGATATTGCCATCAAGAAGTGAGGTCAATCTTTCTAACCCTTAAACATTGGCTGGCCCTATGCCTACCACATTCCTTGGTCAAAAGAATGAATGTTGTTGTTGTTGTTGTTGTTATGTGCCATCGAGTCGTTTGCGACTCATAGCGACCCTATGTACAAGAGCTCTAAACGCTGTTCTAACTTGTGCGAACCTAGCCATCTCAAACGCACAAAAAACAAAACACCAAACAAAACCCTGTTCAAGAGGCCTTTAATAATGTCACCTGCTTCCTTAGAAAACTACAATAACAATGGGATCAAGTATGGATCCCCTGTGGAATGGAGTTGAGTCAGTGTCCCACCAAGGTCCCTAATATGTAAAGGAAACCAACTAAAAAGCCCATGAGGGATCTCTGACAAGTATACTCAGGTCAGCAGGACTGGTTAATCGACACAATATATCATAATAGCCACACAGTAAAAACAATGCAAATGTCTATCAGCAGATGAATGCATAAACAAATGTGGAATAGCCATATAGCAAAAGACTATTACTCAGACACAAAGAGTAAAGCAATTATGATACATGCTATAATGTGTGTAAAATTTGAAAACAATATGCTGAGTGATTAAGTCTGCTGCAAAAGAACAAACACGTGATCTTATTTAAAAGAACTACATAGAGAAGGCAGATATGTACAAGCTAATGTGTATTAGTGATTACCAGAGAAGAATGTTGAAAGAGGGTATCACAGAATTTCTACTAGAGATGTTGGAAATATTGACAAATCGATAATTACAATTGTTGCTCAATATAGTGAACATAATTAATGTCATTGAACTGTACATGAAAAGCAGTGTTAATCTGAAAATGCTTGGTTACATATTTTTACTATAATTTTGCTATTATTGTTAGATGACAATGGGTCAGTTCAGACTAACAATGACACTAGGTACAGCAAGATATCCTGCACTATTCTCGGAACTAATTCATTGTTTATTATTGAGCCCACTGCGTAGAAACTGTGCCATTCCGTCTCATTGAAGGGGTGTTCTTTTTTGTTGTTTGGTTTTGTGTTTTTGTTTTTGCTGACTATCTACCACACATAATGTCCTTTTCCAGGGGCTGGCCCTGATAACATCCAAATTCTGTGGACTCATCTTGCCATCCTGCCTTCTAAGGGATGTTCTGGTTATGTTTTGTTTGACTTGTGTGTTCTGTTGGTAGTTTACTACTTATTCAGTATGTTCTGTTTGTGGCTCATGACTTATTCAGTATTCTTTACCAATACTGTAAGTGTATCAATTCTTCTCCTGCCTTCCTTTTTCATTATCCAGTTTTTGCATGCATACAAAATGATTGACCCAAACCATTATATTTTCAATCAATTTACCATCATAAAGAAGTTAATTTAAAAAAAATTGAAAGGATGGAAAACAATATAGAATGTCAACATTAATCAGGAAGAAATGGAGATGGCTCCACTCTGAGAGTACATGTTTGAAAAAGAAATATTAGAAAGAAATAAAAGGGGACATTTCATACTGGTAAAGGGGTTATCGATTCATTAAGATAATATAATGATTCTAAATGTGTGTACATTTAATGACGAAAATTCAAAAATACCTGAAGAAAAAGCCAACAAAACCACACTGGAAAACACCTTTACCACAAATAGTTATTTTAACATTTATTTTTCATTAGCCAATTAGATTAGCACAATATTAATCAGTTGAAAAACTTGAATAGATAACTATTATTTAGATAATACATTTTACAAAATCTTTACCAAAAGAATAAAAAAAATCTTGATTGATTAGATATAT